>NC_041393.1:169531052-169684220 GCF_002162155.2 Triticum dicoccoides
ACCTCAGTCGGACATCGGGGCGACGTCATAGAAAGGGCTTTAAAAGAAATGCTACAGTTGGACGTCGGGGCGACATCACAGAAAGGGCTTTAAAAGAAATGCCACAGTCGGACGTCGGGGCGACATCACAGAAAGGGCTTTAAAAGAAATGCCACAGTCGGACGTCGGGGCGACATCACAGAAAGGGCTTTAAAAGAAATGCCACAGTCGGACGTCGGGGCGACATCACAGAAAGGGCTTTTATGGGCAGATAAATAATAATCATAATAAACTTTTAATTCATAAGAATAAAAGGGTTAGTCCATCCACAGGAATATCATTTAACCGGAATTATCACTCATGCGAAACACCGGAGTCTCTGTCATCAACACTGTCATTGTTAGGACAAGATAATACGAATTTGGACATGGAATAGATGATTTGGAGGGATATATGACTCTGCAGAGTTTGTACAAAATTATTCCCACAGCCAACGGATTTTCGTAGTCACGAAGGACTAGTTCCGTTTACGGTATTTCGGAAGAAAACACAGCTAACCAGTACACACCCATCATACCTCTCGATGCTAGGAATCACCCTAGACATTGTCCAAGAAAAACTTTTGAGACGGGGAGATCACAATCTCGAATAGCATGGGATCAAATTTATATACGCGCGCTCTAAGGGGTGCCCCCCTCTCGGTCCCAACCGGAAACACCCATGCCCCCTGACCGGATGATTGGCTTTAATCCAGGGCCATGGAACCATCATCACGGCCTCTCCTCTTTGGTGTGTACCATGAAAGCGGTTTGCAACTTACTAAACCATATTCCTTGCGGAAAACATGTGGTAGTACATGGAAGGAAATGAGAGGTACTGGACCGATACGGTTTGACGCTGAAGTCACATAGTCTGGCGTAAGACTGGCATGCTACAACACTGCCATCTTACCCATCCTCATGTCAACACATGGCCATTCATATTCACATTCATCCACGTATGGATCATCGAACTCACTTACCTCATTATCACATAAAATAACGTTCATCGATATGCTTCTCAACATGCCATGAAACTAACTAAATGCAAAACATGCCAAGACACTCATCATATCAATAGTTCAAACATGCTTGCCTGGTTCGGAGTAGTCGGAGCCTAGCTCGGTGAAGTTCGCGGCTCCGTCACCTCCTTCGGTATCTACGGTATAAAGAAAATATATGCGCTATCGTAAATACCAAGGAGTGCACAGAAAGTATACCAAATATTTTTCAAATAAATCTGATAAAAAACTAGACAAAATTTTAAAGAGAACAGAAGAAGAATCAATCAAAAATACTTTTCTGTTTAAAAGTTATAAAGGTTTTTGTCCAGGGACTCATCTGTAATGAAACAGAAGATTTCCAGGGGTTAGTTTATAAAAACAGAAAACGCTTCGGCAGAAACTACGCCAGCCCAAAGAGAAAACGCATTCTGCCCGAAGGCGCTTCCAGAAAACGATTCAGAGGAGAGAGCAGAGAGGCTGACGGTGGGGTCCCACTTGTCAGGTTTAAACATTCAAACGGGGCGGACGAAGCTCGTCGGCGCCCGAGAGCCCGGTGGTCGCCGGCGGCGATCCACGGCGAGGCAGGGAGATCGGGGAGTACCTCCATGCTCAGGGCGCCATTCCGCGTCGATTGGTGGTGGTGGCGGTCGCCGGCGAGCACTGTGTCGACGGCGGCCCCCTGCTCCGGCGGACGGTGGTTCGGACGAAGATGGAGCTCGTCGGAGAGGGCTGCAAGGTTCAAATTGACGAGGGGGTTAGAGTGCTAGGTGTGGAAGAGGGCTACGAACGAGGTTTGGGCGCCGGAGATGGCCTCACCAGAGTGAATCGAGCTGGAGGCCGAGGCGGGGCGAGGCGGCCGGAGCTGGGGGAGAAGACCTCCTCGAGGTCCCCCTAGTGGCCTGGCGGGGTGTTGGTGAGGAGTGGTGATGCTGCGTGCACGAGATTGAGCTCGGGGCCCCTTTATATAGGCGGTCCGAGGCGGTTGCCGTGAACGAGGATCACCGGCGAGTGATTACGGTGGCGCAGTGCTCGGTCGGGGTGGTTAGGGGGTCGAGCATCATCACAGGGGTTCAATGGGTCCATTTTGGTGCTAAACTGGCCGGGGTTTGGGTGTTAAGGGCGAGCTCAACGGAACGGGGATGGCGCGGGCCCGTCGGCGGCGGAGAGCGCGTCCCGTGCTTGCCGGCCACGGTGGCTGTGCCACGGGCGTGCGCTGGCGTGCATGAGGCCACGCGAGAGCCAGGGGGCCTTGGGCGGCGCTGAACGGCGTTCTGCCGTGGTGTGTCTCCTGTCGGCCGCCACGGGAGGTCCCGACGCTGCAGAAGACGCCGGCGAGGGCGGGCCTGCGAGCTACCGACGCCAGGTAGGCTCCACGCACGCGTGTGAAGCTTCGGACAAGAGGAAGAGGCAGCGAGGAACGTGCCAAGGGCACTGTGGCCGCGTGACTGAAACTGACGGACGAAGACGAGACTGAAGACTGAACTTACTGAATTTGCAAAGGAACAGTGTAGCTCAGGTGTTCGACAGAATGAAAATGGCATCTAGGGATTTTTCCTTGAGCTGATACTTGGTGGAGTGGCTTCTCATTGCTCAAATAGGTTGCCTGAATTTTTGTGGAATTTTTGGAGTAGTGTAGATATGAATTTCATCAAATTTGGCAAATCTGGTCCAAACTTGCAGAGACTGAATTTTGAAAAATTTGAAAAGAGAAGGAGTGGATCAAGATGGTTCTGAGTTGTGGGTACAAAGGACTATCCAGGGGAGTTGGTGTGAGGTCAAAACTCAAGTGAAAAAGAGTACTTGCTTTGAAAATCACTAAGGCTCCAAATAATTTTCAGAATTGATTTGAGAGGGAAAATAATTAGAATAAAATCCAAAACATGTTTGGATTAGTTGGGACAGAGAACTTAGGTTGATCACAAGGTGTAGGGGAGATTTTGGAGGGTTTTACCACATGGGAACAATGCAAAGTCAAGGGTGGTTCCAAGATATGAAAATCCTCAAATTTTCATAGAGCTTCATTTAAAAAAAAAAATTAAACTCCCAAAAATAAATTTTGAGAGGGAACCAACAGAGAAGAAGTTTTCAAAAGATCAACCACCAAAGTTTGAAAAAATAAAATCCTTGCCAAGGCAAAGGAAGTTTTTAAGTGGAAGGTTTTTTTTCTGAAAAAGAAAAATTTTAAATAGCCTCTCCTCAAAAACCACAAAGTTTTTGATAAAAACCAAATAAAATTTTTGGAGTGTCACACTTCGAGCGTACCAGTAAAGCAATCATGTCTTTTCAAAACAACAAGGCCAAAGCAAGCTTATCCCTACAAAATCATATAGTCTGGCCATGCTTCATTTTCGTCACACAAAATGCTCCCATTATGCACAACCCCGATGACGAGCCGAGCAATTGGTTCATACCTTTTAACGCGCTTCAGCTTTTTCAACCCTCACGCAATACATGAGCGCAAGCCATGGATATAGCACTATAGGTGGAATAGAATATAATGATGGAGGTTTATATGGACAAGACAAAAAAGGAGAAAGTCTCACATCGACTCGGCTAATCAACAGGCTATGGAGATGCCCATCAATTTATGTCAATGTGAGGAGTAGGGATTGCCATGCAACGAATGCACTAGAGCTATAAGTGCATGAAAGCTCAAACTGAAAACTAAGTGGGTGTGCATCCAACTTGCTGGCTCATGAAGACCTAGGGCATTTGAGGAAGCCCATCATTGTAATATACAAGCCAAGTTCTATAATGAAAAATTCCCACTAGTATATGATAGTGACAACATAAGAGACTCTCTATATGAAGAACATGGTGCTACTTTGAAGCACAAGTGTGGAAAAAGGATGGTAACATTGCCCCTTTCCTTTTTCTTTTTTTCTCTCTTTTTTCTTTTTTTTCTTTTGCGGGCTTCTTTGGCCCCCTTTTTTATTTAGGCTTCTTTGTCCTTTCCTTGTTTTCTCTTTTTTTATTTTTCTTTTTTTCATGGGGCAATTTTCTATAATGATGATCATCACACTTTTATTTACTTACAACTCGATATTACAACTCGATACTAGAACAAAGATATGACTCTATATGAATGCTTCCGGCGGTGTACCGGGATGTGCAATGATCTAGCGTAGCAATGACATCAAAAACGGACAAGCCATGAAAACATCATGCTAGCTATCTTACGATCATGCAAAGCAATATGACAATAAATGCTCAAGTCATGTATATGATGATGATGGAAGTTGCATGGCAATATATCTCGGAATGGCTATGGAAATTCCATGATAGGTAGGTATGGTGGCTGTTTTGAGGTAGATATAATGAGGCTTATGTGTGATAGAGCATATCATATCACGGGGTTTGGATGCACCGGTGAAGTTTGCACCAACTCTCGAGGTGAGAAAGGGCAATGCACGGTACCGAAGAGGCTAGCAATGACGGAAAGGTAAAAGTGCGTATAATCCATGGACTCACATTAGTCATAAAGAACTCATATACTTATTGCAAAAGTTTATTAGCCCTTGAAGCAAAGTACTACTATGCATGCCCCTAGGGGGATAGATTGGTAAGAAAAGACCGTCGCTTGTCCCCGACTACCACTCATAAGGAAGACAATCAAAGAAACACCCAATGCTTCAAATTTGTCACACAACGGTTACCATACGTGCATGCTATGGGACTTGCAAACCTCAACACAAGTGTCTCTACAATCCACAACCACCCACTTGCACAACTCTAATATCACCATCTTTATATTGCAAAACTATTGCAAGGAATCAAACATATCATATTCAGCGATCTACAAGTTTATGTAGGATTTTATGACTAACCATGTGAATGACCAATTCCTGTCATCTCTCTAAATAGATATAAGTGAAGCAAGAGAGTTTAATTCTTTCTACAAAAGATATGCCCACGCTCTAAAAATATAAGTGAAGCAAAAGAGCATTCTACAAACGGTGGTTTTCTATGTGAAGAGAAACATGCAATACAAACTTCAAATGATATAAGTGAAGCACATGAAGCATTCTATAAAGCCATACTCAAAAGATTTAAGTGAAGTGCAATGAGCATTATATAAATCAACCAAGGACTATCTCATACCAGCATGGTGCATAGAAGAAAAGTGAAAACTAAATGCAAAAGACGCTCCAAGACTTGCACATAATGCATGAACGAAACGAATCCGAAAACATACCGATACTTGTTGAAGAAAGAGGGGATGCCTTCCGGGGCATCCCCAAGCTTAGACGCTTGAGTCTCCTTGAATATTTACTTGGGTTGCCTTGGGCATCCCCAAGCTTGATCTCTTGCCTCTCTTCCTTTTCCTCATATCGAAATCTCCTCGATTAGACACTTCATCCACACAAAACTTCAACAGAAAACTCGGTAAGATCTGTTAGTATAATAAAGCAAATCACTACTCTAAGTACTGTTGCAAACCAATTCATATTTTGTTTTCGCATTGTGTCTACTGTAATATAACTTTTACATGGCTTAATCCACTGATATAAATTGATAGATTCATCAAAACAAGCAAACTATGCATCAAAAAACAGAATCTGTCAAAAACAGAACATTCTGTAGAAATCTGAACATTAACCATACTTATGGTACCCCAAAAATTCTACCAAAATTCTGAAACATAAACAATTTGTACCAAAAGACAGTGCAAAAGGAATCAGAACCATTTAACTTTCCAGCAAAAAGTGTAAAATCAAGCACTACAGCCAAAGTTTCTGTCCTGCACCGTACAAACCAACAAACATTGTAAACATCCTAAAGGCAAACCTTGGCACATTATTTTTATAATACAATGGAATTGTACAAGGGGATAATTATTTTTGATGAGAAGTTTCTGTAATCAAGATTCACAAAGTTTCCGTGAGCATGAACAAAGTTCAAGGAGCTCTCCCACTTCAACAATGCTTGTCTCTCTCACTTTCACTTTCCTTTTTGAAAAGTTTTTAGGTTCCCCTCTTTATTTTTTTTGTTTTTAAACTATATAAAAGCACTAAATAGAAATAAATGACTCTCTAAAACTTCCGGGTTGTCTTCCTGGCAGCGCTTTCTTTAAAGCCATTAAGCTAGGCATATAGTGCTCAAGTAATGAATCCACCCGGATCCCAAGGTATATCAAAGCCAATTTAAATTAACAATGATTTGTAATTTAGCAGTGAGCACAAAGTAATATATATCAAGCAACAAGGAAGTCTAACTCTCTTCCTATGCATCCGCATGTCATAAAAGAACAATTCATGCACACATAGTTAAGGCCAATGCATAGTGTTGGGGATATAACTACTGAGTGTAAACCGCCAGGAGGGGCCGGTTCACCTTCAACTATATTGAAACCCACGAAAACTCAGAAGATGGCGCTTTACTAATGAGGCTTAGAGGCCCGGAGCCCAAAGGCGGATTAGGGCCCATAGTGGTAAACATCCATGGTTATGTAACTTGTATTGTATGTTAGGAAAGGAGAGACCGAGCCGGACACTTGTATGAGCCGGCCTCGGGACTCTGGAAACCGGTCGGGCGTCAACCCGTGTATATAAGGGGATGACCAGGCGGCGGTTCAGGGACAAGAAACAACAACTCGAGAGCCAGGCATAGCGTGTTCAGCTCCCTAGTTATTGAGACCCCAATAAGCCCATCACAACTAGATGTAGGCCTTTACCTTCATCGAAGGGGCCGAACTAGTATAAAAACCCTCGTGTCCTTTGTCCGGTTTAACCCCTTTAAACTAACCCATCGCGATGGCTCCACGGCTAAGTCCTTCCACGAGGACACCTGACGTGATATTTCCACGACAGTTGGCGCCCACCGTGGAGCTATCGCACGATGGTTTCGAGTTCTTGAAGGGAAACTTTTAAGGACTCAAAGGGTACGCGGTTGGCCGGATGACCAAGAGTCATCGCGGCAAGCTCTACATCGACAACGCAGGATGGGGCCCCGAGGCCGGCTCAATTGAGTACGAGTACTGGGTCCCCTTTGGCGGAATTCACGTTTTCATTGGCAAGATCGGCGAACCGGACCCTGAGCCGGACATCTGCACCGACCTCGTCGAGACGGCTCAGCGTGCAAGCCCCGCTCGGATTCAGCCCGCCATGAAGCATGCGTTCGTGGGATGTGTCCACGGGATCGGATCTGAACCGGTGTCTGAAGGTGAGACGGTCGCTTATTCCGACAGTGAATCATCCGCCTATGAAACAGAATCCCTGTACCAAGTTCATGACGGTGTGTTCGAAGGGTATTCCGATGGCACCAGTATTCCGGGATTTCTTGAACCGCTGAACCGAGTCGGAATCTTCATGGCCGGAACACAGCCAACTTTCCAAAATTCTACTGCGGCAGCATCCGGACCGGTAGCAGGGGCAGGAGGCTCCGCGCGCCGGCTGGCTCAAGTTCTCTTCAGTTTGATGGATGCCTGGGCGACCTTGTTGACCACGGCAGTTACCCCGGCGACATAGGATGAGCACAATGCGGACGTTTCAAAGCTAAAGGATCAGATAACACAGGCCAAAGAGGATTTAGCGGCTGAGGAGATCAGGACGGCTGAGGAATGGGCCGCTTTAGATGCCCAGGCGCAGAGGATTCAAGCCGAGAATTATCGACTTTTGATGGATCAGAACGCTTCAAATGAAGTATTCAGGAGGAGACATCAATCTCGCTTGCCAGCGGATTACAATGCGATGAACCTCTTTGTTACGCTAGGAGCAGGGACTAGCAATCCGACAGCAGCGAACCAGACTATTGTGCCAAGGACCGGAGCGCCGGATCAACCTCAGATGATGGGTCCACCTCGACGGACGGACAACCCGACACGGTATACCACGCCCCCGCCGGGTCACTTCTCTAACCCTTTGGACAATATGATAGCAGCAGCATCCCGGCTGGCAGCTATTCCGATAGAGGGTGAACCGCCAGCGGCGGGCCAGGGATCTTCTTCAAACGGCTATGACGCAGCAGCAAGCTTACTCGTATAGCCGAGACAGGATTGACACGACCCCATGTCCGAGCAAAAGCTATAGCAGGCATATAGATGAACCGGAGGTGTCCAGCAGTGCGTGGTGCCGTATTGTCCCTCAAGGACCCAATCCGGCGCGTGGTGAGGTGAACGCTCAGGACATAGTGGATAATGGCAGAGCATGAAGGGAGGCCGCTTTAGCAGAACAATATACGGGTCGTTATCAACCCACCCCGGTTCAGCCAGCAGCGTCAGTAGACCGAGGCACCGGGCTTGCCTTCAGTTCCTGGGGAGTACCGTGTCTCATTCCGGCTCTCCGTAATGTGCGGCTGCCTAAAGATTTCAAGGGTCCACGTCAGGTGCCTAATTACACCGCTGATCAACCGCCCGAGGCATGGGTGGAAAGTTATGAGATGGCAATGGAGATGCTGGACATGGATGAAGTGGCTTGTGCAAAGTACTTCACGATGATGTTGGATGGAACAACCCGTACATGGTTGAAGAACTTACCAGCTAACTCCGTCGAGTCGTGGGCCCAGTTGAAGGCCCGGTTTATAGCCAATTTCAAGGACACATGTAAACAGCCTATGTCCATTGTGGATCTGGATGCCTGTGTTCAAGGGGAGAACGAGTCAACAACTCATTAGGTGCGCCAAGTTTCAGAAGTTTTGCATTCATCGGACTGGATTAATGCTGGCGAAGCAACCATCACACTGGAATGTAATTGCCGGTTTAATTCATTGAAGATGAAGTTGGGACGGCTCAAGCGCCACTTCAATGATATGGGAACCCGTATGGCCGCCTTGGTCAAATATGTCGATTCTGATAATACCAAGGATCCTAATTCTGACGAGGAGAAACCAGAGAAGGGAAAGAAGAATGGCGGTGGAAAGGGACAGCAGCACAACCAAGGAGGCCATGGGAATAATGGTAAGCGCAAAGCAGATAATTCAGATTTTGTGGCTAACGCTAATGTGCATCGTCGTAAGGGTAAACCGCCCCAGCATGGTGGCGGAATGAATCTGGAGCATTTGTTAAACCAGCCCTGCCCAAAGCATGGGACCAAGGAGGTTCCTGCAACACATCTTTGGAAAGATTGTCACATTATAAAGGAGTTCAAAAACTCTGATCTTTTCCGGTATGATCAGGGTCCATCGAGCGGTTCAGGTCTAGGTTTTCATGGTGGCGGCGGTTCAAACTTTGGATTTCAGAATAATCAGGGCAACTAGAACAACCAAGGTGGTAATAACCAACAGCATAATCGAGGAAATCAGCAGCAGGCAGGTTATCAAAGTCACCCAAAGCAGTTGAATGGTGGGCAGTATCATGTATTCACCACTAGTTTGTGCAAGCGTGATCAGAAGCTTCATAAGAGGGCAGTTAATGTTGTTGAACCGGCAGTACCATGTGATTTGCGGTGGTCCAAACAACCCATTGTATGGAGCAGAGAGGATCATCCGCCCCGGGTTGACAATCAAGGTCACTTGGCTTTAGTGGTGGCACCTCAGGTGGGAGGTTATAAGTTCACCAAAGTACTTATGGATGGAGGGAGCAGCATCGACATTCTGTATTATGAGACCTTCCGTCGCATGGAGTTAACAGACAAGAGTCTTAAACCGTCAAACATTGCTTTTCATAGTGTAGTACCAGGTAAATCAGCATATCCTGTTGGCAAGATCGCTTTGGAGGTTGTGTTTGGTGATGAGCATGACTCCCGGTCTGAAACATTGACCTTTGAAGTGGTGAAGATCCAGAGCCCGTACCACGCGCTGTTTGGACGGCCGGCTTATGCAAAGTTCATGGCAAGGCCCAGTTATATTTATCTGCAGCTCAAGATGTCGGGTCACAAGGGGACCATCACAGTTCACGGAAGTTGTAAGATCACTTTGGATTGCGAGGAAGGCGATGCGGCTTATGCTGAGTCAGTTTGTGCTAGAGAGGAGTTGAAGTTCTATAAAGACAATGTTGATCGGACAGATATGACCCCTCTGAAGAATCCCACAACTGAGCATGACCCGGACCTGAAACTCAAACCGGCTGATGAGACTAAACTTGTTGACTTTGGTCCTGGCGATTCATCCAAACAGTTTAGCATCAGCACAAATCTGGATCCGAAATAGGAAAGCGCGCTCATCAAGTTCATCCGTGAGAACCGGGACATTTTTGCATGGAAGCCTTCTGACATGCCAGGTGTACCGAAGGAACTCGCTGAGCACACTCTCAATATTGATCCCAAGTTTAAACCGGTCAAGGAATTTCTTCATCGCTTTAACGAGGAGAGACGCAAGGCAATTGGTGAGGAGGTATCCCGGCTGTTGGCTGCGAGGTTTATCGTTGAAGTGTTTCACCCTGAGTGGTTGGCTAATCCGGTGCTGGTTCTTATGAAAAATGACACTTGGCGCATGAGTGTGGACTACACAGATTTGAACAAAGCTTGTCCGGTCGATCCTTTTGCTCTCCCACGTATTGATCAGATCATTGATGCGATGGCGGGTTGTGAGCGTTTGAGTTTTTTGGATGCTTATTCAGACTATCATCAAATCAAAATGGCAGTTAAGGACCAGGAGAAGACCGCCTTCATCACTCCCTTTGGAGGCTTCTGCTATATTTCTATGCCCTTTGGGATTAAGAGTGCCCAGGCAACTTATCAGCGCTATGTGCAAAATTATCTTCACACTCAGATTGGGCGCAATGTTCATGCCTATGTTAATGACATTGTGGTAAAGTCCAGGAAGAAGGAAACATTGATAGATGATCTCAAGGAGACTTTTGACAATCTGCGTGTTTACAAGATGATGCTCAATCTGGACAAGTGTGTTTTTGGTGTTCCGGCAGGCAAGCTTCTAGGTTTTCTGGTGTCCAACAGAGGCATTGAGGCTAATCCAGAGAAGATCAAAGCGATTACATCTTTGGCTAAACCGGCATGCATCAATGATGTTCACCGTCTGGCAGGTCGAATTGCAGCCCTAAGCCGGTTTATTAGCCGCTTGGGAGAGAAGGCGATCCCTCTATATCAGATGTTGAAGAAAACAGACACCTTTGTCTGGAGTGGTGCGGCTAATGCGGCGTTTGAAGACTTGAAGCGGCAGTTGGCTGAACTGCCGGTCCTTGCTGCTCCGGTTGACAAAGAACCCTTGTTATTGTACGGGTCTGCTAATGCCCGTGCTGTCAGTGTGGCAATTGTGGTGGAGCGCAAGGAGGCTGGCAAGGAATATTCGGTTCAACGACCGGTTTACTATATCAGTGAAGTGCTTATTGAATCAAAGCAGCGATATCCGCATTGGCAGAAGCTGGTATATGGAGTTTTTATGGCAATTCGGAAACTCAAACAATACTTTCAAGGTCATCCCATTACAGTTGTCAGTTCAGCTCCTTTGGGTGATATAATTCAGAACAGGGAGGCAACTGGCCGGGTTGCAAAGTGGGCGATCGAGCTTGGTCCACATGGTTTGAAGTATATGCCTCGAACAGGCATCAAATCTCAGGCACTTGTCGACTTTATCAATGATTGGACCGAGTTACAGGCACCAGAGGACAAACCGGATAATACATACTGGACTATTCACTTTGATGGGTCCAGGCAATTGGAGGGCTCGGGGGCTGGAGTTGTCCTTACTTCCCCTCGAGGTGATAAAATTTGTTATGTCCTCCGTTTAATGTTCCCCTATACTAACAATGCAGCTGAGTACGAGGCTTTACTCCACGGGCTCCGTGTGGCCAAGGAGATGAATTTAAGCCGGGTACGATGCTTTGGAGACTCTGATCTGGTGGCTCAGCAAGTTTCTGGCACTTGGGATTCTAAGGATCCACTCATGGCGGCTTACAGACGCGAGGTGGATATTGTGGCGGGTCACTTCAAAGGGTATCAGGTTGAGCATATTGATCGGCGCAAAAACGAAGCGGCAGACGCTTTAAGCCCGCTGGGATCTCGGCGTAAACCGGTACCTCCCAATACCTTTCTAGATATCTTGCATAACCCGTCTGTTAAGTTGCCTAGAGAGGAGGATTTAGCTGTTCCTGATCCGGAGGCCCAATTGGTGGCCGCTTTACATATTGTTCCGGATTGGACGGTTCCATATTTGGCGTATATGAACTGGGGCGAGTTACCAGACGATGAAGTTCTGGCCCGGCAGATAGTCCGGCGATCCAAGTCCATGGTTATTCACAATGGCGAGTTACACCGCTGCAGCGTTTCAGGCGTATTCCAGCGTTGTGTTTCTCCTGAAGAAGGCCAAGAGATCCTACGGGAAATTCATGAAGGGGATTGTGGTCACCATGCCGGTTCAAAGTTCCTGGTTGCTAAAGCTTTTCTTCATGGGTTCTACTGGTTGACAGCTCATGCTGATGCTGAGGATCTGGTGAAGTGGTGTGACGCTTGTCAGAAGTTTTCACGCCGAGCTCATGTTCCGGCTCAATAATTAAGGATGATTCCTATCACTTGGCCGTTTGCCACTTGGGGGCTTGATATGGTGGGGGCCTTTAAGCGCTCCAAGGATAAGAAGACCCACCTGTTGGTGGTGGTTGACAAATTCACCAAATGGGTTGAAGCAGAGCCTATCAGCAAGTGTGATGCGGCTACGGCGGTTCAATTTCTCAAAAAGATTATCTTCTGCTTTGGCTTTCCACATAGTATCATCACGGATAATGGTACAAACCTTTCTAAAGGTGATACGGAGGACTTCTGTCAGAGAGAGCACATCTGGATTGACTTAGCATCCGTGGCGCACCCCCAGTCCAATGGTCAAGCTGAGAGAGCCAATCAAGAAATCTTGAAGGGTATCAAGCCCCGGTCATGGTTCCTTTAAAGCGGACGCCGGGTTGTTGGGTGGAAGAATTTCCTTCTGTGTTATGGAGCATCAACACCACCCCCAATAGATTGACGGGTTACACACCTTTCTTCATGGTATACGGGGCAGAGGCGGTCCTCCCAAGTGATATTCGTCATGATTCGCCCCGGGTTGCCAATTATGTTGAAGCGGACAATGAGCAAGCATGCCAGGAGGCGTTGGACCTGTTAGATGAAAAACGGGATATGGCTTTGGCTTCAAGATGGGAACGGGCCGGGTCGACCCGCTGGGTCACTGACCCGGCCCAAAAATTCAAGGCCAATGGGCCAAGTGGGTTGGCCTCAATTGATATATGGGTCAATGGAGTCGGACATGTGTGGCCCGATGGGTCAGATGGGTCGACCCAGTCCCCCGCTGGCCGCCCCCTCGACTCGTCGTGTACTTTTTGAAGAAATCGATGATGTGCTCACGTGCAGATGGATTATTGACCGGAAGACACGTACGTAAGAAGCTGAGCAAACTAGATCGATTGTTGGAAACGCCTCTGTACACAAGCAGGCAGGTGGACTGATTTTTACGTGAACTAGTACATGCACGTAGAAACAACCGACGGCTTGTTCAAACGGCACCCCCGAGCATCTCTGCTGCCGCCGGTGTTCGTCCTGCTCGTGCCTCTCGTTCATCGTCTCGGTCGCCGTCGAGCTCGTCATCCTGGTCGCTTTCCTCTTCCTTTTCAATTTGTCCAGCTCGCCGTCCCGATGGCCTTCCCGGTCTTCAGATTGTGCTAACTAAATTCATGGATTTTCTCATCTTGATTTTGGGTCAGCCTCATATACCCAACGGGTCAGCGAGGCCATAATTTTTTTGATGAAATGGGCCGACCCATGGCCTCGCATACTGACCTTGGGGCCATGGAGCCGGGTCCAAGACCAGGGCCGGGTCGGCCCATTCCCATCTTGACTTTGGCTCATTCGGCGGTTTATCAGCAAGACCTGCAGCATTGTCACAGCCGCCGGGTTAAGACAAGAACCTTTCAAGAAGGCGACTTAGTGCTCCGGCTCATCCAGGATCAGACGGATATGCACAAGTTATCCCCACCTTGGGAAGGGCCCTTTGTGATCAGCAAAAATCTGCACAATGGATCATACTACCTCATTGACGTTCGAGACAACTCACGCAGTTCTGAGGAGGAGACCCGGCGACCGTGGAACATAGCTCTCCTTCGGCCTTACTATACTTGAGCCATAGGCTACTCTTATGTACATATTTCGACAATGTATATATCAATAAAATAAACTAGCATCCTTGCTATAAGCAGGGCCTCTGCTGTTTTTTCTCAAATGTCTTTTGAGTTACATGGGGGCTTCAGCTGACAAAGCGGAGTACTACCTGTTAAACCGGTTATCATGCCACAATACAGCTTGGGAGCTTCACACCCAAGGGGCCAAAGAGAGTCTGGATGCTATGCACAGCTCAAACATAGGCACCCAATGAGCACAGCTCAAAAAGTTACCTGGGGGCTCTTTGTGTAAAGTAATAAAGAGTTTGAAAGGACCCTTGTAGCTGGGTATCGACCCACGGCTTCAAAGCGTGGTGTATTCACCTAAAACCCCGGGTTAACCTGCCTTCATCAAGTAAGCCACTCCTATTCAGGTAATCCTGGCACGACCCGCCGAACGTTTGACAGTTACTCTCATTGAGACCCTGAACTTGTCAAAGTTAAAACGACGATTGGTTAGTTGGAGGCCCATCTTAAAAGGCTTTGTCAAATGGTTTAACTCAGCGGCCTGGCAGCCAACGAAAAGCCTCGAATTTGGGCCTGGCAGCCCTCGAAAAGCATGGACTACACGTTTTATTTGCCTTTTGTCAGAAGTTTTTCTCTTTTTGGATGAATTTTATGTTGAACTGGTATCTCTTGATCCGGTCTGGCTCTTCAGTCATCATACTAACCCGGTGTTTGTTAACCCGGCTTGGCTTTCAACTACAAGTTGTCAGGCCTTATTATTAAACCGGTGTTTGTTAACCCGGCTTGGCTATCAACTAAAAGTTATCAGACCTTATTATCAAAACCAGCGTTTGTTAACCCGGCTTGGCTTTGACTATATGTCGCCAGTTTGATCATCTGGTGTTCTTCGTAACCCGGCATGACTTATTACACAACATCATTACATGGTGAGAGTTATAACAGCTCAAGATTTGGGTCTTCACCCTTACTACAATAAAAGTTGGTTAACCAACTAAGTGATTTCATATCACAGGTATGAGTTATTTCATATTTATTCCGCTTTGGTTATTAGCCAGGCTTTATCTTGGGCATTATGACCCGTCCGGCGGTAAACCGCCAGCACAATTCTTTTTATGCAGATATCAGAATCACATGAAAATTATCAAAGTGTAACCAAGCACAACAAATATCATGACGGATCAACCAAAGTTATGTATCAGTGCTGAAGATTAAAATACTTGCACTAGCCTATTACAAGGTGCTTTGAGGCCCAAAATGCTGAATGTTCTTACAAAACAAAGTCTGTCAAAGTAACCCGAATGCCGGATTAAGACTCATTGCCAGGACGACGTGAAGTTGATGGATCTTCAGGCGCCGGTTCAACCTCCTCCTCTCCACCCAAAGGCTGGAAGTCAATGGTGGTCCAGTCAATCCGGGTTAGAGCCTGAAATACAGCTTCTTCACTTATCATATTGGACGGTTCAACATCAGGGGCGTAAGTGTGCTTAGGGATTGGCAGGATAAGGTTTTGCGCTTCTGTCACAGTCGTATCAACCTGCTGGTTCCTTTCATCGTAAAAGGACCGATGAACAGTCAAGTTAGCCTCTTCAGCCTGTTGACTTGATAGCGGACGCATCTCCTTTGTTAGAGCTTTGAGGGCTTCATTGTCAAATGCTGACTCGTCTGCTTGTTCATCTGGAAATCCCTTGATGATATCAACTAGATCCAAGTCAGATATCCATGATTTGGCCCGAGTCAGTGCCAGTAAAGCGCCAGCCCTGGCAGCAGATCGCTCCACCTCCTCTATCTGAGCCGGTGTCATGGATAATCTTGCTAGTGTATCCTTGATCAATGTTGGTGCCGGTTTGTTGTAAGTGACTGCACAGATAACCCGTTGGGCACCGGTGTATAATTGCTCAATCAAAGTGTATGCTGCCTTCAATTTCATCCGCATATCTATGCCCAGCTGAGCAATGCGATTACCTGCAGCGGTTTAAGAATTCAATGTTAAACCGGCAGAGTTCAAGATATTTTCAAACCGGCTATGACAAAGTACTTACCAAAGATTGCAAAAGTCATAGCATCTACTTGATGTTTTAGCCCTGTCAGCTCTTCCGTCACCTGCTTAAGAGCTGCTTCGGCATCTTCAGTCCACTTCAACAAAGCAGCTTTCTCCGTTTCCCAGTTGGTGCATTCATTTTTGAAACCATCCTTCAATTGCTCCATGGTTGTCAAAACATACTTTAGCCCCTCTTTGGCTTTAGAGGTCTCTTCTTGCTGGGACTTAATGTTTTCTTGAAGGTCGGCGATTTGAGATTCTTTGATAGTCTTCTTAGTCTGCAAAAGTCAGAAGATGAAGTTGTTAAAGTCCCCAGCACATAACAAGCTATGCACTCGACACTTGGGGGATAATGTGGATTGCTTTTTTAAAGTGAGTATTTTTTAAGTCCCAAGGCTCAATCCAGGTATTAAGCTTGGCACTTGGGGGCTAATGCACAATTGGTCAGTTATAAGTAAAGGCAATTAACAAGGACAGACAGTCCCGGTTTGTCTTCAAGAAGACAAACCGGCCCTTGGGGGCTACTCAGTTGAAGTGTTATTTATATCGAAGTCCCGGTTTATCTTCAAGAGATAACCCGGCCCTTTGGGGGCTACAATGGAAGAGATATACAGAAGATATACAGAATAGAGTAAATTTCAAAGCATTCTTGAAGATTACCTCATAACATTCCTTCATCAGGTTCACCAAACCGGCTTCAAAGTCACGGTTGGTGTAAAGGCGGTTTAAAAATCCGGAATGAAGTTCCTCGGTGCTAAGGTTGATGAAGTTGGATAAATCAGTCTTCCCTTTCCCCTTGCCCATAGCAGTGAATTCCTCTTTGGCAGTATATTTGGCGGATTGATGGTACCCCTAGCTGGACTTGGCGGATTAGCAGCTGGGCTCGGCAGATCAGCAGTCGGGCTCGAAGGAGTAGCATGAGGGCTCGATGGATCAATATGAGTGGCCGGGTCAGCTTCCGGCGGATTAGCTTCAGTGTTCTCGCCTTGTGGGGTGGAATCGAACATAACATCAGTATTTCTACCGGTACCCTCAGGAGCCCTCTCCGGTTCAAATTCACCAATAGGGGTACTGGTTTTAGCCTTCTTGCTCATACGGGCTTTGGCACTGTAATATCAAAACAAAGATTAGCACGGTAAACCGAACTATGAAGGAAAAATATGAAGGGCAGTATACTTACCCAGGGACGGTTTTAAGGGGAGGCAGCTGAGTGGTTGATGAATCGCCAGACGAATTGGAAGACACCTGGTAATTCGGATCAGACAGAATGAGTGGGTATCAGAAGAAACCCTTCAAAGGATAAGGTTTTTTGGGAGAACAAGTAACCTCTGGATGACGTTTCCGGGTTGGTGTACCCGGTAAACCAGAAGAGGTGACTTGCTGGCCACTATGCCGGGTTGTGCGACGCCCTTCATGTTGCTGTGTCTTCAAAGAAAATTTTGGATCCAAATAAGCAAGAGGGTGAGAGTATTTTACTTTCCGAACTGCACAACGAAATCTTTGAACCGGCACAAGATCTGAATCAGAGGAAAGAGTGATTACCTCAACATGGTCTGCAGGGCTGGCCTCCGCATCATCCTGGGAGTAGTCATTGTCAATAAGGTGTATGAAAAAGGAACCAAGCAAGTCAAGTTCTACCTCTGGATCCGATTCATCAATATCTTCTGTCGGATCAGAAGACTCGGTGGTTTTCTTCTTGGCAGCTCTCTTTGTGACCTTGCTCTTCACACGAGGAGCCCTAACCAGTTTATCTTGAGTTTTCCGCTTCCAGAAGGAATTATTGGCCTGTGAAATTAAAACAAAGGAGTATTAGCATATTAGTAAAGCGGAGGCGGATCAGTAAGCATTAAGTTAAACGTTACTGCTGGTGGTTTGTTTGAGGTGCAAAAAGGTGGCAACCCGGTTTGGCTGCATGCGACGATCGGTTCGTCAAGCATCTTCTTCACAGATTTAGTAACTTCATCGTCCGTCATTACTATTTCATGATATCGTTGAGGATCCTTGACGTTGCCAATGTATTCATGCATTAATCCGGGGCGGCGACTTAAAGGCAGAATACCCCAAGAAACCCAGCAGCGGACAAGATCAATACTAGTCAAACCGTTGGCCAGGAGAGCCCGGAGCTTGGCGAGTTGAGGTGCATAAGTTTGCCGTTCTTTGGTAGTTAATCGTCGAGGTAACGGGTGTCCATTGCTAAGCCGGTGAGGGCGGTAACCCGACAAAGGATTTTCTCCAGCAGGGGCAGTGTTCTGGCAATAAAACCAAGTTTGGTTCCAATCTTTTGGATGGCTGTGGTGTTTTGCATGAGGGAAATCAACTTATTTTCTCTTCTGGATTGATAACCCACCAAGTTCTATGTTGGGACCATCAGAGAACTCCGTGCGGCGGTTTAAATGGAAAAAATCCCGAAAAAGCTCCACAGATGGTTCTTCTTGAAGGTAAACTTCACAGAACACTTGAAAATTGCATATATTGGACAAGGAATTCGGTCCAATATCTTGTGGATGGAGTTGAAAGCTCGCAAGGACATCCCGGAAAATTTTTGATCCGGGCGGGCTGAATTCCCAGTCTAAGTGTTGCATAAATATAATCACCTCCCCATCTTGAGGCTCAGGAGGGCACTCAGGGCCAGGGACTCACCAATGAAGGACCCTTTTTGAGGCTAAAGCGCCAGTGGTAACATATCCATTGATTTGTGTTTCCGTGATCCGGGACGGAACCCAGTTGCAAGCAGAGAATTGTTTGGTCATCTTGGAAAGCAAACTGTAAAGGAAAAATGAAGGCCGGTTCTCAATTCACAGTTCAAGTGCACTAATCGGTGTTAAACCAGGAATTTTGTCAAAGCATACATGTGAGATAAACCGGAAATAACTATTCAAGTCAAGATGGTGGTTTAAGTGAGGGCTAATGGCATATGGCGGATTGTCAACTACTAAAAGTTAAACCGCCCTTAGGTGGAAGAGCCAGAGTTGAAAATCTACTAAGTGTGGATAGAAACAGGTTTCACAAAATGACAGTATAAATTTGGATCTACCGTGGTTCAGTAAGAAAATTATTCTGAGCCCTAAAATGGTGAAGACAGAACTCCATAAGTCTAGAAGGGAACTATCAAGGTAAGAGGAGATACTACGGCGAGGTAAACTAAAGTTACAAGCTTTGGCCGCCATAGGAGGATGATAAGTTCATCTAGTTTCAACAGTAAGCGCAAAGGCAGCGAGCAAAGATGAACACTTATGAACATGGATGAACGCAGAAACCCTAAATACAGATCTAGGGTTGAGAGGAGGAGGCTTACCAGATGCGCAGGGATAGCGGAGAAGAGCCGCAGGTTTCTGGTACGATCAGGTTGATGCAGCGGCCTTTGTCCATGCAGTACTCGAAGGTTGAGGGCGGCGACGGAGCTTCAGAGCTTGAGCATCGCTAGGAGGAAGAAGAGGCACGGAAGGGGAAGAAAGAAAGGACCCCTGAGCCTATTTATAAGGCAAATGGATAAATGGCAGGCGCGAGAATCAAGGAGCCTGAAGCGGCAAAAGTGGGCGCGGCTGTCGCCTCGATCTTCAGGATACTATTAATGAAGGGAATATTTTTAGTCTTTTTATACAGAGATGATGTCATGATGATCCATTGCTGTGTTGAGAGGATGACGTCACGGCGGTTTAACAAAGTTTACAGGAGAAGACATCATGGCAGTTTACAGGAAATATAAGGAGATGTTCACAGAATTTATTTAAGTATTGAAGATTGACATGAACAGTTTCAAATCAACCTGGGGCCTAATGTTGGGGATATAACTACTGAGTGTAAACCGCCCACGAGGGGCCGGTTCACCTTTAACTATATTGAAGCCCATGAAGACTCAGAAGATGGCGCTTTACTAATGAGGCTTAGAGGCCCGGAGCCCAAAGGCGGATTAGGGCCCATAGTGGTAAACCGCCATGGTTATGTAACTTGTATTGTAAGTTAGGAAAGCAGAGACCGAGCCGGACACTTGTATGAGCCGGCCTCGAGACTCTGGCAACCGGTCGGGCGTCAACCCGTGTATATAAGGGGACGACCCGGCGGCGGTTCAGGGACAAAAAACAACAACTCGAGAGCCAGGCATAGCATGTTTAGCTCCCTGGTTATCGAGACCCCAATAATCCCATCACAACTGGATGTAGGCCTTTACCTTCATCGAAGGGGACGAACTAGTATAAAAACCCTCATGTCCTTTGTCTGGTTTAACCCCTTTAAGCTAACCCATTGCGATGGCTCCACGACTAAGTGCTTCCACGAGGACATCTGACGTGATATTTCCACGACACATAGTATAAGCAGATTCTTGTAATTCTATCATGTTGGAAACATAAAGAGGCGGAGATATAGTTCCTCTCTCATAATAATTGCAAGTAGGAGCAGCAAGCACATGCATATTATATCTACCAAAATCATCATGTATGGTGGTAAAAGGCAACACATCAATATAATCCTTACTAAGTGCAAACTTCTCCGATATAGTGTAGTCGGGAGAATTCAAAAAGATAATAGGACTATCATGCGTGGGTGCAATAGCAACAATTTCATGTTTAACATAAGGAACTATAGCAAGTTCATCTCCATAAGCATAATTCATATTTCCATCTTGGCCACAAGCATAGCAAGCATCATCAAAAAGGGATATTTCAAACAAATTCAAGGGATGATAGCAATCATCATAGCAATCATCCTTCAGTAAGCACGAAGGTGAATTAAACAATGTATGAGTTGAAGAGTTACTCTCATTAGAAGGTGGGCACGGGTGATCAATCTTCTCTTCCTCCTTTTGTTCTTCGCTCTCCTCATCATATTTTTCATCCAATGAGCTCACAGTTTCATCAATTTCTTCTTCCATAGCTTCCTGCAAAATATTAGTCTCTTCTTGGATAGCGGACACTTTCTCAATAAATGCATTAATATTGTAATTGTATTCATAATTTTCATAGCAATATCTAAGTATAGCAAAATTTTCTGGTCTATAAACTGAATCATCAAAATCGTCAAACACTTTAAACATAGATTCAATCTCATAAGCACCCAGAAAAGCAACAAATTCTTCTATTTGTTCCACATCATAGTAATCATAGATACCATTAGCATAAGAAGCTAAGGTTTCATTATCATTAAATTTGCATGAAAAGGGAAGGTGTGGAGCCTTCATCCTAGAGCAGCAAGTAATATCATATCTCAAGCATAGATCCCGGGCATACCAATGCAACATATTAATTTGATCCCATAATAGTTTCCCTTTTTATGTCAAGCGATAATCCCTAAAGTGTTCATGTTGATCCAACGTTACTCCCATGACATAATTGAATGGGGTTATCTCAGGATTATTAAAGTAGTACATAATATCTTTCACATAATGATCATCGAGGGTCTTAGGAGGTTCCCCATCTCCATGAGCAGCAAGTACACCTAATTTTTTTGGTATTTTGTGTTCCATATCCATAACTAATGATAGAAAACAACTAAGAACAGCAAATAAAAATTACTTAGTGATAAAGCAAACAAGCACACACGAGAATATTCACCCCACGCTTTGACTCCCCGGCAACAGCGCCAGAAAAAGGTCTTGATGACCCGCAAGTATATGGGATAATTGTAGCCTCTTTCGATAAGTGAGAGTGCCGAACCCAACGAGGAGCTAAAGGTAGAACAAATACTATCTCAAGCCCTATCCGCCACTGATATGACTCTATGCATGCTTAGTGTTCGCTTTACCTAGAACAAGTATGAAACCACAAGTATTCTGTAGGTGTTGTTTGATAGGTTTGCAAGATAATAAAGAGCACGTAAATAAAAAGTAGGGGCTGTTTGGATAAAGAAGCAATACAGTAAATATAGCGAGTGTGGAAAAGTGGTGGTAGGAGTTGTGAAATTGTCCCTAAGCAATTCACTACATTACTAGACTGATAACAAGTTTTATGTGGGAGAGGCATAAGCTAACATACTTTCTCTTCTTGGATCATATGCACTTATGATTGGAACTCTAGCAAGCATCCGCAACTACTAAAGATTCATTAAGGTAAAACCCAACCATAGCATTAAATCATCAAGTCCCCTTTATCCCATACGCCACAACCGCCTTACTCGGGTTTATGCTTCTGTCACTCAAGCAACCCACTATAAGCGAATCATGAACATATTGCAACACCCTACAGAGGGACCTCACGCTTGTGCGACACGGAGGACACAATAGGACAGCAACATAAGCACAAGCAAATTAAACCAATCATAGCAATTCATCAATCACCGGTAGGACAACGAAAATCTACTCAGACATCATAGGATGGCAACACATCATTGGATAATAGTATGAAGCATAAAGCACCATGTTCAAGTGTAGCGTACAGAGGGTTGCGGGAGAGTGGACCACTGGATATAGATGGGGGAAGGTGATGGAGATGTTGGTGAAGATGGAGGAGGTGTTGGTGAAGATCGCGGTGATGATGATAGCCCCCGATGGCGTTCCGGCGCCACCGAAAGCAAGGGGGAGAGGGCCCCCCTTCTTCTTCTTCTTCCTTGACCTCCTCCCTAGATGGGAGAAGGGTTTCCCCTCTGGTCCTTGGCTCCCATGGCGTGGGAGGGGCGAGAGCCCCTCCGAGATTGGATATGTCTCTCTGTCTCTCTCTGTTTCTGCGTTCTCAGATTCTGCCCCTTCACCGTTTCTTTTATATCTGGAGATCCGTAAGTCCGATTGGGGTGAATCTTTCGCCCAGATTTTTCTCATAAAATTATCTTTCTTGCGGCAAAAGGAGAGTGTCAACCGCCTTATGGGTGGCCCACGATAGTGCCAGGTGCGCCCAGGGGGTGGGCATGCCCCCCGTCTCGTGGCCACCTCGGACACCGTTTCGCGTTGTTCTTCCTCCAGAAAATCCCAAATATTCCAAAATAATTCTCTATCTGTTTTTATCCCGTCTGGACTCCGTTTGATATTGGTTTTCTGTGAAACATAAAACAGGCAACAAACAGGAACTGGCACTGGCCACTGGATCAATAAGTTAGTCCGAAGAATAGTATAAAAAGTTGCCAAAAGTATATGAAAGTTGAATAATATTGGCATGGAACAATCAAAAATTATAGATACGACGGAGACGTATCACCCGCTGCCTCGGAACTCGCCGCCCTTCGCCCGGCCGCGCCCTCCTCCGCCGCCCCGAGCCCCTCTGTCGTTGCCCCGCCGTCACCTCTCGCTGGCGCTGCCCGGATCCGGCCCGATCCGCTCGCCGGCAACCGGATCCGCCTCCCTTCGGTCCTCCTCCGCCGCCTCCGTCGAGCTTCGTCGCTGGTGCTGCCATGGCCGATCGGGAGGAGCCCCGATCTGCCGCAGCGTTGACCGCATGTGGCCTCAGCGTGGGCCCCGCGTCCGGCCCAGCCCCGACCTGCTGCACCCCCAGGCCCAGCAGCTCCAGCCGGCCCGCCTTAGCCTGCCTCTCCGTCCTTGTAGGCTCGGCCCGCTAGGTGAGCAGCCTCGGCTATTCCCCGCCCCGGGCGTTGTTTAGCTATCGCGCTCTCATCCATTTTTTTCCGAAATCTGCCAAGTCCGTGATATATCATCTCATGTGTGCATGTTCGAGTGAACATAACTTCTTGTGTGCTACTTCGTTTTCTGCGTGTAATATGTCAAAATGTCAACTGTGAGATGCTCTTCATTTCATTCCATTGTGACATGCTTGTTTGAGTCCATATTGATGCCATAATAATCGTTTCAAGAGTGCTATATGATGTTAACCTGCTGAAACTGCTATAACTTGTTGTTTTGTCTTTTTCGTTGCATTTTGTGTGTGCATCTTATGAGCATGATGTCTACATGTTTTAGGAGCATTTTTATGTGATCTTTACAGGGGTGCAATCCATATATTTTTGTGAGTTTTGTAGTGAGTGCATCAAGCTCGTGAAGTATGGTACTTGTTGTTACTGTTTTGCTAGGCTGAAACTGCTATATTATGTTCCTATGTTTACATGCTGCTACCATGAGTTCCATGCATAATCTGGAGATGTTCACTAAGGATGTTTTATTAAACATGTCATGCTCTATCCATCCATTCCCCTGGTTGCATTTATGTCTTTCTTTAGATTGTTGTTACCATGCTCCAAATTTGCTAAATAATGTTGCTGTCAGCCTGTTAACATGAAGTTCAGTTTTGCCATGTGTTTTGCTAGTGATCCATGCACCTCATGAACTTTCTCTTGCCATGCTTAGCTTCATAAATGTCTCATATTACTGTTGGTCACCTTGCAATACCATGTTTTGCTCTATGGTGAGTTGTACAAGCTCACCAACATCCCTACTTATCGTTGTTTCTGCCATGTACTGTTATTTTCACTGTCTGAATCTATCATATTACTTGCCTTGTTTGCATGAATGCTACCATGTTTTCTGTTGATCTTTGGAATAAGATCAGTAAGGAAGTGTTGTTAAGTGCTTTTAGTACTAGCATGCCATGCTTAAGTTTGCCATGATAGCTTGTTGTAACTTGTAGTTTACTAGCTCTAAACATTGCAACCTGATGTTATTTCTGCCATGCTCAGTGATTTCTGCCATACTCAAGATTTGCATCTGTGTGCGGCCAGCCAACGACACCGCATCACCCTCAACGGCTCTGAAGTGACCCGCACTCTAGCTAGGCAAGCATGCCCAAACGCCAGCCTGAACTAGGTATCCACACATCACTCCCTTGTGCACTATTACGATGATGTTTTGATATCCTTTCACTGCTCTCTTAGGTTACACGCCTATGCAACTCTGACTTTCACTCTTATTTCTTCTAGAGATATCATCTGAAACAAGGAAATCCATTTTTTAGCGAAGCATGACGGTGCTACGGGATCTGGTACACATCCTGCACACCCGTATAACCTTGTAAGTATCTGCCTTTTGGTACAATATCAAGGTCGACTCCTCTTATTTGATCAACCATTCACCGTGCCAAAAATGCATAGAGGGATGCAAGGAGCACAAGGCATGCACATCCAAGCAAATGGTAACATGGACTTGTACATGGAACATCCCAAGCGCAAGCAGAGCTGCAGTGAGCCTGTACAACAAGCTAGCGTAAGTCCCTGCATTTCATTTAATTCGTACTGGCATTCGTGTATGATTTGTGTGCAGTGGCGGATCCACGAATTCAAGTTACCAGGGGCGAACATTTAACTTAAAAATATGAAGGCACTTGCACTCCGGAAATCAACATAACTTGAGAAATGTGAAGCTACATGTACTTTGAAAACCAGCTAATGATCCAAAGTAGTTCAGATTATAAACACTAAATGATGCAAGCACCAAAAACACAAAATGCAACATGGTGTACAAGGACTACAAACATGGTCTGTACCTGCTTGAATTATTTGTTCTCTAGATGAAAATATCAAAGTGTAATTGCACATATAACTAGTGCGCAAACTGCATATCAATATATCTATCCTGCACAATGCTACCTCTTGAGCACTGCGTTGGTTTTCCCTTGAAGAGGAAAAGGTGATGCAGCAAAGTAGCGTACATATTTCCTTCAGTTTTGAGAACCAAGGTATCAATCCAGTATGAGGCTCCTCAAAAGTCCCTCGTACCTACACAAAAAAACAAGAACCTCGCAACCAACGCGATAAAGGGGTTGTCAATCCCTTCACGGTAACTTGTGAAAGTGAGATCTGATAGAGATAATAAGATAAGATAAATATTTTTGGTATTTTTATGATATAGATTGGAAAGTAAAGATTGCAAAATAAAGATATATTGGAAACTTATATGATAAAAGATAGACCCGGGGGCCACAGGTTTCACTAGTGGCTTCTCTCAAGATAGCATAAGTATTACGGTGGGTGAACAAATTACTGTCGAGCAATTGATAGAAAAGTGCATAGTTATGAGATTATCTAGGCATGATCATGTATATAGGCATCACATCCGTGACAAGTAGATCGAAATGATTCTTCATCTACTACTATTACTCCACACATCGACCGCTATCTAGCATGCATCTAGAGTATTAAGTTCATAAGAACAAAGTAACGCATTAAGAAAGATGACATGATGTAGAGGGATAAACTCAAGCAATATGATATAAACCCCATCTTTTTATCCTCGATGGCAACAATACAATACGTGCCTTGCTGCCACTACTGTCACTGGGAAAGAACACAGCAAGATTGAACCCAAAGCTAAGCACTTCTCCTATTGCAAGAAAGATCAATCTAGTAGGCCAAACCAAACTGATAATTCGAAGAGACTTGCAAAGATAACCAATCACACATAAAAGAATTTAGAGGAGATTCAAATATTTCTCATAGATAAAATTGATCATAAACCCACAATTCATCGGATCTCGACAAACACACTGCAAAAGGAGTTACATCGAATATATCTCCAAGAAGATCGAGGAGAACTTTGTATTGAGATTCAAAGAGAGAGAAGAAGCCATCTAGCTAATAACTATGGACCCGAAGGTCTGTGGTAAACTACTCACAACTCATCGTAGAGGCTATGGTGTTGATGTCAAAGCCCTCCGTGGTCGATTCCCCCTCCGGCGGAGCGCTGGCGAAGGCTCCAAGATGGGATCTCGCGGATACAGAAGGTTGCTGTGGTGGAATTAGGTTTTCGTGGTGCTCCTGGATATTTTCAGGGTACGTGGATATATATAGGCGAATGAGGTCGGTCAGGGGAGCCACGAGGAGACCACGAGAGTGGGGGGCACGCCCTCCTGCCTCGTGGCCGCCTCGGCTGCTTCTTGACGTCCACTCCAAGTCTCCTGGATTGCGTTTGTTCCAAAAAGATCGCTCCCGAAGGTTTCATTCCGTTTGGACTCCGTTTGATATTCCTTTTCTTCGAAACACTGAAATAGGCAAAAAACAGCAATTCGGGATGGGCCTCCGGTTAGTAGGTTAGTCCCAAAAATGATATAAAAGTGTAAAGTAAAGCCCATAAACATCCAAAACGGGTAATATAATAGCATGGAGCAATCAAAAATTATAGATACGTTGGAGACGTATCAAGAATCCCCAAGCTTAATTCTTGCTCGTCCTCGAGTAGGTACATGATTAAAACAGAATTTTTGATGTGGAATGCTACCTCGCATATTTCTCAATGTAATTTTATTTATTGTGGCATGAATGTTCAAATCCGAATGATTCAAGACAAAAGTTCATATTGACATAAGAAATAATAATACTTCAAGCATACTATAAAGCAATCATGTCTTCTCAAAATAACATGGCTAAAGAAAGTTTATCCCTACAAAATCATATAGTTAGGCTATGTTTCATTTTCATCACACAAAAATACTCCCATCATGCACAACCCCGGTTTCAGCCAAGCAATTGGTTCGTACTTTTTAACATGCTTCAGCTTTTTTCAACTCTCACGCATTACATGAGCGTGAGCCATGGATATAGCACTATGGGTGGAATAGAATATGATGATGGAGGTTGTGTGGAGAAGACAAAAAAGGAGGAAGTCTCACATTGATGAGGCTAATCAATGGGCTATGGAGATGCCCATCAATTGATGTCAACATGAGGAGTAGGGATTTCCATGCAATAGATGCACTAGAGCTATAAATGTATGAAAGCTCAGCAAAAGAAACTAAGTGAGTGTGCATCCAAATTGCTTGCTCACGAAGACCTAGGGCATTTTTAGGAAGCCATCATTGGAATATACAAGCCAAGTTCTATAATGAAAAATTCCCACTAGTATATGAAACTGACAACATAGGAGACTCTCTATATGAAGAACATGGTTCTACTTTGAAGCACAAGTGTGGAAAAAGATAGTAACATTGTCCCCTTTTTATTTTTTGTTTTTTTGGGCCTTTCTTTTTTTTATTTGGCCTTTCCCTTTTTTTATTTGGCCTTTCCTTTTTTTTATTTGGGGACAATGCTCTAATAATGATGATCATCACACTTCTATTTATTTACAGCTCATGAATTACAACTCGATACTAGAACAAGATATGACTCTATATAATGCCTCCGGTGGTGTATCGGGATATGCAAAGAATCAAGATCGACATGTATGAAAAATTATGAGGGTGGCTTTGCCGCAAATATGATGTCAACTACATGATCATGCAAAAGCAATATGACAATGATGAACGGAACGATGGAAAGTTGCATAGCAATATATCTCGGAATGGCTATGGAAATGCCATAATAGGTAGGTATGGTGGCTGTTTTGAGGAAGATATAAGGAGGTTTATGTTTGATAGAGCATATCGTATCACGGGTTTTGGATGCACCGGCGAAGTTTGCACCAACTCTCAAGGTGAGAAAGGGCAATGCACGGTACCGAAGAGGCTAGCAATGATGGAAGGGTAAGAGTGCGTATAATCCATGGACTCACATTAGTCATAAAGAACTCATATACTTATTGCAAAAGTTTTATTAGCCCTCGAAGCAAAGTACTACTATGCATGTTCGTAGGGGAAGGGTTGGTAGGAGTTAACCATCACGCAATCCCGACCTCCACACATAAGGAAGGCAATCAAAAGAGCACCTCATGCAACAAATTTGTTACACAACTTTTACCATATGTGCATGCTACGGGACTTGCCAACTTCAACACAAGTACTTCTAAAATTCATAATTACCCAACTAGCATGACTCTAATATCACCACCTCTATATCTCAAAACAATTATCAAGCATCAAATTGATCATATCATCCAATTCACTTTCTATGATAGTTTTTATTATACCCATCTTCGAAGCCCATCATTCTAGGACCAATTTTATAACGATAGAAAATACCATGCTGTTCTAAAAGACTCTCAAAATAATATAAGTGAAGCATGAGAGATCAATAATTTCTACAAAATAAAGCCACCGCCGTGCTCTAAAAAGATATAAGTGAAGCACTAGAGCAAAATTATCTAGCTCAAAAGATATAAGTGAAGCACATAGAGTATTCTAATAAATTCCAAATCAAGTTTGACTCTCCCAAAACGTGTGTACAGCAAGGATGATTGGGGTAAACTAAAAAGCAAAGACTCATATCATACAAGACGCTCCAAGCAAAACACATATCATGTGGCGAATAAAAATATAGCTCCAAGTAAAGTTACCGATGGACGAAGACGAAAGAGGGGATGCCTTCTGGGTCATCCCCAAGATTAGGCTATTGGTTGTCCTTGAATTATCTTGGAGTGCCATGGGCATTCCCAAGCTTAGGCTCTTTCCACTCCTTATTCCATAGTCCATCAAATCTTTACCCAAAACTTGAAAACTTCACAACACAAAGCTCAACAGGAAATCTCATAAGCTCCGTTAGTGCAAGAAAGAAAAACCACCACATAAGGTACTATAATGAACTCATTCTTTATTTATATTGGTGTTAAACCTACTGTATTCAAACTTCTCTATGGTTCATACCCCGCGATACTAGCCATAGATTCATCAAAATAAGCAAACAAGACATGAAAAATAGAATCTGTCAAAAACAAAACAGTCTGTAGCAATCTGTAACTTTAGAATACTAATGGAACTATAAAAATCCTACCAAAATAGGAAGTCTTGGGAAATTTGTCTATTGATCTACTGCATAAAGAATCAACTAAAAAGCACGTTTCTGTGATTTATTAAAATTATTCTCATGCGTGCAAAAGTTTCTATTTTTCAGCAGAATCAAATTAACTATCACCGTAGGTTATCCTATAGGTTCTACTTGGCACAAACACTAACTAAAACATAAAACCACATCTAAATAGAAGCTAGATGAATTATTTATTACTAAACAGAAGCAAAAAGCAAGGAACAAAAATAAAATTCGGTTGCCTCCCAACAAGCGCTATCGTTTAACGCCCCTAGCTAGGCATAAAAATGAGAATAGATCTAAGTATTGCCATCTTTGGTATTCAACTCTTCAATAGAACACTTATTACCCTTAGGAGTTTCTTTCTTTTTAGTAATGATTAAACTCCTAGGAAAGAAATCAAGAGATTCGTTTGTAGCAACAGGTTCCTTAATGAAAGCGAAAAAATTGGGATGAACACTTATTGATTTGAGATCCGCACTTTCCTTACTAGAAGATTCACCCTTATTTTTAGGAACATACATTAATTTGGCAAATTTGGTAGGAGGAGTTGGATTATTTTTCACGGAGGAAAAGGAAGCCCCTAAGTTGGTAATAATATCCTCAAGTTTACCGATTCTTGTAGAATCTTGATCTATTCTTTCATTAACTATAGGTTCTTTATCCTTAAAACTTTTCACAGTAACTCCAACCTTAGACCCATATTGGGTAATTTGATTGTGGATCTTTTTATCCAAATTTTCAATTAACTCAACAGTGGCAACTTTATTTTCAATAATTTTAATCCTTTGCATCACATGTTCTAGAGTTAAGACATTTCCATTAACCAAGAGAGGTGGTGGACCAAACAAATCTAACGTAGCATTGTAAGCATAAAAAGTGTGGCTACCCAAGAAATTCCCTCCGGTAATGGTATCAAGAATACATCTATACCAAGGAGTAATGCCTACATAAAAATTGCGAAGAAGAACGGAAGTAGATTGCTTCCTAGTAGATCTATTTTGGGCATTGTAAATTCTATGCCAAGCATCTTTTAGATTTTCTCCCTCCCATTGTTTAAAATTAAGAACTTCATGATCGGGAGTGCTAACGATGATAGGAGGACTAGTCATAATGACGAGATAAATGAACTAACACCCGAGCACACAAGAGGCAAGCGAAAAATAAAGGCAAACGGGAAAGAGAGGGCGAATAAAACGGCAAGGGTGAAGTGGGGGAGAGGAAAACGAGAGGCAAATGGCGAATAATGTAATGCAAGGGAGATAAGTTTATGATGGGTACTTGGTATGTCTTGACTTGAGTGAAGACCTCCCCGACAACGGCGCCAGAAATCCTTCTTGCTACCTCTTGAGCAATGCGTTGGTTTTCCCTTGAAGAGGAAAGGGTGATGTAGCAAAGTAGCGTGAGTATTTCCCTCATTTTTGAGAACCAAGGTATCAATCCAGTAGGAGGCTCCTCAAAAGTCCCTCGTACCTACACAAACAAACAAGAACCTCACAACCAACGCGATAAAGGGGTTGTCAATCCCTTCACGGTAACTTGCGAAAGTGAGATCTGATAGACATAATAAGATAAGATAAATATTTTTGGTATTTTTATGTTACAGATTGGAAAGTAAAGATTGCAAAATAAAGATAGATTGGAAACTTATATGATAAAAGATAGACCCGGGGGCCATAGGTTTCGCTAGTGGTTTGTCTCAAGATAGCATAAGTATTACGATGGGTGAACAAATTACTGTCGAGCAATTGATAGAAAAGTGCATACTTATGAGATTATCTAGGCATGATCATGTATATAGGCATCACGTCCGTGACAAGTAGATCGAAATGATTTTGCATCTACTACTGTTACTCCACACATCAACCGCTATCCAGCATGCATCTAGAGTATTAAGTTCATAAGAACAGAGTAATGCATTAAGAAAGATGACATGATGTAGAGGGATAAACTCAAGAAATATGATATAAACCCCATCTTTTTATCCTCGATGGCAACAATACAATACGTGCCTTGCTGCCACTACTGTCACTGGGAAAGAACACCGCAAGATTGAACCCAAAGCTAAGCACTTCTCCTATTGCAAGAAAGATCAATCTAGTAGGCCAAACCAAACTGATAATTCGAAGAGACTTGCAAAGATAACAAATCACACATAAAAGAATTTAGAGGAGATTCAAATATTTCTCATAGATAAAATTGATCATAAACCCATAATTCATCGGATCTCGACAAACACACCACAAAAAGAGTTACATCGAATAGATCTCCAAGAAGATCGAGGAGAACTTTGTATTGAGATTCAAAGAGAGAGAAGAAGCCATCTAGCTAATAACTATGGACCCCAAGGTCTATGGTAAACTACGCACAACTCATCGAAGAGGCTATGGTGTTGATGTAGAAGCCCTCCATGGTCGATTCCCCCTCCGGCGGAGTGCCGGCGAAGGCTCCAAGATGGGATCTCGCGGATACAGAAGGTTGCGGGCGATGGAATTATGTTTTCGTGGTGCTCCTGGATGTTTTCAGGGTACGTGGATATATATATATATATATATATATATATATATATATATATATATATATATATATATATATATAAGCGAAGGAGGTCAGTCAGGGGAGCCACAAGGGGCCCACGAGGGTGAGGGGCGCGACCACCCCCCTAGGGCATGCCCTCGTGCCTCGTGGTCGCCTGGCTGCTTCTTGACATCCACTCCAAGTCTCCTGGATTGCGTTTGTTCCAAAAAGATCGCTCCCGAAGGTTTCATTCCGTTTGGACTCCGTTTGATATTCCTTTTCTTCGAAACACTGAAATAGGCAAAAAACACCAATTCGGCTGGGCCTCTAGTTAGTAGGTTAGTCCGAAAAATGATATAAAAGTGTAAAGTAAAGCCCATAAACATCCAAAATGGGTAATATAATAGCATGGAGCAATCAAAAATTATAGATACATTGGAGACGTATCACACAAGTATGCCAATAGTTTCAAACAACAAACTAGAAATGTATTTAAGCTATGTTGTCATGATACGGGGACTTTCTGGTAGATGGCCTCGACGTTTCCTCAAGCTATGAAAATGCACTATAATTTGCTTGTCATCAATGCATGCAAATCGCTATGTCTCTCTCAACATAGCAGATCATCATTAGACACTAAATCCTTCAATGAGCTTGCAAAATGCTTGCATTAGATCCCTCATTAGACACTATATGTTCATCACCATGAGCATGTAAAATGTTTGCATCAAATCCTTCATTAGCAGTCTGTTCATTAGACACTTCAGGTGCAAGAACAACATGAGCTTGTATGTTTGCACCGGAAACTTGATTAGATACATCAGATTCAGTCAGTTCAGTATTGATTGGGGGAGTTGTAAAATAAGTAGAAATTGGTTTCATTTTCTCATAGATTCCCTACATACAAGCAGTTTTACAACACCGTCAGGTTTAACTATTGGCCAGAAATTGCAGAGTTAAATTAGATATAATCAGGGATGTGATGTACCTGCTCGTTGTGCATGCTACTCTTGCAAGTTGCGCCTGTCCGTTTGCGCAAGCTCGATGCCATGCTCGTGCTGCCGCTGCTGCCTCCCACACAGGCTACACCCAGGGTTGGATCTTCATATTCTTGTCCTTCCATTTGATTGAAGCCCTGCAACCGCCCTCCAACGAGGGCGCGAGGAAGTGTTGTGTCGGTCTGTCCAGCGGCGGCTAGATTAGGAGTGAACCAGACTGGAGGCTGGAGCGAATGAATTGGGATTTTTCCTGATGTCGATCGATATGGGAGGTGCTCGTTTGGGCCGCGAGCCTGCTATAGGGTCTGCCTTGCACTAATGTTATTGGCCCATCCAAATTGAAACATTTTTCTTCATTTTTTACATTGCATGCTCGTGCGTTGGGACGAACAAAACTAGCCTGGGCCAACCTGGATGACTCAAACTAGGTGCACACTTTCCAGCCACCCGAGCCGGCCGCCCATACCAGCCCCTATGGTGGCGTCGCCCCCTTTTTGCATGTATGATTGGGGTAGTGAAAAATATTTCAGTGGCGCTTTTGATTTACCCACAGAATGGTTGAATTGCTTGTTTCTATGAACTGAGTTCACCAATAATGTGAAGGATGCCAGTCTTTTCATGCTATTGTAGATTGCTTAGATCTCGATATGCCAAAAGTAATCGCATGAAATATACAGTAAAAGCCAATGTGATGTGTGTGGCTATAACTAGTATGACTACACGTCCTCATATAACATATCAAGGATGCACCATCTTACCAGATTAACCATTCGACTTACCAATGCAGTGTGGGAAGAAAGAAGTATTGGGACTGCGTATCCAAGCAATTGATGCCATGGACTCCTTCGTACAACCTTGTAAGCGAAAAAGAAGTTGCAGTGTGCCTGTACAAAGAACTAGCATAAGTTCAGTTACCTGCTTCTCGTAATTTTAGTTAACCACCTATTGCAAAATTGTTCAATTACGTTGCTTGGCTTAATTTAGTTTGCTACTGATTACATAATACCACAGCCTGTTAATCCTATTATAGACTGCGCCTATCTATGTGTTTGATACTTACTGTTAATAATTACATGTTTGCCTGAACTTAAATAGCTACTTGTTTGTTTAACTTCTTTGTTGCTGCAACAATGGGTTACAATGATGTTAATAACTACTTTTCAGCATCCAATTGAAACTCTTTAATTCCTTGTTTGTTTAACTGGTTTGCTGTTATAACTCCCAGTTGAGATGTTTTGCTAACTTCAAATTTTCTGAATCCAATGGGAACTTTAATGGCAAAACAGGTTAGCCCAAGATCAAAGAGCGAGGTCCCCATGTACGTTGTATCATCCCACAATAGTGGCACCGGCCCAATCGTGCATTATGAATTGACAACTGCTGATGCTCTAGAGGCTAAACAAGTTGTAGAAAGAGATTCTACTTCTGCACTTAGAGATGAAGTTGACATGTTGAGCAAGCAAACAGCACAATCACAAGCAGCTCAAGACAACCATTAAATATTTGGTGGATTTCAAAACGAAGCAAGCTGAGACTGACAAAATTGTTAAGGTCCTGAAGGAAAAAAGGAAATTAAATTCCCACTTGGTAAATCATAGGTGAAATTTTCTTTCCATTGTTGAATAATCTTTGTGTTGTTTGTTCATGTAATTAATCAAACCATTTGTTTTAGAGATCATGTAATCATTGTTTTTTTGTTTGTAATTTTATTTGATCACAAGTCTGTAATAATTGATAAGACTCAGAGATGTTTCATTTTGATTGCTATGCCAGACCTACAAATATGCCAATCGGGCTGAATGTGCAATCAGCAATAATAGTAGTATAGATGGACCATACGTGGCACGCATCGGAAAGGGCCAAGATGTTGTAGTAGCTTGGCTAAAAAAAGGATGATGTTGTAGAAAAAAAAAGTACATCGGCCTGGCTTATGTATGTTAGTTGATATTATTGATCCATATACTCTATAAGTGTTTATATGTCTGTTAGTTCTGTACATTCTTGGTTGATTGACTCGGTATTTGAATCTTGATACATCGCTTGTGTACATATCTAAATGGGATTACACATTATGCTGCATGTGACATTTGAGTTGGACATGAAGTGTTCCAAATATTCGAATTCACCTTAAATTGTATTCTAGCTTCCGAATTTGAGTATCGGCATTTGTAAACCATATTCATATATGACAGTGGAATACTCCCTCCGTCTGAAAATAGTTGTCATCAAAATGGATAAAAAGGGATGTATCTAAAACTAAAATACATCTAGATACATCATCTTTTATTTATTTTGATGAAAAGTATTTCCGGACGGAGGGAGTACATCTTTGTCGTCCTTTTGAAGATATATAAAAAAACATATAATGATTTATAAAGATTCGTATAGGAATACAAAATGGATTCGAATTTAGTTGCCAGGGTAAACATGGATGCTTATTGTCCCAAAATTTGAAAGAAGCGGCAAAATGTCCACTCCCACGTCGGCTGCCCGAAGCCAAGTGTTTGGGAGATGGAAATTACTGTCTACCCATTACACGGACAATCCATCAGCCCGATTTCCACTGCTCTAAATAGGGGTAGGTTAGTAACTTCAATTAGACGTGTGACACGACCGCCTTTGAGCCCATTCCGACACGGTGGGCGCCAAACATGGGCGGCAAAACACATTTGATTCAAGATTGTCCGAAAGACCTCTGTTTCTCCCTCCATTTCCCCATTCATACACGTGGGCGGCAAAACAAACTCGACTCGGTCGGAATCGACGTAGGCAAATATTTACAATAGGGGTAGGTTTGTAACTACACTCAGACGTGACACAACTGCCCTACCTGTCAGCCCTGTCCATACACCATGGGCGCCAACCATGGGCGCCAACCACCCTCTCCTCGCCCGAAATCGCTCTGGGCAAATATTGGCGAGATGCGAGATTACCGTCCTATCCCCAATGGACTAGACGTCCAAATTTTAAACAGGGGCTAAGTTCGTCACTTTCCCATATTTCAGACAAGCGCATCCCAAAAACATGGTTCCCCGTACCTCTCCCTCCATTTTCCCATTCATACACCTTCCACGCTAGAACACCATCCCCACACCAGCCTCTGTCCGCCACCCCATCCATCATCGCCGTCCTCCATCCCATCCATCGCCTCCGTCCTCCACCACATTCATCACCACCGTCCTCCACCATTTCAGAGCGCCTACCAAGACCACATCGTCCACTTCTAGAGATGGACGTTTCTCATCCACGGCGACGGACCAATAGCCTTGCATTGCGTCCTCTCGCTTCATCGGCGCCGTCGTCCTCTTTGCTCACACGACCTTCTCTTCCACCGCAACGGGACTTATCCCCCGATGCACCCATCTACCATCGCAGATCTGCTTCAATGCCACCGACAGCCATCGCACCCCCGATGCCTACACGTCGCTGCAAGAGAGGTGGTACTTCATATCTCCTCAACTTTTTGATCTCAACCAGAAAATAGATCTTAACTTGGTTACTCTACTTTCTTTTCAGCTCTTAGAATTTAGTTCTTAGTTCGAAGCAAACGATGGATGCTAAATATCATTTCTCTGGTTTGTAGCTTCAAATCTGCCATGGCACAGTCATAATACGGTTTAATTGATCATGCTTAGGGTTTAATTGATCATGTTGGTTCTATGGTGGTTTCTTTAATAGAAATCGGAGGGGAAACCCTCTTTTGCTAAAAAAATATGCTTAGAGTTTCCCCCTTTTATGATCACTATACGATCAGAATATGTGCTTCATGTCATAATAGCACTGCTCCACCCATCAAGCTAAACAAGCTTAGTCGGTGCAAAAAAAACTAAACAAGCTTAGTTGTTCAAATATGAATATGATATTATTAAAACAGAGTCGTTTAATTGGTCAGCTAAATGTTCCTAAATTAGTTTCGAAAATGCATGTTCGCCGCTCAGGTGTGTATCTCTATAGGGTGCCCATGGTGGTCCGGCCCACCCTGGGATTTTGGGTCGTCCCAGGCCCTGATTCCCCTCTGTTCTGCTGCGCGCTTCCGATCTCTACTCAGCCCCAGCCGCCTGCCTCGCTGGTGACTTACCGTTCCCGGACGGCATGACTCTAGGAGGAGATGTCGGACTAACAGGAGGTCAGGAGCCACTCGCCCAACATCGTCATCGCTGCCCGGGCGCGCCGCCGTGCCTACCTTCCCAATCGGTTCAGGGCTCAGGCGTGCAGCACCCACCAAGCCAACCCGATTTATCCTGGGATATGTCCTCAACACTCAGCAGCCAATCCTCATCACCCATTTTCTAATTGATTCATTACTCATTAGGCAGGATTGTCATTAGGGTTTGTTGTGTGCTCAGTGCTACCTATGCTTAATGGTTCATATGTATTTCGGTAATCTTTAGTACCTATAAAGTTCACAGGGTTTTCAAAATTCTGTCCCTCGGAACAGACACTAGTCATTTGGATTGTTGGTCGTAGTGACATTGACCCAGATTACTACTGCAAGCCAGGTTTGTTGACAAATTTACTTGTCTTTCTTACTCATTTGATATAATATCCAATTATTCACGTCGATTAGTTGCAAACAATAAGTGCTAGACAAACTACTTGATTCATATTTTGGACGGTCTCTTACCGCAGTTACAATTCTGCATACTTGTCCTAGTAAGCTCACAAGTAAATGATTGATTCACTACATCTATGGTTGCCTTGTCATATTTGTTGTCGATATTATTTTAGCTAGGGTAGACCACCCTGTTTCTAAATACTGGAACCGTAGACATGAGTGAATAGTATTTCTCTATGTGATCTCTTCCATCATGTGTGGGCAACGGACACTGCATTGTATAGAAAGAAAGTATCATTTCCAGCTTCTACATAGGCTTTGATCTTTTACATGGAATACAATCTGCCTACTTGCTTTGTGTCGTACTACCAACACTCCACCCTTGAAGCTAAACATTATGCCACTCATAATTTCTTAGTTTATTTGTTCAAATACGAATTTCATATGATTCTAATGTTCCTACTTCAGTTTTGAAATGTGTGTCTGCCTGTTATAGAGACATAAGGGGTTTGTATTTCTGTGTGTGGTCTTGTCAGCACGGTTGGGGGTGAACTTTGCATATGCAGGGGTTTATAGGGAAACACTCTTCGAGTTGAATCCGCAATGCATTCCATAGATAATCTGACTACTTTTTATGTTTTCATGAATCTCAGATTCTGAACAGCATCATAATGATTATGAGCTTGCGTGCATGAAAAGAATAAAGCAGAACAATGTCATGGCTGTCAAACTTGGCATTAAGGGACTGAAATCAAGTCTGGATGCAATGCAATGCAAATGCTCTCCACCTACAGATTCATGCTTAGAATATGATCCTAACAGTGATTCTGAGATAGAGGGAGACATAAGTCAATGTAGCTCTCTAGTGGAGGAGTCAGAGGAAGATGCCCTATCTTATTCACCCATCAAGGTGCTTGCTCTAACTTTCCAAGGTTACATTGGTCGCACATATCTTGCAACTGATGCTTTGCATTGCTTCTACTTTGTTGAACTTCCATTAGCATAGTTTACACATCGTCTATGTGAATACGCCCTGCCTATCCATTTTCAGTAGTCAGTATATATTCCATCTCTCATCATACCATATTCATCCATTCAAATGTTGTTCTTGTGTATCAGACGTTCAAAAGGAAGAGGGCGATTGCTGATCGTGGAGGAGCACAAGCAAAGTATTTGGAAAAGCTAGTGGCACCTGATAAATCAAATAGCCCATTAGGTGTATTTGCAATATCACCTGACCCACAAAACGCCCCAACTCTAGCAGACTCTAGCCCTACTACACTGGTAATTTCTGATGCCCCAACTCAGCAGACCCCAACTGCACCAAAAAGTATGATTATGCTAGTTGACATAGCACCAGCTCTACGACGCAAAAACCCCATTCCAGCAAAGAGTACACCAAATCCAGTTGCCAAATCCCTTTTCGAACCAGAGAGAGCCCCAATTGCAGCAAATAGGACCCCTGTTCCATTTCTTCCCAATTTAGAAGACGAAGCTTACATTGTTGTCAGGAACTTTGTGCGCATCTTTCCTTCATGGAAAGATTATACCGCAGACACAGAACAATTTCCAGTCTCCCTCGGCAACTTACGCGTAAGTAATGTACTAATGTTATTCATGGTCATTACTACATATGTTTCTGCTGACAGAAGACACAAGATTTCATTCTTCTAAATAGGCGAGGAGCAAACTGGATTGTGAAGACGAGCAAGGGTTGGTTGCACTTTTCAAGCACTCGTTGATGAAGTATCGTTCCTACCTGAGGCAAGCGCACTTCGATGGCAAGCCTCTAAACAAAAATTTTGTAAAGTCTCCGGTGCTACATTTATCCGACGGTGACTAGAATAATCTTGTTACACATTGGTCTCGGCTGCAGTGTAAGGTACTATATATGATATCACATCACAATTTGAACTACATTTCTGCATTTTCCTTAACGTCTCACTTGTACGAAAACTGTTAGCAGAAGAACATTCATTCTCAAGGGACCACAGAATCTCACAACTATACTGCACATTGCATTGCTCTTGTGAGTACCTCTTGCCCTGTATGACCATACTTACTTTCATAGCTGTTTGATTATGTAGCATCACTGCACATGTTAGCCTCGTTATCGTCCATTTGGTGGACATCATAACATCCGTATGGACTCTTACATAAATTTAGAATCAATCCAATGCTTTTGAAGAGGTTTAGCTCTGCAGTCCTCTTGTAAGGACTGAAGGTCGTCTATCACTGTACTTACATTAACAGCTACTCCCTCCACCCCATAATATAAGAACGTTTTCTATAGTACACCAGTGTTCAAAACACTCTTGTATTATGGGAAGAGGGATTGGTTCATTGTGTAGCATTCTGCATCTTATCTCCCTCACCCACCATTTACTAAAAAGGATCAGATCTATATTTAATCTTACCAACAAGTAGAATACATAGACAATGCCAGTGCAGAAGTGTAGCCCATTGCTCTTGTCAGTACATTTTGTCCTGTAATGCTTGTACTTCCAGGGATTGGTAGTTGATTATGTAGCATCAATCTACATCTTATCTTCATTATCCTATATCCCTTCCAGTATGATCATATCTATAATTACTCTCTACAAAATGTAGAGTACAGGCAATGCTTATGAAGAAGATTCTGTGGTGAAATTCTTGAGTTATCCTTCCCTTGACATGGAGAAGGGCATTATAAAGCCGGTCTTAACTGTTAATGTAAGTCAGTCCTTCTAAATCCTTTATCCTCAACTGTTGTTTAATTTGCTCATACTCCCTATCGTTTACTGGTGTTTAGTTTGCTGTTTCTACCAAATTGCATGTTCGCAAGAACCGTAAGTTCTAAGTTTTACTTGTAAAACCAAATTCCTTATTCATACCATGCACATTACTCAATACTCCCTATATGTATGCTTGTTTTTGTGGATCTATAATCCAGTGTGTGGTGAAGCAGCCCACATTTGCACCTTGTCATCTCCTGTTTTATCTTACTGATGTGGCTGATGATATGAACAACATGCCATGCACATTAACCAAAATAGATACAACGATTTTCTTTGCCCTTCATCTATGCTTGTTATGTTGACATGGTAATCTAGTAGTGTGATGAAGCTCCCCGCATTATGAACAATGCCAAATTATGATATTGATATTTTGAACTTACTCTTTATTTTCTAATTTGAAATTGGATGGAATTGACAACACAGTTATCATCTTTGTTTATACACATGCAAAACCTATCATCTCTCTGCTTTGTTTCAGGGTGATATGCCTGACGGCATGCAGAAGTCTGCTGAAGGCTGCGAGACAAACCCAACATATATTGCAGCAAAGAAGGCAAAATATCTTGAAGATAGCGAGTCAACCCCAAAGTCTTGTCTTGATGCAGTGTTCAAGTTACTTGAGACTAAGAGTCAGTCAAGCTCACAGAATTCGTTATCTGAATCAGTTTGACTTCTTCAGTCCCAAGTTCTAGCAGAAAGGCATTTTGCAACTCAACTTCGACTTGTAGTCCCATCTCTAAGAAAGATTGCAGAGAACACCAATGAGAACCTCATCGCTAAACAACTACACCTGGAAGCTATGACCGACATGCTAGGCCGGTCTCACACCCTTGCTCAGCAGCTTGCGCACCAGTTCGCCCGCAAGGCTAACCTTTCTTGAAATGTCTTGGAAGTGGTCTCGGTTCAGTATTATTTTATTACGCTGCAATGGTGCCCAGTTTTTGTAATCTGCTTCTTTGTTGTGCTTTCTGATCACGGGGGCGAACTTCGATGCCCAGTGGATGTAATATACCTTAAATCCTTTATTGTATAGTGTAGGTTTATTATTAGTTACTATGCCGTAATTTCTTTATTGTATAGAGTAGGTTTGTTCTTAATTCCTATTGGTTACTGCCATCATTCGTTGTCTGAAACAATCAGATGTAGACGACCGGGCCGAAAAATTTGACACTAACGGGCCAGGTTTTTAGCGGGCCACAATTGGGCCGGCCTGCGTATTTCTTGGGCTCGAATGATTGGGGCCTTCACACTTTGCGCCAGGCCCACAACTTACACCGGCCTATATTTTAGTTGGGCCTTTTGTGGACCCAGCACTTAGTTTGGCCCAGGTAGCGTTGGGCCATTAACAGGCTGAATATTGTGCTGGCCTGTTACGGCCTAGATGAAACCATGGGCCTTTAGCAGGCCGAAATGCATGTTGGGCCTCAATTTTCACTAGTTGTCGACGGGCCTTCAACAGGCTGAAATGTAGACCGGGCCTTTTTGGGCCCAGTTAGCTCACGGGCCGTTACCAGGCCGAAACATATCTCGGGCCTTAGTTGGCCCACTGATATCATGGGCCTTTAAGAGGCCGAAAGCTTAGTACAGGCATCAACGAGCTGAATTATGCGTCAGGCCTTTAATAGGCCCAAAGTCACATTGGGCTTAACTGTTGCCACCTTTATCACGGGCCGTTAGTGGGCCCGATATCCCGTTGGACCATATATGGCCCATGAGCAGCACGGGCCATTCCCAGGCCAAAAGTCACACCGGGCTGAAATGGGCCCATGTCTACATCGCGACTCTAACAGGCTGAAAGTTACTGGGCTGTAATTGGGCCCAAATATTGGGCGAACAATTAACGAGCCAGATCTGGCTTCGAGCCGTAAATGGGCCCAAATATGCGGTGAACAATTAATGGGCCAGATCTGGCTTCGGGCCGTAAATGGGCCTTTATTAAGCAGGTCGTTATTGGGCTGGCCCACTAGTACCTGAGTAAGTACTATGGGCCTTTGACTGGGCCGGCCTTTTTAACCTATATGGGCCTCTGTTGGGCCCAGCCATGTGTCGACGTATCATAGGCATGTCTCCTCCAATGGACGGGCGACATCTGGCCCACTCACAAGCTGACAGGTGTTCCCTCTGGCCAATTAGAATTTTACACGTGGAAATTTCCCATTGCTCTCGGCTGTTCACGGGTTATCGGATCCAAAACCGGACCCGATAGCTTAACGCGTTCCGTTACGGTGGATGCCACGTGTCGGTCACCCTTGACGAAAGCACTTCTGTGACGCGCGATTTATCGTCATGGAAGTGGACACTTCCGTGAAGATAATTTTGGTAATGGCATGGAACACTTCTACGACAGCACAGGTATGACTATCTTGATTCTGTCATAAAATTGTCATGGGTGTACATGCATGACCAAAAACGCGACCTATTGTGACAAACATGTATCATCACGGAAGTGTATTTTTTGTAGTGCTAGGAATAAACCGTGTTGGATCGATGAAAAATCACACACGACATTATCTTCAAAACTGTTTACGTTAGGCCACCTTGCGCAAATGTTTGCCGCATAAAAACTATGTGTGATGGATAGACTTTGCCACACAGTTTCTTCTACGCACCATGTGTGATGCATTCAATAACGCAAACGATACAATTATTAATATTGTGTGCGATGGGAACGCTATCACAAACGATTTAATGGGGAAAATTGTGTGTGATGTACCTACGAACGGAAACGTTTTCCTTGTAGCGACTGTGTGGGATGTATATACGAACGGAAAAGTTTAGCGGGGACTGACTGTGTGGTATGTACTTACAACCGGAAATGATTTGGCATGTATAATTTTATTTTTCTAGCACTACTGTACGTATAACCGTGTTGCTCGCTCGCCGGTCGCAGACGACCTCATTTTGCTGAGCGCGTGTGCCAGGAGGGCATATCCTCGACGATTTCTGGGTCATGTGGGAAGGACCCCCCACCCCCACTATTACCCACACTCACTTGGCGATGGTTCCAAATGTCGTCGCGAAAAGGGGTTAAAAACCGTTTGTATAGCACCTCGATGTACTAGTGATCAAGTCTTCTGAAATACGACACTGGTTGGCATAGAACAAATCAACTCTCTATTACAAATATATGGGTACAAGGGTTTCGATATTACAAGGATTACATCGGCACAACAACACTATGCCTGCTAAGGTAGCTCTGCTAGCAGCGAAACAACTCGTGGAAGTGGAATAACTTCTGGCAGTGGAACAATGACGACTGTGACAAACTCCACTCCACAACGACTTTGGCTGGGACACATCCTAGCGCGCAAACTCTAGATCCTCGACAAGCAATCAATCATGGGACCTGCAATCTGGCATGACACGCCAGGCGAGTACTTTGAATGTACTTGCAAGCTCACAGCAACTAGAGCAATCAAGACAAACAACAACATGGCATTTATAGGTTGATTACCAATGATGAGGATGATACTGCTAGAACAATATAAGATGAGCATGGTAGGTACATGTTACTCATGAGATGAACATGATGATACTAGCATGTGAGAGGGTCGACGTTTAAGGTCACATGGACCAACTTACTCTACTCTGAGGTTATCACATAACCACCATCGATATCAAACTTACCATCGGGAACAACACACGACCACCTCAGGATCAACCAAGTTCGGTATCAACAATACCACCATTATCATCACATGACCACAAGAAGCTCGATATCTACCTGTGATCAACGCATGACCACATAAAGCTCAACCAACTTCTTTCCTCATCAAACCGGGGTTGTCTATTATTCAGGTCACTATTACTATGGACCCATAGTGTGACCTACTACGAACTGTGCCCATGACCGAGGGCGCAGCTATCGATAGATTATACACTCTGTAGAGGTTAGTAAATTGTACCCACACCATGGAATTCATGGCATTGTGCTCCCATTCGGGTGGACCAATGACATTCCGATAAAACCAGTCTATTGCATGACACTCTCCCGACCATTCAACAAACTCCCCTTTGGGTTATGTCATGGGTGGCCCCGGATGCTAATTGCTAACATCTGCCACCTTCGTGGATGGGCACCGTCGTGGCAAAACAAAACAAAAACGGTACCAAGTGGGGACAATGAGCTCAATACAAAACTTGGGCACACAAGTCTTATGGCCGCCTACCTAATCAGGGTAGCGCATGCACATAACCTTCCCTAGTTGGAGGCACGGGTGAGAGGCATGACAATAAACTAAGTAGGACCTCCCCATCCAGACAAGTGTGGTTGCACTGGTGAGCTCGATTCGGTGACACCATGACCTAGCCAAAAGTTGTTCAAGTTGGATTAACACCATATTTAACTTGAATGGTGGTAAGGTGAGCCATAATCAAATAGCATAATGAAATGACAATGCATATGAGCATAATATCAACATGAGCATGGATGGGAATCATAAACATTTATCATATGAATCTTACATCAACAATAAGTCATCAGTTTACTCATGTAGATGAGCATGGCAAAGTGATGATCATGAATATCACAAGTATTTTCATAACAGACGGTAATAGTTCATACGATCATATCATTATTACTAGCATATGAAAGTGATTGCAATGATGAAACATAACAATAATAGCATTAACATTTAATCATTTACATACAACTAAACATGGCATCAGAATGAGCATGGATTCACAAGCATAATCAAAGCATTCACAAATTAATTAAATGAGCAGACAATTATTTATCATTCAAGTGAAAACCATTGCTATTGCAAGGCCGTCATGCAAATGGTTCTTGTAGCTTGACTAGGGGTGAAGGATTCATCGGGAAGAAGTGCGATGAACTCACGGGAAAACTTAATGGAAAAGTTTCACTCTCGACGGAGCTGATTTGGGGCAAGGGAAAAATGGTCATTTTCAAAATGTGACAACATCATGAAAATGGTACAAACAAAATGAGCTCGATGAGTAGAGAACGTGGGCTTTTGAACCACCTGAATTGGAGTTATGGTTGCAGTGATACGGGCATTCATTCATTAGGCAGAAAACAAATAAAAATGTATTTATTTCTGCACTTAACTGACGAACGCCTGAAATGTAGAGGTTTCGGCCAACGGCTGAAAACAGAAAGCGCCTTTCGTAAAATACACTTGCTGCAGACGAAAAATGTATTCTTAGCGATGTAGAAAGGAATTACGCTTTCTGAAGAGGAAAACGTATTCATGGGAATACGCTTCCACTTACTAGCATCGGCCCGATGGTTGGCTCACTTACAAGCGGGCCCCGCGTTGACTATCTTCCTCGCCCCGGGTTGTCTCCTTCCTCCTGACGCGGGGTGGAGGAGCGGAACGGTCCGCTCAGTCGTGGCCAACGCCGGTGCACCTTCTGTCGGTTGTGCCCGCCGACGATTCCGGCAAATTCCTGGCTCTGCACCATGATGCCGCTTGAACTACGTCGGTATTTCCCCAAAGTGGAAGCGATGACGCAGCACAACTACGCTAGGTATTTCCCTTAGTTATGAAACCAAGGTATCAATCCAATAGGAGAACCAAGCAACACCATGTAAATGGTACCTGCACAAAATGAACAAATATTTGCAGCCCGACTCTTATGAGGGGTTGTCACTCCCTCTTACGGGTAACGGCGTAGGAAATTGTCAAGTTGATAGGATAAAATTGTGATAGATTGGATAAATAGATCTAGATAAAATGTGAAATAAAATAAGTAATAAAATCTGCAGCAAGGTATTTTTGGGTTTTTGGAATAATAGATCTCAAAATAAAAGCAAATAAAAATATATCTCAAAGCAAATATGATAAAGAATAGACCCGGGGGCCGTCGATATCACTAGTGGCTTCTCTCAAGAAATAGCACACGGTGGTAAACAAATTACTGTTGGGCAATTGATAGAAAATCGAATACTTATGATGATATCCATGGCAATGATCAATATATAGGCATCACGTCCAAGATTAGTAGACCAACTCCTGCCTGCATCTACTACTATTACTCCACACATCGACCACTATCCATCATGCATCTAGTGTATTAAGTTCATGGAGAAATGGAGTAATGCAATAAGAACGATGGCATGATGTAGATGAGATCTATTCATGTAGGAATAGCCCCCATCTTGTTATCCTTAATAGCAACGATACATGCGTGTCTGGCTACCCCTTCTGTCACTGGGAAAGAACACCGCACGATCGAACCCATCACAAAGCACCTTTCCCATGACAAGAAAAATTGATCTAGTTGGGATGACTAAACCAAAGATTCAAAGAAGAAATACAAGGCTATAAATAATCATGCATATAAGAGATCAAATAAGACTCAAATAATATTCATGGATATAGACCTGATCATAAACTCAAAATTCATTGGATCCCAACAAACACACCGCAAAAAAAGAGTTACATTAAATAGATCTCCAAGAGACCATTGTATTGAGAATCAAGAGAGAGAGAGAGAGGAAGCCATCTAGCTACTGCCTACGGACCCATAGGTCTATGATGAACTACTCATGGGGACAGGCACCAATGAGGATGATGAACATGATGGTGTCTAGATCGGATCTGGTGGTTCTGAAACTTGCGGCTGCTGGATTTGTGTTTTGTCAACTCCTCTAGGGTTTCTGGAATATTTGGGTATTTATAGGTCGACGACGCAATGCGGCGGCCACCGAGGTGGGAACAATCGACCTGGGCGCGCCTGGGCTCCTAGGCGCGCCCTGGTGGGTTGTGCTCCCCTCAGAGCCCCCCTTTAGTACCTCCTTGGCCCACTGGATGTCTTCTGGTCCAAAAAAAATCTCCAAAAATTTTCGCTGTGTTTGGACTCCGTTTGGTATTGATTTTCTGCGAAGTAAAAAACAAGCAAAAAACAGCAACTGGCACTAGGCACTATGTCAATAGGTTAGTCCCAAAAATGATATAAAGTTGCTATAAATTAATTGTAAAACATCCAAGAATGATAATATAATAGCATGGAACAATAAAAAATTATATATACGTTGGAGACGTATCAGCATCCCCAAGCTTAATTCCTGCTCGTCCTCGAGTAGGTAAATGATAAAAATAGAATTTTTGATGTGGATCGCTGCCTAACATGTTCATCACATATTCTTTTGTTTTGTAGAATGGACATTTGGACTTTTATATGATTCAAAGCAATAGTCTAGTTTTGACATGAAGATTTCAATACTCAAGCATATCAACAAGCAACCATGTCTTTCAAAATATCAACACTAAAGAAAGTTATCCCTAGCCCATCATGCTCAACCATTGATCCATTCATGAAACACACTCGCATATTAGCTACATCCAATGCTCAAGTACGATAATAGTGCCCCCTAGTTGGTGCTTTATAAGAGAAGATGGAGAATCAAGTAAAAGTAAAAATTGCATAAAGTAAATAGAAAGGCCCTTCACAGAGGGAAGTAGGGATTTGTAGAGGTGCCATAGCTCAAAGCAAAAATTGAGAGATAAATTTTTTTGAGAGGGATACTTTTCCTGTTAACGCAAACGACTGAGTAATTCCCATCACTTTCCATGCTAGATATATCATAGGCGGTTCCCAAACAAAAAATAAAGTTTATTCCTTTTTCCACCATTCTTTCACAATACATGGCTAGCTGTATCAACGGGTGCCTTCCATACCAACACTTTCCAAGGAATTTTATTATTTGACAACATAAAGTAAATTCCTTTTTCATTTTGGGACTGGACATCCCTATTACTGTTGTACTTTCGTGCAATGACAAGTGAATAAACACTCATCTTGAGAACAACACATCTAGCATGGAAAATATTAGCCACTCGCCCACTCCCTACCGCTTCGTGAACGGTACGAGCACACAAAAAGGAAATTTATTTTCAAAATTAGAGGTGGCACATAAAAATTTTCTTAGAATGGCACGGAAATACCGCATATAGGTAGGTATGGTGGACTCATATAGCAAAATTAGTTTTAAAGATTTTGGATGCACAAGTAGTATTTTTACTTAGTACTGTCGGCGTTCTGGGAAAGGGGTCCCCAGACTTGCCTGCCTGCAGCCCGCGGCGTGGCTCCACCAGTGGCCCAGTACAGCTCGTCTTCATCAACCAACACTCAAGACCCTCGCGGGGCGGGCGATGCAAGGCCTCCTCAGGAATGGCATCACCAGGCAGGCTCGCGAGGGGGCGGAGAGATCAAGGCAAAGGGTACCTCGTGAGGTTCCCGTGACGCAAGCCATGACGACCAAGGCCAAGCGGGCGCCAGCGTGTGCAGTGTCCTCGTTTCCCCTTTGGTGCTAAGGGGGCAAGCGCAGGCACGGAGTGCCGAGGCATCAGGCAAAGGTTTCCATATCGGTGCAACAAGACCAAGACCATAAGGACGGCAGGACAGAGGTCATCGTGGAGCCCAAGACGGCGTCACCACCAGCGCCTTTGACAGGCGAAGACCACCTTTAGTCAGGATAGCTTGTACTAGTTGTCCCCTTTCAAATTGGCTGTTGCTGGATCGCTTCCGGCTCAATATTTGGGAAGAGGGCCAGGGCCTCTATAAATAGGGCTAGCCACCACAGTAGAAGGGGCAACTGATCGGATCATTTATTCCTCCCCAAGAAGAACACCACACCAGCTCAAGAACACCTCTCCTCAGAAAGCTGTTCTTCCCTTGTACTATTCATCATCAGCCCAAGAGGCAATCCAACACCACCACACAAGAGTAGGGTATTACATCACAATGGTGGCCCTAACCTGTATAAATCTTGTGTCTCTTGTGTTGTGAGTTCATCGAGCTAAGCTTAGGTTGCGGCGAGGCTGAGAGCGAGATTCGGTAGGGGGAAATCTTCGTGCGCACCCCAGTGTTCGAACCTCGAGGGTTTTGCCAGAACCCGAAATCCGACATTTGGCACGCCAGGTAGGGGTGCGCCAAAGTCTTCCTTCCATTGATCTGTGTCCCATCACTTCGTCGCATCCATGTCAGACGCCTGCCGAGCCCGCACTTTGCACCGGGCCGCTCTTGCCGCTCGCGTCGCCCAGACGGCCCCTATCGACGGGCCTCCCCATCGTTCTCCGTCGCCTGCCGCCAACGCCGCCACCGGCCCAGCGGGGAACGAGCAGCGAGCATCCTCGCAGCACCCCTTGGTGCGGTGGGACGACCGCACCTCCAATCTGTCGCTGACCCCAGTCAGTTCATCGTCCCATGCTCGTCGCGCCCCCACGGACGCGCAGGCTGCGCTGCTTATGGCACGCGAGCTCCTGCGTCACCGCCCTGTAGACGACCTCTCCGAAGAATAGCTCGCTCGCATCACCGAGCTCGTCAGCGCCGCAGGGGGATCTCCCGCGCCGTCCCTCTCGCTGCCTCGCCCTCCGCCAGGTATGGGCGACGTGGCTCATGGAGCGCCTCCACCGCCTCTGCCTCAAGACGGCACCCTGGCGCCAAGGCGCGCGGCCCCTGGGCGTGACCCACCTAATCCAGCGCCCGCGCGACAAGAAAGAATCTGTCAAGAAATCCCTCGGCCTCAAGAAGGCGCTCCCGTGCTCCGTGCACCCGCGCGACAAGACCGCGTGCTGCCTGTGGCGGGGGTGCGCGGGTACCGTCAAGAGCAAGATCCGCGTTAGCAAAGGCCCCCGGTGACCACAGCGGGCTGCCGCGCCTTCACCCCCGAGCTACATAGCATCGCCTGGCCTGGCAAGTTCAAGCCGGACCTACCTCCTCGCTATGATAGCACCCCCGACCCTGCGGAATTCTAGCAGATCTACGAGCTAAGCATCGAGGCGGCCAACAGCGACGAGAAAGTCATGGCGAACTGGTTTCCCATGGAGAACTTCCAGGGCACTCGCGACCGCCCCCCGACCGCGGGTGACCTGCGCCGCATCAAGCAGCAGCCTGGAGAGACCCTGCAGAAATACATCTACGCTTCAATAGCGTCCGCCTCAAGATCCCCAAGGTGACGGACGAGGCCATCATTTCAGCGTTCTCTGATGGCATCTGTGACGTCAAGGTGAAGGAGGAGCTCGCCATCCACGAGGATTTCTGCACATCCCTGGAGCTGTTCAACCTGGCGACCAAGTGCGCAAGAGATGAGGAGGGATGCCTCTCCCTCCTCGAGCTCCCAGCTGCCGACCCGGAAGAAAAGAAGACCAAGTCCAAGGACGTGAAGCGCAAGGGATTAGCCATGCTCGCGGAGGAACCAGACACGAAGTGTGGCAGGGACCAGCCGGAGTCGTCCAAGGGCAGCTGTCGGTGTCAAAACCGGCGGATCTCGGGTAGGGGGTCCCGAACTGTGCGTCTAGGTGGATGGTAACAGGAGACAAGGGACACGATGTTTTTACGCAGGTTCGGGCCCTCTCGATGGAGGTAAAACCCTACTCCTGCTTGATTAATATTGATGATATGGGTAGTACAAGAGTAGATCTACCACGAGATCAGAGAGGCTAAACCCTAGAAGCTAGCCTATGGTATGATTGTTGTTCGTCCTACGGACTAAAACCCTCCGGTTTATATAGACACCGGAGAGGGCTTGGGTTACACAGAGTCAGTTACAATGGGAGGAGATCTACATATCTGTATCGCCAAGCTTGCCTTCCACGCCAAGGAATGTCCCATCCGGACATGGGACAAAGTCTTCAATCTTGTATATTCATAGTCCAGGAGTCCGGCCAAAGGTCATAGTCCGGTCATCCGGACACCCCTTAATCCAGGACTCCCTCAGTAGCCCCCGAACCAGGCTTCAATGACGATGAGTCCGGCGCGCAGATTTGTCTTCGGCTTTGCAAGGCGGGTTCTTCTCCAAATCCCATATACCTGTCGAATAGTGTCCGGCTTCTGGTGAATGTTGCGCTTCTTGGCTTCTGCGCCCAATAATGGCCATCTTCCACGTGTCAAAAGAATGCGAAAAGACAGGGTATTTTTTCATTTACCCCCCTAGCTGCGTGAATGAGCCGCCTATAAAAGAAGCGGGGATTTAGATCCGAATCACATGATCTTCCCTCTGCGAGCATTCATCGGAGCGCTTTCGAGAGAGATCCATTCCATCATGGCCAGTCGATGTAGCTCCTCCTCTTACGCCCCCAGCCCTCAGCCTGGAGATTGAGAGAGATGCTCCGTCCCGCACAATGAGCTAGTGGCGCTCCAAGCCAAGGGGTTTCTCCCCCCAGCCTTCATGGTCCCGGTTCGAGCCGGGCTTGCCACCTATAATGGTGGAGAGCAAGCAGAGAGCGTCCCTAATCCCTCCAAAGGAGAGCGGGTATGCCTTGTCCCTTATTTGATAAGAGGGCTTGGATTTCCAGTTCATCCGTTTCTCCGGGGGCTCCTGGAGTTCTACGGCCTTCAGTTGCACAACCTTACGCCTGCCTCCATATTGCATATTGCGGGCTTCGTAGCCCTTTGCAAGCTGTTTTTGGGCATCGAGTCTCATTTCGCACTGTGGAAGAAGTTGTTCTGCCTTGTGCCCCGCTCTCATGAGGGCTCGATATATCAAGTGGGTGGAGCCGAACTATGGCGCATCGCTGGGACCGGATATCTATCTGGAACCCCAAAGAAGACGTCCGAAGACTGGTCTTCAGAATGGTTTTATATAGAAGATGTCCCCCTGCCGGACCCTGTTCGGATCGGCCTCCCTGAGTTCAATAATGCTCCTTTGAACAAGCGCCTAAGCTGGCGCCCACGGAGCCATCGGAAGGAAAATGACAAGAACGTCCTTTACCTAATGAACCGGATTAGGTTGTTAGCTCATTCCGGACTGACCATGATCGAGGTCATGGCCACATGCATTATGTGGGGGGTGCAGCCGCTTCAGTATAGAGGCCACCCCATGTGGGATTTCAATGGCGTGGACGACGCCACCCGGTGCGGCTGTAAGGGGCCGAAATCAGTTGTCGCTCTAATAGAGATCTTGTCCGCTTTGTACAAGGGAGAAGAGGAGGAATTCCTCCATGTCAACCCATGGGGCGGATTTTCTATGTACAATCCTCCGAGATGGGTAAGCGGACACTTCCACTTGCCCATCCATTTTCATATTCCCATAGTTAAGTACTTAGTCTAGCAATTTTAACGCAGGAGCTACGCCAGACTGTAAAGGAGATAAACAGCCCTCCTCCACAACCCGAGGACCCGGAACGGTCCCTCTACCAGGACTCCCAAGAGGACTTGGACTTATGTGTGGAGCTGATTGATGGGGTGTTTCATCAATTGAGCAAGGACAACACCTTAGTGGCCATTATGGCCGATTATCCCGGACCACTTCCAGCCTCACAAGTAACAGATACCGAAGTCCCAGCACTCTCAAAATGATCCATCCATGCTTATTTTTAATCACCGCATACCAATGGCGTTTTTGTAGGGGAAGTCCTTGAGGCAGAGGGCCGAGCCTGCGACGGCTAGCCAACAAGGTGCATCAAGGCCCAGTAGGCTGAAAAGAAGTGCGGTCCGGATTGAGATGCCGGCGCAGTGGTATGGCCTACCATTTTATTCCTAGGGTTTATTCCCTCAAGCCGTACTAATGCTCGCGCTCCCTTCAGGAAGAAGAGCGCTCGCCGGACTATATCCGGAGAGGTTGCCAATCGCGCCTCCACCAGCCAGGCTCCAAGGCCAGGTCCAGAAATGGAGGGGGACACAAAGCACTCACCGGACGCTCTTTCGACAGAGGATGCGGACGGGCTGTCTGCCACCAATTCCGAGGTGGAGAGTGCCATGAACCACAGGCGTCGACGGACAATTCTTCATGACGCTTATTTCTCTCAAGAGGCATCGGATGCCTTTAATACGGGAGATGCGTACCTTCGTGCCACTCAAAATGGTCTAGCTGGAGCCACAGAGCAGTATGTAAAAGACATATGGGTGAGGAAATTTGATGGTTATATATGTCAGTAGCCCCCGAGACTTGAAACAGTTAGAATAATTGATTTAAGGATCATTTGTTATGCAGGATCTTATAGAAAAGAATACCCAACTATCCCAGGAGCTAGAAGAGTGCAAGGCCCAACTTGAGGCCGCACTAGCCGCGACAGGGGAGGCCAAGGAGACCCCCTCTGGTAATATATGCTTCAAAAGATAAGTATGTTGAAGAGTGCGGCGTGCTTGCAAATCTGACAATAACGTTGCAGATGGCACCGGAGTGGATTCGGACAAGCAACAACTCTTGCGCCGGTTAAAGGCCGGCGAGAGCGTGCTTACGAGGGTGAGGCAACAGAAGAATAAGCTCCAAGATGCCAACACCCAGCTGGGCGAGGAACTAAAAGACGTTCGTGCTCAGCTGTCGGACTCCGGGAAGGAGAACCGGCTACTTCGACGCGGCATTTTTAGTAAGTGCTTGAAAGAACTACGAAAAAAGAGTTCGGCGAGGAAGTCGATTGACAGAGTTATGTCTGTAGGTATGCTGACAGGTCGACCTGCGGAGGAAATGCCCGGTTCTACGGGTGACCTTCTTCCCGAGCTCTCACAACTGCACGAACGAGTTCGCAGGTGATGCAAGGCGTCGCCCAAGCCTTGTGGCCGTCCGTCTCCTTGCCTGAAGGCCTTGGAGAGCTTGCTGAGAATCTGAAGGGAGCGCGACAGCGCTTCCGATTATGGAAGATATCGGCCTGCCGTCAAGGCGCCAGGGAGGCCTGGGCCATGGTGAAGACGCGGTACACGAAGGCTGACCCAAACCACATGGCCGAGGTCGGACCTGTAGGGCCCGATGGGAAGGAGATCCCTGTCAGTTTAGTGTACGGCCAGGTAGAGTTGGCCGCCAAATATTCCCAACAAGACTGTAAGCTGGACAGCCTGTTGGATGGTATTGAAGAGGAATATACCCAGTCAAATTGACTATGTAATTTAAAATGACACGTAAAATGCCTTCTAGCCGGATTGTAGATCGTTTGTCATGGCGGACCTTTTCGCTTCAACCTCGGGACCCGATAGTCCGGAGTGTGTCTGAATACCCTCTCGGTTATGTAAGAACCAGGGCATGCGTGGAGACTAGGCGTCGGGGTCATTAGTGCTTTATCAGACAAGTGCCCAACTAGTTATGTTATATTACATGGTTAGTAAGAAACTTCTTCCAGGGAGAATAGTTCCGTTAGGGGTTCCTTTCCCTGGGAGGCATGCCCTAAAGTGCATGTCCGAACTGCGAAAAAAGCAGAAAAGCATCTGGGGGTAGATAAATAAACGAGTGAGAAATCATATTTTAGTTCAACAACCGAATATTCCCTTAAGAACGCTAGCTTTCGGCTTCACCCAGTCTAAGGTACACATCCGGCTGACCCGGCAGTAACAATCGCAGAGGTGCTCCCTTTACCTCCTAGCCGAACAATCGGGAACGTAGGGTTAAGCACAGGAGCCAGGCAACCCAGCTTGGCCAAAACTTAAGTCATATCGATGCATATAATGGTGAATAAAAGGTACATGCAGAAGTGTGATGCACGTGTTGGGAATGAGGCCCGTATAAATAAGCTTCTGTTAAAGAAGCCCTCAGGTATAATGAGCGCGGATAGCTCGTCAATTGTGTGCGAACAAGGCGAGAACAAGCCCTTAAAATGATGTAAGAGAAAAGAAGGGAGAAGGAGAGAAATATAAGACAGCTAATGTGTAAAAAATGGATAGAGGAAGGAGATGAACATAGAGTCCGGCTCTAGGCGTAGAATCTTTGTAGACGGGCTGCGTTCCATGGGTTCGGCTCGAGTCGGTTATCCGATGCATTTCACAGATGGTACGCTCCACCAGTCAGGACTTGGTCGATTATGAAGGGACCTTCCCATTTGGGCTTGAGTTTGTCCTTTTTCTAGTCCGGCGGGCGTAGAACTAATTCGCCAACATTGTAAGTTTTGGCCTGTACTTCTCTGCTTTGATATCTTCGAGCCTGCTGTTGATAGAATGCGGAACGGGCTTTTGCCACGTCGCGCTCCTCATTCAAGGCATCCAAACTGTCATGTCGATCAAGTTCGGCTTCTCTTTCTTCGTACATGCGCACGCAAGGTGAGTCATGAATTATGTCACAGGGCAGAACTGCCTCTGCGCCGTATACCATAAAGAATGGTGTGAATCCGGTAGTGCGATTCGGCGTGGTCCGCAGCCCCAGAGTATAGAGTCGAGCTCCTCTACCCAGTGCGTGTTAGATTCCTTGAGGGACCGCACTAGTCTGGGTTTGATGCCGCTCATGATGAGACCATTTGCTCGCTCGACTTGACCATTAGTTTGTGGGTGATAGACTGAAGCATAGTCGAGCTTGATGCCCATGTTTTTGCACCAGCGTTTTACCTCGTCGGCCGTAAAGTTCGTGCCGTTATCAGTGATGATGCTGTGGGGGACGCTGTAATGGTGTACGACCCCTGATATGAAGTCTATCACTGGTCCGGATTCGGCCGTCTTATCGGGATTGGCCTCTATCCATTTGGTGAATTTGTCAACCATGACCAATAAGTATTTTTGCTTGTGGGTTCCCCCTTTAAGGGGTCCAACCATGTCAAGCCCCCAGACCGCAAAGGGCCAGGTGATGGGTATAGTTTGGAGGGCGGTGGATGGCATATGGCTTTGGTTAGCGAATAATTGACAACCGACGCATCATTGGACTAAGTCCTGAGCATCTGCCCGGGCCGTCGGCCAATAAAATCCAGTACGGAAGGCCTTGCTTACAAGGGCCCGGGCTGCGGCGTGGTGCCCGCCGAGTCTGGCATGAATTTCATCCAAAAGGTTCCGCCCTTCCCCTTCAGAGATACACCTTTGAAGGACTCCGGTGGTGCTTTTCTCATAAAGCTCTCCTTCGTGGACTTTATAGGCTTTAGATTGCCGCACTATGCAGCGTGCCTCGTTTTGGTCCTCGAGAAGTTCCTGCCTAGTTAAGTAGGCTAAGAATGGTTCTGTCCACAGGGCAATGACTACCATTATTACGTGGGCTGAGGATGTTACTTCGTTGGCAGAGCCTCCCGTTACGTTAGAATGTTCGGTCTCAGGTGGTGCGGCTGGATCCGGGTTGTTATTTCCGGATTCCCCTTCCCATTGTACAGATGGCTTGAATAGCCGCTCCAAGAAAATGTTGGGGGGACTGCATCGCGCTTTGCACCGATGTGTGCCAAGACGTCCGCTGCCTGATTGTTTTCCCGGGCTATATGGTGAAATTCGAGCCCTTCGAACCGAGCTGACATTTTTAGGACGATGTTGCGATAAGCTGCCATTTTCGGATCCTTGGCATCAAAATCTCCATTTATTTGGGATATCGCGAGGTTCGAATCCCCACGCACCTCTAGGCGTTGAATGCCCATGGAGACTGCCATCCGGAGACCATGTAGAAGGGCCTTATATCCGGCTGCATTGTTAGAGTCCGTATACATTATCTGGAGTACATATTGAACTGTATCTCCTGTTGGGGATGTCAGAACGACGCCAGCCCCCAGACCCGCTAACATTTTGGAGCCGTCGAAGTGCATGATCCAGTTGGAATATGTGCCGTACTCTTTAGGGAGTTCGGCTTCAGTCCATTCGGCGACAAAGTCGGCCAAAACTTGCGACTTGATAGCTCGCCCTGGCTTATAGGTTATGTCGAACGGGAGGAGCTCAATGACCCATTTGGCAATCCGGCCCGTCGCATCATGGTTGTTTATAATATCATTAAGAGGTACTTCGGAGGCTACTATTATTGAACACTCTTGAAAGTAGTGTCATAGCTTCTGGGACGCCATGAATACCGCGTACGCTATCTTTTGATAATGCGGATACCATGACTTGCCTGGAGTGAGGACAGTGGACACGTAGTAAACTGGTTTTTGAAGGGGGAATTTGTGTCCGTCCGTTTCTCGTTCGATGACGAGCACTGCGCTTACAACTTGATGAGTTGCCGCAATGTATAATAGCATTGGTTCGCCGATGTTAGGCGCGGCCAGGACCGGGTTTGTTGCCAATATGGCTTTTATTTCTTCGAGTCCGGCCATGGCGGCATCCGTCGACTCGAAGTGTTCGGTGCGCCAGAGGAGGCGATAAAGGGGTAATGCCTTTTCTCCCAAGCGGGAGATGAAGCAGCTTAGAGGCGCCACGCATCCAGTCAATTTTTGTATTTGCTTGAGGTCCTTTGGAATATCCAATTGTGACAGAGCTCAGATCTTGGCTGGGTTTGCTTCAATTCCTCTACCGGATACGATGAAGCCCAAGAGCTTTCCGGCTGGTACACCGAAAACGCATTTTTCCGGGTTGAGCTTGATGTCATATGTTCGGAGGTTATCGAATGTGAGCCTCAAGTCGTCTACTAGAGTTTCAACATGCTTGGTTTTGACGACCACGTCATCTACATATGCTTCAACTGTTTTGCCGATCTGGTTTGCCAGACATGTCTAAATCATGCGCTGATATGTTGCGCCAGCGTTTTTGAGCCCAAGGGCATTGTGTTGAAGCAGAATGGGCCGTATGGGGTGATGAATGCCGTAGTGGCTTGGTCTAGTTCTGCCATCTTAATTTGATGGTAGCCAGAGTATGCATCGAGGAAACACAATGAATCGTGTCCTGTGGTAGCATCGATGATTTGATAGATGCGGGGGAGGGGGAGGGATCCTTTGGGCAAGCCTTGTTGAGGTCCTTGAAATTGACGCATAGGCGCCAGGATTTGTCCTTCTTTGGTACCATCACCGGGTTTGCTATACAGTCCGGATGTTTTATATCTCTGATGAATCCGGCTTCCAGTAGTTTGGCTAGCTCCTCTCCCATGGCTTGTCTCTTAGGTTCAAAGAAACGCCGAAGAGCCTGCTTAATAGGCTTGAATCCTTTTAGGATGTTTAGGCTGTGCTCGACCAGCCTGCGTGGGATTCCTGGCATGTCTGAAGGGTGCCAGGCAAAAATGTCCCAATTTTCGCGTAGGAATTCTCGTAGTGCGGCATCTACATCAAGGTTTAATTGCGCCCCGATGGAGGCCGTTTTTGTAGGGTCCATTGGATGAACTTGGAATTTGACTATTTCGTCCGCTGGTTTAAAGGAGGTGGACTTGGATCTTTTGTCGAGTATCAAGTCGTCCCTCTTCACCGTGGAGCGCAGCGCAGTCAGTTCCTCGGCCGCTAGGGCTTCAGATAGTGCCTCAAGGGCCAGTGCGGCTGTCTTGTTTTCGGTGCGGAGTGCTATGTCCGGGTCACTAGCAAGAGTGATGATTCCGTTGGGTCCGGGCATTTTGAGCTTCATGTACCCGTAATGGGGTATAGCTTGAAAAATTGTGAATGCCTCTCGCCCTAACAGAACGTGGTATCCGCTGCTGAACGGGGCCACTTGAAATGTGACCTCCTCGGACCTGTAATTATCTGGCGTGCCGAACACCACATCCAGTGTGATTTTTCCTGTACAGCACGCTTCCCGACTGGGGATTATTCCTCTAAAGGTTGTGTTGCTTCGCTCAATGCGGCTCCTGTCTAATTCCATTTTTCGAAGGGTTTCCTCATAAATGAGGTTCAATCCGCTGCCACCGTCCATGAGTACCTTGGTAAGTCGAAAGTCGTCCACTATCGGACTGAGGACCAATGCCGCTGGTGCTCGGGCTGTTTGGAATTTAGGTTCATCACTGGCATTGAAGGTAATAGTCGTGTCACTCCATGGGTTTATTGTTGCTACCTGGTAGACTTCGGCAAGGCTGCGGAGTGTTCGTGTTCGCATATTGTTTGATGCCAAAGTCTCGAAGACTGTTGATACCGTACTGGTATTCCTGGGCTGGTGCTCTGCGGATTCTGGAGTTAAAAGCTCCTCGCCACTGCGACGTGGTGGGTGACCTGGGGAGAGTCAATCTATCTCGGATCGGGTTTAATCCCAATCTGATCGTAGTCTGTAGCGAGTCCCGGGGCGGCGATGCAATCCAAGAGCTCGTTTAAGGAAGAGAGCTCCATCGGATCTAACTACTCAGCGAGTTCCGAGTTGACGTGGAGATTGCTTTCGATGACCCAAGAAGTCATCGTCGGCGCGGCGGCCGAACAGGCGGTCATAAGAAAACCGCCTAGCCGGAGAGTTTGGCCGATAGCCAAAGCTCCTTTAGCAACAGTGCCGTCTTTAAAGACGGGATGTGGCATCCTTCCTCATGGCGACGGCACAGCGGAACTCTCAATGAAAGCACCAATGTCAGTGTCAAAACCGGCGAATCTCGGGTAGGGGGTCCCGAACTGTGCATCTAGGCGGATGGTAACAGGAGACAAGGGACACGATGTTTTTACCAAGGTTCGGGCCCTCTCGATGGAGGTAAAACCCTACTCCTGCTTGATTAATATTTATGATATGGGTAGTACAAGAGTAGATCTACCACGAGATCAGAGAGGCTAAACCCTAGAAGCTAGCCTATGGTATGATTGTTGTTCGTCCTATGGACTAAAACCCTCCGGTTTATATAGACAACGGAGAGGGCTAGGGTTACACAGAGTCAGTTACAATGGGAGGAGATCTACATATCCGTATCGCCAAGCTTGCCTTCCAAGCCAAGGAATGTCCCATCCGGACACAGGACGAAGTCTTCCATCTTGTATCTTCATAGTCCAGGAGTCCGGCCAAAGGTCATAGTCCGGTCATCTGGACACCCCCTAATCCAGGACTCCCTCAGCTGCCGGCCATTCTGCGATTACCACAACCTCCACACCCACAACACCAAGATTGCCAAGAGCTCAGAGCCGCTCGAGAAGGACGCTTCGGTCGACGCCCCAAGCGCAACGACCGGGGCTACGGCCGAGGAGGAGGACATGGCGGAGGAAGATTGGACAACCATGGCCCTAACCAGGATTGGTGTGACCGACCTTGTGGGGATTGTTGGCAAAACCAGCCTCGCGAGGGCGCTTGGAGGGACCAGCCTCCCGAGGGCGCCTGGAGGGACCAGCCTCGCGAGGGAGCCTGGAGGGAACAGCCTCACTAGGACCGCCCCGAAGGGAATGCAGGCCTTCCTCTGTTGCCACCGCCACCAAGAAGGAATGACGGCCATCATCAGGACGAGGGGGCTGGGGGCTTCCAGGAGCCACGTGCTATCGCTTGCATCTTGGGCGGACCTCAGGCCCCTGCCTCTCAGTGCATCTTCAAGTAGTTTGCTCGCAAGGTGAACGCAGTCCTTCCCAGGCTCGAGGCCACACGCTCGCTCAGGTGGTCCAAGTGCGCCATCGCATTCAGTTTCGCAGATCAACTCAAGTGCGCGGCTCCTGCTGGCATTCTCCCGATGCTCTGTTCACCAATCATCAGCAACGTGCAAGTCACCAAGATCCTCATCAATGGCAGCGCGGGGCTTAACTATTGGAAATATGCCCTAGAGGCAATAATGAAAGGATTATTATTATATTTCCTTGTTCATGATAATTGTCTTTTATTCATGCTATAATTGTATTATTCGGAAATCGTAATACACGTGTGAATACATAGACCACAATACGTCCCTAGTAAGCCTCTAGTTGACTAGCTCGTTGGTCAACAGATAGTCATGGTTTCCTGACTATGGACATTAGATGTCATTGACAACGGGATCACATCATTAGGAGAATGATGTGATGGACAAGACCCAATCCTAAGCATAGCACAAGATCGTGTAGTTCGTTTTGCTAGAGCTTTTCCAATGTCAAGTATCTTTTCCTTAGACCATGAGATCGTGTAACTCCTGGATACCGTAGAAGTGCTTTGGGTGTACCAAACGTCACAACGTAACTGGGTGACTATAAAGGTGCACTACAGGTATCTCCGAAAGTGTCTGTTGGGTTGACACGGATCGAGACTGGGATTTGTCACTCAGTATTACGGAGAGGTGTCACTGGGCCCACTCGGTAGTGCATCATCATAATGAGCTCAAAGTGACCAAGTGTCTGGTCACGGGATCATGCATTATGGTACGAGTAAAGTGACTTGCCGGTAACGAGATTGAACAAGGTATTGGGATGCCGACGATCGAATCTCGGGCAAGTAACATACCGTCTGACAAAGGGAATAGTATACGGGATTGCTTGAATCCTCGACATCGTGGTTCATCCGATGAGATCATTGAGGAGTATGTGGGATCCAACATGGGTATCCAGATCCCGCTGTTGGTTATTGACCGGAGAGCCGTCTCGGTCATGTCTGCATGTCTCCCGAACCCGTAGGGTCTACACACTTAAGGTTCGGTGACGCTAGGGTTGTATGAATATGAGTATGCAGCAAACCGAATGTTGTCCGGATTCCCAGATGAGGTCCCGGACGTCACGAGGAGTTCCGAAATGGTTCGGAGGTAAAGAATTATATATAGGAAGTGCTGTTTCGGCCATCGGGAAAGTTTCGGGGTCACCCGGTATTGTACCGGGACCACCGAAAGGGTCCCGGGGGTCCACCGGGTGGGGCCACCTATCCCGAAGGGCCCCGTGGGCTGAAGTGGGAGGGGAACCAACCCCTAGTGGGCTGGTGCTCCCCCCCTTGGGCCCCCCTATGCCTAGGGTTGGAAACCCTAGGTGGGGGGCGCACCACTTGCCTTGGGGGGCACTCCACCCCCCCTGGCCACCGCCCCCTTGGGAGATTGGATCTCCTAGGGTCGGCGCCCCCCCTGGGGGCCTATATAAAGGAGGGCAAAGGGGAGGGCAGCCGCACCCTGTGTCTTGGCGCCTCCCTCCCCCTGCTACACCTTGTCCTCCTCCCGCAGCAGCTTGGCGTAGCCCTGCCGGAGTTCTGCTGCATCCACCACCACGCCGTTGTGCTGCTGGATCATCATCAACCTCTCCTTCACCCTTGCTGGATCAAGAAGGAGGAGACATCATCCGCTCCGTACGTGTGTTGAACGCGGAGGTGCTGTCCGTTCGGCACTTGGTCATCGGTGATTTGAATCACGGCGAGTACGACTCCATCATCACTGTTCTCTTGAATGCTTCCGCACGCGATCTACAAGTGGTATGTAGATGCAATCTCTCTTCCATGACTCGTTGCTTAGATGAACTCATAGATGGATCTTGGTGAAACCATAGGAAAATTTTTAATTTTCTGCAACGTTCCCCAACAGTGGCATCATGAGCTAGGTCTATGCATAGTTCTCTATTGCACGAGTAGAACACAATTTTGTTGTGGGCGTAGATCTTGTCAACTTGCTTGCCGCTACTAGTCTTTTCTTGCTTCAGCGGTCTTGTGGGATGAAGCGGCCCGGACCGACCTTACATGTACGCTTACGTGAGACAGGTTCCACCGGCTGACATGCACTAGTTGCATAAGGTGGCTAGCGGGTGTCTGTCTCTCCCACTTTAGTTGGAGCAGATTCGATGAAAAGGGTCCTTATGAAGGGTAAATAGAAGTTGACAAAATCACGTTGTGGTTATTCGTAGGTAAGAAAACGTTCTTGCTAGAACCCAATTGTGACACCCCAAAATTTTGGCCTTGTTTTATTAAATTATTTTCTTTTTCAGGAATTAAAACTTTGGATTTCTGAGCTCCATTTTGATTTTTTTTAATCATTTCCTTCCCTGTTATGATGAGTTTTTCCCAAAGAGAAAACTTTTCAAATATGTTATTGGACTTGTTTAACCTCTCAAGAAAAACTTTACTTTTATCAGTATAACTAATTAACTAACTTAATTGCTTGATCTTTACTTTCTTGAAAATAGTTTTTTTCAAGGTTAAATGGCCATATTTGAACTACAACCATTTGATAGATTCACTTAAAATTTCCACAAAAATTTGGAGATGTCATGTGATGTTTTTAAATCACTTTTATGCAAAAATATAGTTCATTCACAAAATATTTTGAGCCCTACTCTCAATTTTTCTTCTCTGGTCCAGAGTGCATTTTGCACTACAACCTATTTGAGTATTCATTTAAAACTTCTACCAAAATTAAGGGAGGTCAGTAGGAGCCTGTTATCCCTCTTTGTGCAAAAACCTAATTATGTTCTTTGAAAAATTTGAGTGAATCAACCTCATTTCCATTCAGGACCAACTTGAGGATTTGTACAGCAACCACCATTTTAGTTGCTCCTATGCCCTTAACTATTTCTCCTACTTGTAGTCCCCCATGTTAAACCCTTAAGTCCAGGAGCATGCACCTTTTAGATCATTTTTGGTTCATGGAATAATGTCATTTATTTCCTGTCCAGAATTGATGTTTTGTAAAACTTGCACTAACAAGTTTCTTCTTTTGTCCAACTAACATCACCACTCTCTCTTTCATCCACAGAGACACTGATCTGGAGATTTTGGCCACTCCAAGAAATGCCTAAGTGCCCTTGGCATTTTGTCAAACACCTGGTGTGCATGGCCAGTTTTGACATGATTTTTGTCTTTGCATTGTGACCTTGAACCTTGGATCATACCAGCTTGTCCAATGGTTTTGCCTTAGACTATAACCCCACCCTGCTAAATCCCAGCTCCAACCAAGCGCTCTGGAGTGCCATGGCATTTCGTCGAGCACATTCAGTGCGTGCACTGGACGCGCCCAGAGCGCGCGTATTGCAGCCACGCGGCCGAGCCGACACGCTGGCCCCCACGGCTTTGGCCCGCTCTGCAGAACCTCGCCACGCGCTCCCCGCCTCGCAACGTCGCGCCAAACCAACCTGGCACGCTACAGCGCCGCCGCCAGGGCGTTCTTGGCGGCACTCCGGCGTCGGCAGTGCGCCTCTGCCACGGGCAGCGCCGCCCAAGCCTCGCCCGCTCGCCACCTGGCCCCTGGAGCAGTGCGAGCTCATCCACAAGGGTGTCGCCTAGCTCTCGTCGCCGCCACGTTCCCCTGCAGCTACAGAACGGCGGTTCGCCGGCCGCCCTTATCCACCGCCGCGGAACCGACCTCGTCGCACTATAAATGGACACCCCGAGCCCCTCTGAGCACGCACGCGACCTCATGCTACCCCCATGGCGCTCCCCTGCCTCGCATTCGACCCGGGGAGGTCTCCTTCCTCGTCTCCGGCAACTCCTGCCGCCGCCACCGCCCCGGCCAATCCGGCACCTCCAGTACCTCCCCCTCTCCGTTCTCTTCACCAGGAACCTTCTCATCCTCCTGTGAACTCGTTCCCCTGCTTGATTTTGATCGGGAGCCATCGCCTCCACAAAATCACTTTGCTCCCGAAGCTCCCTCCGCCGCGAAGCTCACCGCCGACGACTTCTTCCACCCCTGTCGACCCAACGACCACCGAGAAGACCGCCGCAGTCTCGCGGATCCATCTAGACCCTCTGGAACCCGCGGGGAGCCACCGTTCGCCGGCGGCGATCGCCGTGGCCTCGCCTCCGTTCGGGCAGAGGAAGAGGAGGGAGGGATAGACTGGTCAAACCTGACCAGTGGGCCCCTTGGACCCACTGTCAGTGACACTGCGCCTATCCACGTCGGTTAAGTGAAGGCGTATTAACCCCAGTACGCTTTCCCCGCTCCGAAAACGTATTCCCTACCGAAACGTTTTCTTCTCTGTTTTATTTTAAAAATAGATTTTGACCAGAACTTTGACTGGCTATAACTTTTTAAATATAAGTCCAAATGAGTTGATTCTTGTTCCTACCTTCTTCAAATTTGATCTAGTTTATTTTAAGATTTATTTAAAAAAATTGCAAACAACTTTTTGGTTCTGTTTTTGAAATATGTGTTAATTCAAATATATTTTTCAAATAGGATTTTGGGGAATAAGAAGAAAACTTTCAAAAGTTTGGAGAGCACCCTGCCTTTCCACACGTTGAAGGCAAGCATTCTGAACCCCGGCATAATAATTTTTGGAGTAATCATTGATGCATTTATAACACCACCGCTTTTCGAAGGACTTGTTATTTCATGTGATATGATCATATGCATGGGTGCATGTTATTGTTTTCCAAGCTGTTGGAAAAGAACACACTTGCGATGATCATCATCCTCATGTGCCTTGCATGCATACCGGTAGGAACCGGGAAAACCTCTGCCTTGGGTAGGCATGAGTTTGTCGCCGGTCACCGTCGGGACGGTTATGTCCGGTATAGCATGGTAAGATATAATGAGTGTTGATTGTATTGGTTGAAATATATTCGTTATACTAATCATGCAGGGAATACTTAAACCTCCTGAGTCGACCGTAGATCGAGTCTTATTCCAGTAACCCCCATACTTGTTTCGTACTACCACTCGTCTCTACAGCAAGTAGAGTACGGTTCAGTAAGTTGTCAACCTCTTTCTAGCACACACCGTACAGAGAGGCCATGGTGGAAGATACCGGTTGTAACTGGTAGGCAGGCCACCTGGTCCGGGAGCATGGGTGTTTCCGCTTGGGACCGAGAGGGGAGGCCACCCCTTAGAGCGCGCGATATAAATTTGATCCCATGCTACACGAGGTTGTAGCCTCCCCACTTAGAGTTTGCTTAACAGGTGTCGTGGGTGATTCCAGGCACGTGTGTGATAAGCTGGTGTGTGCAAGTTAGGTGTGTTGTCAACAAAAAGACCGTAGATGGAATTAGTCCCAATGGACTAAAGAAATCCGTTACTCGTGGGTAAAGAGTACACCCTCTGCAGAGAATAAACCTATTCGAATAGCCGTGTCCATGGTTAAGGATTACAGTCTGGGATGGGTCAAGTATCGGTCTTAGTGTCGGTCTTCGGAGGTGAAACTATTAATCCAGAAATGGAATTACTACTTGTGACTGGTGATAACTATGATTATTATTATTTGACTAACCCATGATATTGTTGTTATTATCGTGTATCTCTGGGATAGTTCTACCTCCGGGATATTCACTTTGATTGTTTCTTTTAAAGCCCTTTATGAGGCGTCGCTCAGACGCCCGACTGTGACATTTCTTTTAAAAGCCCTTTATGAGGTGTCGCTCAGACGCCCGACTGTGGCATTTCTTTTAAAAGCCCTTTATGAGGCGTCGCTCAGACGCCCGACTGTGGCATTTCTTTTAAAAGCCCTTTATGAGGCGTCGCTCAGACGCCCGACTGTGGCATTTCTTTTAAAGCCCTTTATGAGGCGTCGCCCAGACGCCCGACTGTGGCATTTCTTTTAAAGCCCTTTATGTGGCGTCGCTCAGACGCCCGACTGTGGCATTACTTGTTATTTATTTCATAAATTTCTTTTATACTATCAGGTTATTGCAATTTTATAAATAACTTGCTTGCACGCATCCGAGAGTTATTTAGCTTTTATGACTGACGTCATGAGCATAAAATATTTTTCAGCACATCATTGTTATATTATACCGGTGTTCATAATGTTTGCGAGTACATTCAAAGTACTCACTGGCTTGTCCCTGGCTATTGTCTTGGCCAGATTTTTCTTGCTCGGGGAGGAGCGACGCGATGCCAGCCCCGGAAACCACTCAATGGAGATAGCAGCCTCGCGAAGATAGGAACTTAACCTGGTCAGCTGTTCCCGTGGGGAATGGAGTCCCATAGACACAGATGTTTCACAACCCGCTTCCGCCATCAACCACTAGAAGCCATTTGTTGTACCCGCAGGCCAGAATGGTCTTGTACTGCATATTCTATATTTTGCTTGGAATTTCTGTATCAAGTTGGAGCCTCATCAGCTAACAGTAATCCTGGGGCTGATGAGCACGACAGTCTTTTCTGGAAATTTATTACCCGGAAAACCGGTTGTGACAGACTTGGTATCAGAGCCAGGCTGACCATTGGCAAATCCTATCTTAGCCAGGTCAATAGACTAGGCAAACCAACCCACTAGACCATAGCCAAACACCAGCCAAGCTTCTCGTGCAAGATAGCCACATAGTGACCCAACACCTTTTGGCAGTCGGTGCCCAACCTATCGACCTAACCTGTCACTCATGCGCCAGTGACCGGCCCCTAAATAGTCTTTTCTCGCAAGCATGCGAAGGAAGATTCCGTCCCCTTTTCCCTATAAAAAGGGCGCGCTAGCCTCAACCCAGCACAGCACAGCCGCTACCCCCCAAACCGAGCCACAATGCCTGGACCTATAGTGCACAACGAAACCACAGCAACCAACCTTGGAGGTTTTGTGACCATCCTCGCAAACCTCACCCGTCGTGCCTACGCGTTAGAGGAGCCACCAGAATATGTTGTGTATCAAGGACCCATGAGCGGTGAAGACCGCCAATTCTGGGCCACTGTGCACATTTACGGTAGGGGTCTAGCACCCGAGCGCCCCTACCGGTTCACCAGAAGAACAACTTCCTTTGAGCCACAAGCCATCCAGCTAGCCGCTCGAGAGGCTATAGTTCATCTCAGGCACTTGTCGCCCAGAGTTAACTGTCGCTCGTTCCACTACTACCCCAGACGAGAAGGTTATGGTAGACCACCCCAAGTCGCCAATGGAGACCATGAGACGGACCCCGCATTGTTGCACCTAGTGCGCTATGTAAGTGCACTAGAGGCACTGTTCGACCAGATCACTATTGATCTAATAGCAGCTCGTGGAGAGCTGGTTCGTCGAGCCCCGGCGAGAGAAGAAAACGAGCCCAACACCAACAACCCGGTCGTGCTGTTTGGACAACCAATTGAGACCCCGAGATCTGCCCCAGCCATCGGCCAAGGTGCTGCGATAACCCCAGAAGTGCTTCGTCGCATATTGGGAGCACACTCCAACGGGGTTGTGGCCAACAATCCCCGCAATGGTCATTCTCACTACCCCGACCCTGCAGTTCCTCCGCCATCTCCGACTAATCCCGGCAGAGAGACACGTGGAGAAGCCTCGACATCCACCAGGCACGCCCGTTTAGACATAAACGAGGTAGACTGAGCCGTATGAGTAGTACCAAGTTTCAAAGTATCCTCGCTTTGTAATCATGCGACCGCGTATATTAACGCAGCCTGTCTTTGTGCCTCAGTTTTAATAATAGCCTTGCATGTTTGGTCAGCGCATAGCTGCATATTCTTCCGGGCACAACTACCAAAACCAGCCCGACAACAACCACAGTAACACATCTCTTTATGAGATATGTGTATCTCTAACACTGACCTGACCTTTGGAGCCAAGCTGGCAAATTTATTACTTTTCACCACGGTAAAACGATCCGGCTCCATTGCTATATAAAGGCCACCTTGTGACCTTACCCAGCAACCCTCACTTTGCGCACAACACTCACGCCTCTTCCTGTCATGCCGAACCCCAGCATTCATCTGAGAACCCCAGATGCAACCCCAGGTAGCTTTGTCAAATTATTGTGGGATTTTACCCGCAGTACCATGGGTTCTACCCAGCCACCCCAGTACGAGCTGTTCAAATCAAGGATCACCCCATCCACCTCGGAATATTGGGCAGCAGTACACATTCCTCCTGTAGACCCCAACCAAGATCCAATAGAAGTTTCCTTCGTGGGGAAATCTATGCCAACCCCACACTTGGCCATAGAAGCTGCTGCGAAAGAAGCGATTGCTCGTCTTCGGTCCGCAGTACCCTATGCCCGTGAACGAGGATATTATTACTTTCCAAGTCGTGCAGCACCCGGAGAAATAACGTCTTTTCCCGGTGGGCGGATTGAGAGAGACCCAGTTCTGGCCAACCTTATCCAGTACATCATTGCTCAAGAGCATTTAAACCAGCAAGTGATGGATTATCTCCAGAGCCTCGCAGATTTAAATCCTCAGATTGCCATCGGCAGACCACTGAGACCCGACCCGGAGAGACGCATTCATCGACTGGTCAATCCACTTCCTCCAATAGAAGAGGAGTGTATTCCTTTACCAGAGACATTTTATCAGGACCCCGTCCAGTTACCGTTTTCATTTTAGACGTCACTATTGTATTTGTTCCTTGCAGCATTTATTTATGTATGTGACTTAAGCGTGATACCCTGAGTTTGTACGGCAAGTTAATTATTTGGCTTCTACTCATGTGTGTAGTTTTGTTGTGGTTTACGCTCCTTTAAAGTAACTGTTTTCCCCTCGCGAAACACTGGAGTGAGATTTTCTTTTCTCTGAGTTGCTACATCTACACTTTCTCACGGCGTGGATTATTTAATTTCACTCAGCACCACGAGCAGACTCACAGCCATAATCATACGGACACATACACTGTTTGCAAAACTTTGCAACGGTGTTACATCTAGCTAATCACCCCTAACAACAGTAAGCACCCGGCATACTTCATCTACTCCTCATGATCACCATCACGGAGAGCCAACACCCGAGCCGTAGCATCGCGATACTCGTCGAAGATCATCGCGCACAGGAGCACAGAGAGCCCCAGCAGTGTCGCCAGCCCTCCGCATATCAGGATCACAAACCAGTCCGGCATCGCCTCCGCCATTAGAGCCTTGACCGAGCTTCTGTAAGCAGTAGCGGAGAAATAAGGAGGAGGAGGAGTGAGGCCAGGTGTAAGGAGGAAGAGAGAGGCACCCCGGCCGTTTTTATAGCTCGAGCTCGGTGTATGGTGGGCGAAGTCCACCAACGCCGCTCATCGCCGATCGCCGGTGTTCGGAGTCGAATCCACGAGCAGTGCCGATAGCGCACTGGCCCGCGAGGTGAGTGCACGCTGCACCAGCAGCTAGCACGCCGCGCACTACCACGGTACGGCCTAGATGCCCTACACACTAGGCGTCGCCGGTGGAGAAAGCGCGCGGGAGAGAGGAGGAAGAAAGGTCCAGAGGGAGAAGAAGAGGAGACTGACAGTGGACCCCGGGTCCACCTGTCAGCCAGAGAGAGCACTATGCTCTCGGGTGCGATCAGCGTATATCTAAATTTAGGAGTTATCCTAAATTTATATCCAGCGTAGAAATCACCCGTTTTTGTCTCGGACCGTAGACTTTTCCGCACAGCACCAGTTTTCACACGGTGGTTTTTCACCACTTATTGCCCTCTCACTGTAGCTACATCTTTATTGCGTAAATATTCTCTTAACACCGCTTTCAGCAAATCTCGAGGACGAGATTTTTCTTAAGGGGGATAGTATTGTGACACCCCAAAATTTTGGCCTTGTTTTATTAAATTATTTTCTTTTTCAGGAATTAAAACTTTGGATTTCTGAGCTCCATTTTGATTTTTTTAATCATTTCCTTCCCTGTTATGATGAGTTTTTCCCAAAGAGAAAACTTTTCAAATATGTTATTGGACTTGTTTAACCTCTCAAGAAAAACTTTACTTTTATCAGTATAACTAATTAACTAACTTAATTGCTTGATCTTTACTTTCTTGAAAATAGTTTTTTTTTCAAGGTTAAATGGCCATATTTGAACTACAACCATTTGATAGATTCACTTAAAATTTCCACAAAAATTTGGAGATGTCATGTGATGTTTTTAAATCACTTTTATGCAAAAATATAGTTCATTCACAAAATATTTTGAGCCCTACTCTCAATTTTTCTTCTCTGGTCCAGAGTGCATTTTGCACTACAACCTATTTGAGTATTCATTTAAAACTTCTACCAAAATTAAGGGAGGTCAGTAGGAGCCTGTTATCCCTCTTTGTGCAAAAACCTAATTATGTTCTTTGAAAAATTTGAGTGAATCAACCTCATTTCCATTCAGGACCAACTTGAGGATTTGTACAGCAACCACCATTTTAGTTGCTCCTATGCCCTTAACTATTTCTCCTACTTGTAGTCCCCCATGTTAAACCCTTAAGTCCAGGAGCATGCACCTTTTAGATCATTTTTGGTTCATGGAATAATGTCATTTATTTCCTGTCCAGAATTGAAGTTTTGTAAAACTTGCACTAACAAGTTTCTTCTTTTGTCCAACTAACATCACCACTCTCTCTTTCATCCACAGAGACACTGATCTGGAGATTTTGGCCACTCCAAGAAATGCCTAAGTGCCCTTGGCATTTTGTCAAACACCTGGTGTGCATGGCCAGTTTTGACATGATTTTTGTCTTTGCATTGTGACCTTGAACCTTGGATCATACCAGCTTGTCCAATGGTTTTGCCTTAGACTATAACCCCACCCTGCTAAATCCCAGCTCCAACCAAGCGCTCTGGAGTGCCATGGCATTTCGTCGAGCACATTCAGTGCGTGCACTGGACGCGCCCAGAGCGCGCGTATTGCAGCCACGCGGCCGAGCCAACACGCTGGCCCCCACGGCTTGGCCCGCTCTGCAGAACCTCGCCACGCGCTCCCCGCCTCGCAACGTTGTGCCAAACCAACCTGGCACGCTACAGCGCCGCCGCCAGGGCGTTCTTGGCGGCACTCCGGCGTCGGCAGTGCGCCTCTGCCACGGGCAGCGCCGCCCAAGCCTCGCCCGCTCGCCACCTGGCCCCTGGAGCAGTGCGAGCTCATCCACAAGGGTGTCGCCTAGCTCTCGTCGCCGCCACGTTCCCCTGCAGCTACAGAACGGCGGTTCGCCGGCCGCCCTTATCCACCGCCGCGGAACCGACCTCGTTGCACTATAAATGGACACCCCGAGCCCCTCTGAGCACGCACGCGACCTCATGCTACCCCCATGGCGCTCCCCTGCCTCGCATTCGACCCGGGGAGGTCTCCTTCCTCGTCTCCGGCAACTCCTGCCGCCGCCACCGCCCCGGCCAATCCGGCACCTCCAGTACCTCCCCCTCTCCGTTCTCTTCACCAGGAACCTTCTCATCCTCCTGTGAACTCGTTCCCCTGCTTGATTTTGATCGGGAGCCATCGCCTCCACAAAATCACTTTGCTCCCGAAGCTCCCTCCGCCGCGAAGCTCACCGCCGACGACTTCTTCCACCCCTGTCGACCCAACGACCACCGAGAAGACCGCCGCAGTCTCGCGGATCCATACAGACCCTCTGGAACCCGCGGGGAGCCACCGTTCGCCGGCGGCGATCGCCGTGGCCTCGCCTCCGTTCGGGCAGAGGAAGAGGAGGGAGGGATAGACTGGTCAAACCTGACCAGTGGGCCCCTTGGACCCACTGTCAGTGACCCTGCGCCTATCCACGTTGGTTAAGTGAAGGCGTATTAACCCCAGTACGCTTTCCCCGCTCCGAAAACGTATTCCCTTCCGAAACGTTTTCTTCTCTGTTTTATTTTAAAAACAGATTTTGACCAGAACTTTGACTGGCTATAACTTTTTAAATATAAGTCCAAGTGAGTTGATTCTTTTTCCTACCTTCTTCAAATTTGATCTAGTTTATTTTAAGATTTATTTAAAAAAAATTCAAACAACTTTTTGGTTCTGTTTTTGAAATATGTGTTAATTCAAATATATTTTTCAAATAGGATTTTGGGGAATAAGAAGAAAACTTTCAAAAGTTTGGAGAGCACGCTGCCTTTCCACACATTGAAGGCAAGCATTCTGAACCCCGGCATAATAATTTTTGGAGTAATCATTGATGCATTTATAACACCACCGCTTTTCGAAGGACTTGTTATTTCATGTGATATGATCATATGCATGGGTGCATGTTATTGTTTTCCAAGCTGTTGGAAAAGAACACACTTGCGATGATCATCATCCTCATGTGCCTTGCATGCATACCGGTAGGAACCGGGAAAACCTCTGCCTTGGGTAGGCATGAGTTTGTCGCCGGTCACCGTCGGGACGGTTATGTCCGGTATAGCATGGTAAGATATAATGAGTGTTGATTGTATTGGTTGAAATATATTTGTTATACTAATCATGCAGGGAATACTTAAACCTCCTGAGTCGACCGTAGATCGAGTCTTATTCCAGTAACCCCCATACTTGTTTCGTACTACCACTCGTCTCTACAGCAAGTAGAGTACGGTTCAGTAAGTTGTCAACCTCTTTCTAGCACACACCGTACAGAGAGGCCATGGTGGAAGATACCGGTTGTAACTGGTAGGCAGGCCACCTGGTCCGGGAGCATGGGTGTTTCCGGTTGGGACCGAGAGGGGAGGCCACCCCTTAGAGCGCGCGATATAAATTTGATCCCATGCTACGCGAGGTTGTAGCCTCCCCACTTAGAGTTTGCTTAACAGGTGTCGTGGGTGATTCCAGACACGTGTGTGATAAGCTGGTGTGTGCAAGTTAGGTGTGTTGTCAACAAAAAGACCGTAGATGGAATTAGTCCCGATGGACTAAAGAAATCCGTTACTCGTGGGTAAAGAGTACACCCTCTGCAGGGAATAAACCTATTCGAATAGCCGTGTCCATGGTTAAGGATTACAGTCTGGGATGGGTCAAGTATCGGTCTTAGTGTCGGTCTTCGGAGGTGAAACTATTAATCCAGAAATGGAATTACTACTTGTGACTGGTGATAACTATGATTATTATTATTTGACTAACCCATGATATTGTTGTTATTATCGTGTATCTCTGGGATAGTTCTACCTCCGGGATATTCACTTTGATTGTTTCTTTTAAAGCCCTTTATGAGGCGTCGCTCAGACGCCCGACTGTGGCATTTCTTTTAAAAGCCCTTTATGAGGCGTCGCTCAGACGCCCGACTGTGGCATTTCTTTTAAAAGCCCTTTATGAGGCGTCGCTCAAACGCCCGACTGTGGCATTTCTTTTAAAAGCCCTTTATGAGGCGTCGCTCAGACGCCCGACTGTGGCATTTCTTTTAAAGCCCTTTATGAGGCGTCGCCCAGACGCCCGACTGTGGCATTTCTTTTAAAGCCCTTTATGTGGCGTCGCTCAGACGCCCGACTGTGGCATTACTTGTTATTTATTTCATAAATTTCTTTTATACTATCAGGTTATTGCAATTTTATAAATAACTTGCTTGCACGCATCCGAGAGTTATTTAGCTTTTATGACTGACGTCATGAGCATAAAATATTTTTCAGCACATCATTGTTATATTATACCGGTGTTCATAATGTTTGCGAGTACATTCAAAGTACTCACTGGCTTGTCCCTGGCTATTCTCTTGGCCAGATTTTTCTTGCTCGGGGAGGAGCGACGTGATGCCAGCCCCGGAAACCACTCAATGGAGATAGCAGCCTCGCGAAGATAGGAACTTAACCTGGTCAGCTGTTCCCGTGGGGAATGGAGTCCCATAGACACAGATGTTTCACAACCCGCTTCCGCCATCAACCACTAGAAGCCATTTGTTGTACCCGCAGGCCAGAATGGTCTTGTACTGCATATTCTGTATTTTGCTTGGAATTTCTGTATCAAGTTGGAGCCTCATCAGCTAACAGTAATCCTGGGGCTGATGAGCACGACAGTCTTTTCTGGAAATTTATTACCCGGAAAACCGGTCGTGACACCAATTGCAGCCACATAAAAGATGCAACAACAATTAGAGGACGTCTAACTTGTTTTTGCAGCAATTGTCATGTGATGTGATATGGCCAGAAGTTGTGATGAATGATGAATGATATATTGTGATGTATGAGATCATGTTCTTGTAATAGGAATCACGACTTGCATGTCGATGAGTATGACAACCGGCAGGAGCCATAGGAGTTGTCTTTATTGTTTTGTATGACCTGCGTGTCATTGAAGAACGCCATGTAAATTACTTTACTTTATTGCTAAACGCGTTAGCCATAGAAGTAGAAGTAGTCGTTGGCGTGACAACTTCATGAAGACACAATGATGGAGATCATGATGATGGAGATCATGGTGTCATGCCGGTGACGAAGATGATCATGGAGCCCCGAAGATGGAGATCAAAGGAGCTATATGATATTGGCCATATCATGTCAGTATTATATAATTGCATGTGATGTTTATTATGTTTTATGCATCTTGTTTACTTAGAACGACGGTAGTAAATAAGATGATCCCTTATAATAATTTCAAGAAAGTGTTCCCCCTAACTGTGTGCCATTGCTAAAGTTCGTCGTTTCGAAGCACCACGTGATGATCGGGTGTGATAGATCCTTACGTTCACATACAACGGGTGTAAGACAGTTTTACACATGCAGAAACACTTAGGGTTAACTTGACAAGCCTAGCATGTACAGACATGTCCTCGGAACACAAAAGACCGAAAGGTCGAACATGAGTCGTATGGAAGATACGATCAACATGGAGATGTTCACCGATGATGACTAGTCCGTCTCACGTGATGATCGGACACGGCCTAGTCGACTCGGATCGTGTAACACTTAGATGACTAGAGGGATGTCAATCTGAGTGGGAGTTCATAAAATAATTTGATTAGATGAACTTAATTATCATGAACTTAGTCTAAAGTCTTTGCAAAATATGTCTTGTAGATCAAATGGCCAACGCTCATGTCAACAGGAACTTCAATGCGTTCCTAGAGAAAACCAAGCTGAAAGATGATGGCAGCAACTATTCGGACTGGGTCCGGAACCTGAGGATCATCCTCATAGCAGCCAAGAAAGATTATTTCCTAGATGCACCGCTAGGTGAAGCACCCATCCCAGAGAACCAAGACGTTATGAACACTTGGCAATCACATGCTGATGATTACTCCCTCGTTCAGTGCGGCATGCTTTACAGCTTAGAACCGGGGCTCCAAAAGCGTTTTGAGCGACACGGAGCATATGAGATGTTCGAGGAGCTGAAAATGGTTTTTCAAGCTCATGCCCAGGTCGAGAGATATGAAGTCTCCGACAAGTTCTATAGTTGTAAGATGGAGGAAAATAGTTCTGTCAGTGAGCACATACTCAAAATGTCTGGGTTGCACAACCGCCTGTCCCAGCTAGAGATCAACCTCCCGGATGAGGCGGTCATTGACAGAATCCTTCAGTCGCTCCCACCAAGCTACAAGAGCTTTGTGCTGAACTACAACATGTAGGGGATGGTGAAGACCATTCTTGAGGTATTTTCAATGCTGAAGTCAGCAGAGGTTGAAATCAAGAAAGAACATCAAGTGTTGATGGTCAATAAGACCACTAAGTTCAAGAAGGGCAAGGGTAAGAAGAACTTCAAGAAGGACAGCAAAGATGTTGCCGCGCCCGGTAAGCCAGTTGCCGGGAAGAAGTCAAAGAATGGACCCAAGCCTGAGACTGAGTGCTTTTATTGCAAAGGGAAGGGTCACTGGAAGCGGAACTGCCCCAAATACTTAGCGGATAAGAAGGCCGGCAACACTAAAGGTATATTTGATATACATGTAATTGATGTGTACCTTACCAGTACTCGTAGTAACTCCTGGCTATTTGATACCGGTGCCGTTGCTCATATTTGTAACTCATAGCAGGAGCTGCGGAATAAGCGGAGACTGGCGAAGGACGAGGTGACGATGCGCGTCGGGAATGGTTCCAAGGTCGATGTGATCGCCGTCGGCACGCTACCTCTACATTTACCTACGGGATTAGTTTTATGTCACACCCTAGCTAGTCATGCATTAGAGTGTTGCATCATGTTTACTCTTTCATCAGAAACTTGAAATGGGGATCTGTGAAACCCTCAGAATCATTTTGAAAATGACCCAAATAAAAATTTCTCCAAAAGGGTCCAAGAAAATGCTCATGTTGATCTCTGAAAATATTGGACAGAGATAAAAATCAAACCAATATTCTTAGTGGCTCATGGACATTTATTTTGGGCATTTGGAATTAATGCATAAATATTTGCTTTGGAAATATATTTCTATATATATTATTATATGTCCAAATATTATGCCAATTATAAAGGAGCTCTGGAATAATATATCTAGCCTCTGAAAAATTTGGCATAAGTTAAATAAATGATTTAATATATTATTTAAATCAGAACAAATGTCAGAAATTAGAAAACAGAAAAAAAATAAAAGGGAGAAGCTTACCTGGGCTCCTCCACTGTGCAGCCCATCCAGCTGGCCGGCCCAGCCAGCAGGCGGCCCAGCCGTCTCCCTCCTCTGTCGTCTTCGTCCCGACAGAGGGAGGGGAGTGTGGCCGGCGCGCGCGCGCGCCACCGCGCCACGCCACCTCTCTCCCTGCCTGCCTGCCCTCCCCTCCTCGCCTCGATGCCCTGGACGACGCCACGCCTTCCCCCCCTGCTCTCTCTCACTCGCCCTCGGCTCTTCCCTCCTCTCCCTCGCTCTCTCTCTCACGGCCGACACCACCGTCGCCGCCGTTCGCCTTAGCAGCCGTCTCCGGCCACCCCTCGCTCCCCCGACTAGATCAGAAGCTCCGCCACAACCCCCTCGTCCTCCCCACCGCTCCACAGGCCTCCGGAAGCCCTGCATCGCCGCCACGTCGCCGTTCCCCTCCTCGGACTCCGACCACCGTCGCCGTCGATTCGCCGTCTCCAGCGCGTCCCCGAGCCCGCTTCGACGCCCACTGCAACCGCGGTGAGCTACGCCACCGTTTCCCCCTCTTCTCCCCCTCGTTCCCTCACTGCAGCCTCCTCCCCACCACGGCCGAACCTCCGCCGTCGCCGAGCTCGCCGTCGACGCAGCTCCGGTGACCATTTGGTCACCCCGGCGAGTCCAACGAGTTCGTAAGGCTCCGTAGAGCATCCCTAGCGCCTCGCCTAGCTCGCCTTCGAGCTCCAACCCCGTTTCCGTGCACGACCGAACCCCGGCGGCCGCAGCCGAGCTCGCCGCCGTCGACTCCGGCCACCCCAGGCCCAGCCACCACCACCGTTCGACGCGCGGGAGCAAGAGCTCTCCAACGAGCCCAAGAACGGCCTCGCCCGTGCCCTGTAGCGCGATCCCGCATCGCGCCGCCGTCTCGGGCCTCGCCGGCGTCACGTCGCCGGTGGGTTTGACCCACTTTGACCACGGCAGGAACCCCCCCTGAGTCCCTGACAGGTGGGCCCAGCCCTGTAGCTAATTAGGATTAGCGCTAACCACTGTTAGTTAACCCCCTGACACTGACTAGTGGGCCCCGGCGCCACTAATTAGTAATTAGGATTAATTTAACCCTGTTTAACCCCCCTGTCACTGACGTGTGGGCCCCACACGTCAGGTTTGACTCCAGCCAGCCGCAGTTGACCACTGACGTCATGCTGACGTCATGCTGGCGCAATAATTATATTTCTGGATTTAAATTAAATCAGGAAATTCCAGAATATTATTTAAACTTCAAAAATTCATAACTTTTATTCTGTAACTCCAAATTGGACAAATTATATATGAAAAATGATCAGAAAAATCCAATCTATCCATCTGTACTATTTTCATGCATGATCAAACAAGTTAAATTGATGTTTCAAGCAGAACAAGGAAAAGCACTTTAAAAGGCCATATTTGAATTTGAAATTTGAATCCTTGATTCAAATTTGTTCAAACCCTTCTGGTTTTAGTTGCATTAGCCCAACACACTCATATTGCCATGTTTCATGCATGCATCATATTGTTGCACATTGTTTGGTGATGCTTGTGTATCGGTGTCCTTTGCGACAGGTTCTGCCTCCGAGGAGTACCGTGATTACCCTAACGAAGAACCGTATCAGTGCATCGACCCATCAGGCAAGCAACCAACCATTTGATCATATCGATACAATCCCATGTTCTCGCTCCTGCTCTCTTTTACTGCATTAAGACAACGTGTTTCAAACTGCTGTGTGCTACGGTAGTTGAACCCATTTCCTCTGCATGACCTGTCATTGCCACAGTAACTAGATGAAACCCACTAGCATGTGTAGGAGTTGTTTGAGCCATATGTATGTGTTGTTCCTACCTTGCTATGCCTGCTATGCTTAGAGTCGTGTCAGGTCTGGTTCATCTGGGTGATGGGCTAGAGTGAAATGTTTATGTCGGTAATGAGAGTGGTGTGGTGAACACGATTTGGTAAAGGTATCGATGAGAGGCCATGTAGGAGTACATGGTGGGTTGTTTCATTGAAGCCGACCTTAAGCACTGAGATCTGTATGTGTGATTTAAGATACAGCTACTACCATGCATTGGGCCCTGAAATATGACCCCGCTCGACTTCTTATTCACCCTAGCTCTCTGTCCAGGAGTTGCAAGTAGTTTCTGGTGTTTGTAGTCTACTGGAGGCCGTGGACAGCGCTGACCGTAGGGGTGGGCTGTGATGCGGTAGGTACGTGGCCGGGTGTACCGAATACCCGTTAGGTATCTTGGGAACCCTGTTCACATCGTTCGGGGCCGTATGGGAAACCTCGGCCGGACTCCCTGCGGATGGAACCTGGATAGGCGATAAACCTGGACTAGAGGCTTAAGTGTTTAGGTAGGTCGTGGTCTACACCCACGTCGGCTTTCGCTTGAAGTCTGCCGAGCACATGTCGTGTGCAGACGCTAAGTGGTGGAAACATGTATGAAGAAGTACACCCCTGCAGGGTTATCATAACCTATTCGAATAGCCGCGTCCGCAGTAAAGGACTACTTGGTTGCCTATACAGTTCATAGACAAGTAAATGGAAACTACTAAAAGCCTCAAGATAAGTGTGAGTGCCGAGGATGGCTCTTCCGTAGGAAGACGGAGGTGGATCCTCGGTAGTGTATTGAAGTGGTGAGTAGTGGACTCGTGTGCGCAAAACCATTTCAAGTTGAGGTATCGTAGGATAGTCTAGCCAAGAGTCAAAGCTGGCTTGCTGCAATAACTCCACCAACCCTTCTTGATAATATGCATGTATGTAGGATCTGATGTAAGTCTTGCTGAGTACCTTTGTACTCATGTTGCTATAATCTACATTTTTACAGAAGACGCTGCAACCCCTTCTGATGGGTTCTATGTAGACGTTGACATCAACGAGTAGGCTAAAGACCCAGGTGGTGACCCTGAGCTTGTGAAGGGCCACGTAGTATAGCTAGGCTTTCCAAGCCTCTTTTATTTTACTAGTTGTCTGTACTCAGACAAGTTACTTCCGCTGCTGGTTTGTATGACTGTATGACTTGAATGTTGGGTCGTGAGACCCGTACCTTTGTGTATGTTATGTATGGCTCCCTGAGCCTTAAATAAAGTACTTGTGTCGTAGAGTCATGTTGTGATGCTTCATTGTATTTGCACATATCGAGCATATTGTGTGTATGATTGAAATGCTTGGTATGTGTGGGATCTGACTATCTAGTTGTTTATCTTTAGTAGCCTCTCTTACCGGGAAATGTCTCCTAGTGTTACCGCTGAGCCATGGTAGCTTGCTACTGCTCTGGAACACTTAGGCTGGCCGGCATGTGTCCTTCTTCGTTCCTGTGTCTGTCCCTTCGGGGAAATGTCACGCTTTGAGTACTGGAGTCCTGTTAGCCCGCTACAGCCCGGTTTACCGGAGTCCTGCTAGCCCAGTGCTACAGCCCGGACCCACTTGCTGATGACCGACACGTTCGAAGCTGGGTCATGGATGCCTGTCCCTGTAAGTCTGTGCCACTTTGGGTTTACGACTAGTCATGTCAGCCCGGGCTCTTTATCATATGGATGCTAGCGACACTATCATATACGTGAGCCAAAATGCGCAAACGGTCCCGGGCAAAGGTAAGGCGACACCCGTGGGGATACCGTGCGTGAGGCCCAAAGTGATATGAGGTGTTACCGGCTAGATCGATGTGACATCGAGTCGGGGTCCTGACAGCGTTGGCATCAGAGCCGGACTGCCTGTAGGTTCTTCAAGCCAAACTGGTCGATGTTGAGTCTAGAAATTCTTTAGTTATATGTAGGGGAATTGTTTGTGGGTTGGAACGTAAGGCTCTTTTTACTCCTTTATCTTATGACATTCTGATCTGAGTCAGTCCATTCTTCCACCGGGGGTTAAGGAATTAGGATCTATTCTCTCTATCTGGATCACGTGTTACTAATCAGTAGTACCTTATAAGTTTGATGGATACAAGCCTAGTTCAGTTCTACTACCACATTATGTTGTTAGAATGGTTTCAGAACTTTGATATGATGATGTTGAGTGTGTACGAAATCCTTTGTCAAATGTCTCAAAATCCTTCTTGAGCATTTACAGCTGTTATGCTGCCGAAATTTTGCTAGAAATTCTAATGCCTTTGCATTATGATTGTGCTTTCAGATGGCCACTCGCGACCTCAATCAAGTGGTTCGCCTGACTCGATGCCTAGATGTACCCGGCCATACTGCCAAGTTGGTTAGGGTAATGACTAAGGCTGGATACCGCTGGTATCCTGAGTACACGGTCGAAGAGCAATTCCGAGACTTTAATCAAAGCCAGTATCTCTGCACTGTCAGGATATTTCCATCTTATCCTGGATCCACCGAGCCTCTTCACTGCTCCTATGGACTCGGGATTACTATTGAGATGGCTGTGCAGGACGCCGCCTACTCTATGATGACCATTATGCGAGTCAGATCTGGTATATTTCGGGACTCTGATTTCCGGTATATGCCAGGATCACTTCCGGGAGCACAAGGGTATCTCCAGGCTATTTATGCTGACCCCACTCAGGAGGATTCACGGACTCGCACCACTGCTGAGATGCTCGAGGATAAGGACCGTGAAAATCGGGCCTTGAGGTTAGAGCTCTTCAATACCCGTGCTGACCACTGGGCCACTTTGACTCGGTTCGCACCGGCGGTGCAAGCTGGATTCTCAGATATGCGCGATCTCTATCCTGTGAGATCTGCTCTGCCAGACGTGATGGTTTGGCGTGATGTAGGAGGCATCACCCCACCTCGCGGTCCCCGCAGGCCACCGTCTGTTGGTCCAAGGCCTCATCCTAGCCCCTATGGTCCACAAGCTCCGTGAGATCGTCTGTTTCCGGATGATCATGTTGAGCTTCCAGGCTATGGAGGTGACTTTTACGAGGACTACTACGGATCGGTCTGAGTTAGTGGTAGTATCACTAGTTCGCACTAGCTGTGTCGTCTATCGTCCCGCGTGACTCATGGGATATGACCTAGTTGGTACTCTTTCCGGAGGTGTAGAAAAATAATGTATAGGAGCTTGGAATGCCTCCGATGAGATGTAATCCTTTTCTCACCATAATAGTACTTTGTTTGGTCTTGTACTAAACCCTGTATGGTGTGTATGACGATGGAATAAAAGAAGCAGTTTCTGTTTTTACCATGTCATACGGATGATCATCTTGCATTTCGAGTTATTCCTTACATTCTGTATCCTATGTCGGAATTTTATCATCCTGACTAAATCATTGTCTTGTTTACCTAGGATGGTCAACACGCGCGCTAACCCTGCTTCTCAAGAGCAGGCCGAAGGCAGTGAAGGCAGGAATGAAAATCTGCCTCATCCTCCTTCACTAGCCGAGGTTATGATGGAAGCTGAGAGAAACAAGCGGGAGACCAACCGTTTGTTGGAGCGTATTGAACAGAACACGGCACACCATCAGAGGACTAACGTGGTGTCACTCAGTGATTTTATCAAATTACATCCACCCACGTTCCACCACTTCGTCGAGCCTCTCGACGCTGATGACTGGCTTCGCAGTATCTCTCATAAACTGCGTTCCGCGCTAGTAGCGGAGGCTGACAAGGTCACCTTTGCTGCATATCATCTTGAAGGCCCCGCCAGGTTATGGTGGGAAAATTATGGAGCTATGCGCCCAGCGGGCCATGTCACTACTTGGGCTGAGTTCAGCGAGGCTTTCCGTGAACATCATATTCCGGAGGGTCTCATGGACCGCAAACATGAAGAATTTTGCAGTTTCACCCAAGGCCGACTTTCTGTGGATGTTTACAGCAGGGAGTTTGGTAATCTCGCACGATATGCAACCGAGGAAGTTTCTACTGACGCCAAGAAGCAAGCAAGGTTCCGTAAGGGCCTTAGTCCTGAGCTTCGCCGCGACCTCCGTCTGCATGAGTGCACATCCTTCCAGAAACTTGTCAACAAAGCCATCAGTGCTGAAACTGGTCAGACTGACTATGACGCAACACGCAAGCATGGCCGTGAGATGGGTTCCTCATCCGGTGCTGGTCCTCAGAAGCGCCGCGTGTGGGTACCCAACACCGCCCTGCCACCCAGGTTCACACCGAGGCCATCCTTCCAGGCGCCTCGCCCCGTTCAGCAATCTGCACCGGCCAAGCCCTATGGGGGTCCAACTAACAATGCTCCTCCACGTACCAGTTCCGTGACTTGTTTCAAGTGTGGGGAATCTAGCCACTATATGCGTGAGTGTCCCCAGACCAACCCCAACCAGTCTGCTAAAGCTGTTGGCCGTGGCAAGCCGACAGGAAAAGTATTCCACGCCAAGCCGGTCACCGCTACACGTGGCCATGTCAACTGTATCTCTGCCGAAGAAGCTCAAGAGGATCCCAACGTCGTTCTCGGTACGCTTCTTGTCAATTGCCACCCGGCATCTGTTCTTTTCGATACAGGAGCCTCTCATTATTTTATATCTGAAAACTATGCTCGCTTGCATAACGTCGCATTCGGTGATATGCCAACCTCTATGGTAATTCAAACTCCGGGATCCAAATGGCAAACTTCTAGAGTAAGCCATGGAAATGAAATCCAAGTCGACAGACTTGTTTTCCTTGCCTCTTTGATAGCCCTTAAATTTTCAGATATCAATATCATTCTGGGTATGGACTGGATGTCAGCTCATCAAGCCAAAATTGATTGCTTCTCTAGGACTGTTCAACTCACCCATCCTTCGGGGAAGATAGTCAATGTCTTGACCCGAATAGCTAAGCGACAATTATATTCTCTTAACGCCAGCCCTTTGCCAGACCTCGAGGACGTTCCGGTAGTCCGTGACTTCCCGGATGTCTTTCCAGAAGAATTGCCAGGTGTTCCACCTGACAGGGATGTTGAGTTCGTAATAGACCTCATTCCGGGAACCGTTCCGATTGCTAGAAGACCCTATAAGATGGCACCCCTAGAACTAGCCGAGCTTAAGAAACAACTCGATGAGTCCTTGAAAAAGGGTTTCATCCGACCTAGTTCATCTCCGTGGGCTTGCCCCGTCCTATTCGTCAAGAAGAAGGATGGTACGGACTGGATGGTTGTAGATTACCGACCTGTCAATTTGGTCACAATCAAGAACAAATATCCACTTCCCAGGATCAACGACCTGTATGATCAGCTCGCTGGATCCTCAGTCTTCTCCAAGATGGATTTGAGGTTGGGCTACCATCAAATCAAAATCAGAAACGGGGACATTTCTAAAACGGCCTTTGTTACTCGTTATGGCCAATACGAGTACACCGTCATGTCCTTCGGTTTAACCAACGCTCCAGCCACCTTTTCTCGGTTAATGAACTCAATCTTCATGGAGTATTTGGATAAATTCGTTGTAGTTTACCTCGATGATATACTCATCTACTCCAAGAACGAGGAAGAACATGCCGAACATCTAAGGCTAGTGTTGAAGAAACTTCGAGAGCATCGCCTTTATGCCAAATTTTCTAAATGTGAATTATGGTTGCCAGAAGTGACCTATCTGGGTCATGTAATATCTGGTAAAGGTATTGCTGTTAACCCTGAGCGAGTTTAAGCCGTCCTTAACTGGACTCCACCTGAATCGGTCAAGCAAGTTCGGAGTTTTCTAGGCTTAGCGAGCTATTGTCGTCGCTTTGTCGAGAACTTCTCCAAGGTTGCCAAACCTCTAACCGAACTCCTCAAGAAAGATAAGAAGTTCGAGTGGACTCCACAATGTGAGCACAGCTTTCAGGAACTGAAAAGACGCCTGACTTCTGCTCCCGTACTGGTACCGCCAGACTTCTCCAAGGATTTTGTTATCTACTGCGACGCCTCGCGACAAGGACTAGGTTGCATTCTCATGCAGGATCGACACGTAATTGCCTACGCTTCACGGCAATTGCACCCACATGAGGAGAATTATCCTACTCATGATCTAGAGCTTGCAGCTGTAGTCTATGCACTTAAAACCTGGCGACATTACCTCCTCGGTAATCGTTGCGAAATATTCACTGATCACCAAAGTTTGAAGTACATCTTCACCCAACCGGATCTGAACCTCAGGCAAAGACGTTGGGTTGAATTGATCATAGACTTCGACTTAGGAATAACCTACACCCCAGGGAAAGCCAACGTCATGGCTGATGCGCTAAGTCGTAAATCTTATTGTAACAACCTGATGTTACAACAAAGTCAACCGCTTCTCCATGAGGAATTTCGGAAGCTTAACCTTCACATTGTACCTCAAGGTTTTCTTTCCACCTTGGTAGCAAAACCTACTCTTACGGATCAAATCATCGCTGCCCAAAAGCGAGATAAGGGAATATCTAAAATCAAAGAGAACATTGCTAGCGGAGGTGCTAGTTGTTTCTCCACAAATGATCATGGTGTGGTGTACTTTGAGAACCGTCTAGTGGTTCCCAAGAACCAGCATCTATGGCAGTTGATCCTTAAGGAGGCTCATGAATCCCCTCTCACCATTCATCCCGGTAGTACTAAGATGTATCAGGACCTACGCCAGAGGTTCTGGTGAACTAGGATGAAGAGAGAAATTGCTCAGTATATTGCAAATTGCGACGTCTGTCGTCGTGTAAAAGCAGAGCACCAACGGCCTGCTGGCACCCTTCAACCCTTAGCTATTCCTGAATGGAAATGGGATAAAATTGGTATGGATTTCATTACCGGTTTTCCCAGGACCACGAGAGGGAATAATGCTATTTTCGTCGTGGTCGATCGTCTTTCCAAAGTAGCCCATTTCTTACCTGTTCGTGAGAATATAACCGCTAGTCAGCTGGCAGACTTATACATCTCCCGAATAGTGTCCCTTCATGGTGTTCCTTTGGAAATTAACTCGGATCGAGGAAGTCTTTTCACCTCTCGATTTTGGGAAAGTTTCCAAAATGCTATGGGAACTCGTCTCTCCTCTAGCACCGCCTTCCACCCTCAGTCGAGTGGTCAAGTGGAACGCGTCAACCAAATTCTAGAAGACATGCTTCGAGCCTCTGTTATCTCATTCGGAATGGACTGGGAGAAGTGCCTTCCATTTGCCGAATTCGCTTACAACAACAGCTATCAATCTAGCTTGGGTAAAACCCCTTTTGAAGTTCTCTATGGACGACGGTGTCGAACACCCCTTAACTGGTCAGAGACCGGGGAAAGACAATTCTTTGGCCCGGACATGATTCAGGAAGCAGAAGAACAAGTTCGCATCGTTCGTGAAAAGTTGAAAACAGCCCAATCTCGTCAAAAGAGTCAATATGACCGAAAACATAAGACTATGACTTTCGAGGTTGACGAGAAGGCATATCTTCGGGTCACCCCTCTGAAGGGAACCCATCGTTTCGGTATCAAGGGCAAATTGGCTCCTCGTTACATTGGACCTTTTCGCATTCTTGCCAAACGAGGGGAAGTTGCCTACCAGCTGGAACTACCTCCGCATCTCTCCAGAGTCCACGATGTCTTCCACGTTTCTCAACTCAGGCGTTGCTTCTCGGATCCTATCCGTGAAGTGGACCACAAAACGCTTGATCTCCAAGATAATCTTACATATCGAGAGTACCCCGTTCGTATCCTCGATCAGGCCGAACGTATCACCCGACGTTAGAACATCAAGTTCCTCAAAGTACAATGGTCGCACCATTCTGAGGATGAAGCAACCTGGGAAAGGGAGGATCGTCTTCGACTCGAGTACCCCGCCTTCTTCCCGGAGGAACCCAAATCTCGGGACGAGATTCTTTTGAGTGGGGGTGAGTTGTCACACCCTAGCTAGTCATGCATTAGAGTGTTGCATCATGTTTACTCTTTCATCAGAAACTTGAAATGGGGATCTGTGAAACCCTCAGAATCATTTTGAAAATGACCCAAATAAAAATTTCTCCAAAAGGGTCCAAGAAAATGCTCATGTTGATCTCTGAAAATATTGGACAGAGATAAAAATCAAACCAATATTCTTAGTGGCTCATGGACATTTATTTTGGGCATTTGGAATTAATGCATAAATATTTGCTTTGGAAATATATTTCTATATATATTATTATATGTCCAAATATTATGCCAATTATAAAGGAGCTCTGGAATAATATATCTAGCCTCTGAAAAATTTGGCATAAGTTAAATAAATGATTTAATATATTATTTAAATCAGAACAAATGTCAGAAATTAGAAAACAGAAAAAAAATAAAAGGGAGAAGCTTACCTGGGCTCCTCCACTATGCAGCCCATCCAGCTGGCCGGCCCAGCCAGCAGGCGGCCCAGCCGTCTCCCTCCTCTGTCGTCTTCGTCCCGACAGAGGGAGGGGAGTGTGGCCGGCGCGCGCGCGCGCCACCGCGCCACGCCACCTCTCTCCCTGCCTGCCTGCCCTCCCCTCCTCGCCTCGATGCCCTGGACGACGCCACGCCTTCCCCCCCTGCTCTCTCTCACTCGCCCTCGGCTCTTTCCTCCTCTCCCTCGCTCTCTCTCTCACGGCCGACACCACCGTCGCCGCCGTTCGCCTTAGCAGCCGTCTCCGGCCACCCCTCGCTCCCCCGACTAGCTCAGAAGCTCCGCCACAACCCCCTCGTCCTCCCCACCGCTCCACAGGCCTCTGGAAGCCCTGCATCGCCGCCACGTCGCCGTTCCCCTCCTCGGACTCCGACCACCGTCGCCGTCGATTCGCCGTCTCCAGCGCGTCCCCGAGCCCGCTTCGACGCTCACTGCAACCGCGGTGAGCTACGCCACCGTTTCCCCCTCTTCTCCCCCTCGTTCCCTCACCGCAGCCTCCTCCCCACCACGGCCGAACCTCCGCCGTCGCCGAGCTCGCCGTCGACGCAGCTCCGGTGACCATTTGGTCACCCCGGCGAGTCCAATGAGTTCGTAAGGCTCCGTAGAGCATCCCTAGCGCCTCGCCTAGCTCGCCTTCGAGCTCCAACCCCGTTTCCGTGCACGAACGAACCCCGGCGGCCGCAGCCGAGCTCGCCGCCGTCGACTTCGGCCACCCCAGGCCCAGCCACCACCACCGTTCGACGCGCGGGAGCAAGAGCTCTCCAACGAGCCCAAGAACGGCCTCGCCCGTGCCCTGTAGCGCGATCCCGCATCGCGCCGCCGTCTCGGGCCTCGCCGGCGTCACGTCGCCGGTGGGTTTGACCCACTTTGACCACGGCAGGAACCCCCACTGAGTCCCTGACAGGTGGGCCCAGCCCTGTAGCTAATTAGGATTAGCGCTAACCACTGTTAGTTAACCCCCTGACACTGACTAGTGGGCCCCGGCGCCACTAATTAGTAATTAGGATTAATTTAACCCTGTTTAACCCCCCTGTCACTGACGTGTGGGCCCCACACGTCAGGTTTGACTCCAGCCAGCCGCAGTTGACCACTGACGTCATGCTGACGTCATGCTGGCGCAATAATTATATTTCTGGATTTAAATTAAATCAGGAAATTCCAGAATATTATTTAAACTTCAAAAATTCATAACTTTTATTCTGTAACTCCAAATTGGACAAATTATATATGAAAAATGATCAGAAAAATCCAATCTATCCATCTGTACTATTTTCATGCATGATCAAACAAGTTAAATTGATGTTTCAAGCAGAACAAGGAAAAGCACTTTAAAAGGCCATATTTGAATTTGAAATTTGAATCCTTGATTCAAATTTGTTCAAACCCTTCTGGTTTTAGTTGCATTAGCCCAACACACTCATATTGCCATGTTTCATGCATGCATCATATTGTTGCACATTGTTTGGTGATGCTTGTGTATCGGTGTCCTTTGCGACAGGTTCTGCCTCCGAGGAGTACCGTGATTACCCTAACGAAGAACCGTATCAGTGCATCGACCCATCAGGCAAGCAACCAACCATTTGATCATATCGATACAATCCCATGTTCTTGCTCCTGCTCTCTTTTACTGCATTAAGACAACGCGTTTCAAACTGCTGTGTGCTACGGTAGTTGAACCCATTTCCTCTGCATGACCTGTCATTGCCACAGTAACTAGATGAAACCCACTAGCATGTGTAGGAGTTGATTGAGCCATATGTATGTGTTGTTCCTACCTTGCTATGCCTGCTATGCTTAGAGTCGTGTCAGGTCTGGTTCATCTGGGTGATGGGCTAGAGTGAAATGATTATGTCGGTAATAAGAGTGGTGAGGTGAACACGATTTGGTAAAGGTATCGATGAGAGGCCATGTAGGAGTACATGGTGGGTTGTTTCATTAAAGCCGACCTTAAGCACTGAGATCTGTATGTGTGATTTAAGATACAGCTACTACCATGCATTGGGCCCTGAAATATGACCCCGCTCGACTTCTTATTCACCCTAGCTCTCTGTCCAGGAGTTGCAAGTAGTTTCTGGTGTTTGTAGTCTACTGGAGGCCGTGGACAGCGCTGACCGTAGGGGTGGGCTGTGATGCGGTAGGTACGTGGCACGGTGTACCGAATACCCGTTAGGTATCTCGGGAACCCTGTTCACATCGTTCGGGGCCGTACGGGAAACCTCGGCCGGACTCCCTGCGGATGGAACCTGAATAGGCGATAAACCTGGACTAGAGGCTTAAGTGTTTAGGTAGGTCGTGGTCTACACCCACGTCGGCTTTCGCTTGAAGTCTGCCGAGCACATGTCGTGTGCAGACGCTAAGTGGTGGAAACATGTATGAAGAAGTACACCCCTGCAGGGTTAACATGATCTATTCGAATAGCCGCGTCCGCGGTAAAGGACTACTTGGTTGCCTATACAGTTCATAGACAAGTAAATGGAAACTACTAAAAGCCTCAAGATAAGAGTGAGTGCCGAGGATGGCTCTTCCGTAGGAAGACGGAGGCGGATCCTCGGTAGTGTATTGAATTGGTGAGTAGTGGACTCGTGTGCGCAAAACCATTTCAAGTTGGAGTATCGTAGGATAGCCTAGCCAAGAGTCAAAGCTGGCTTGCTGCAATAACTCCACCAACCCTTCTTGATACTAAGCATGTATGTAGGATCTGATGTAAGTCTTGCTGAGTACCTTTGTACTCATGTTGCTATAATCTACTTTTTTTACAGAAGACGCTGCAACCCCTTCTGATGGGTTCTATGTAGACGTTGACATCAACGAGTAGGCTAAAGACCCAGGTGGTGACCCTGAGCTTGTGAAGGACCACGTAGTATAGCTAGGCTTTCCAAGCCTCCTTTATTTTACTAGTTGTCTGTACTCAGACAAGTTATCTCCACTGCTGGTTTGTATGACTGTATGACTTGAATGCTGGGTCGTGTGAACCGTATCTTTGTGTATGCTATGTATGGCTCCCTGAGCCTTAAATAAAGTACTTGTGTCGTAGAGTCATGTTGTGATGCTTCGTTGTATTTGCACATATCGAGCATATTGTGTGTATGATTGAAATGCTTGGTATGTGTGGGATCTGACTATCTAGTTGTTTATCTTTAGTAGCCTCTCTTACCGGGAAATGTCTCCTAGTGTTACCGCTGAGCCATGGTAGCTTGCTACTGCTCTGGAACACTTAGGCTGGCCGGCATGTGTCCTTCTTCGTTCCTGTGTCTGTCCCTTCGGGGAAATGTCACGCTTTGAGTACTGGAGTCCTGTTAGCCCGCTACAGCCCGGTTTACCGGAGTCCTGCTAGCCCAGTGCTACAGCCCGGACCCACTTGCTGATGACCGACACGTTCGAAGCTGGGTCATGGATGCCTGTCCCTGTAAGTCTGTGCCACTTTGGGTTTACGACTAGTCATGTCAGCCCGGGCTCTTTATCATATGGATGCTAGCGACACTATCATATACGTGAGCCAAAATGCGCAAACGGTCCCGGGCAAAGGTAAGGCGACACCCGTGGGGATACCGTGCGTGAGGCCGCAAAGTGATATGAGGTGTTACCGGCTAGATCGATGTGACATCGAGTCGGGGTCCTGACATTTTAAACCTCAATAATTGTTATTTAGTGCCAAGTTTGAGCATGAACATTATATCTGGATCTTGTTTGATGCGAGATGGCTACGCATTTAAATCCGAGAATAATGGTTGTTCTATTTATATGAGACATATGTTTTATGGTCATGCCCCGATGGTCAATGGTTTATTCTTAATGAATCTTGAACGTAATGTTACACATATTCATAGTGTGAATACCAAAAGATGTAAAGTTGATAACGATAGTCCCACATACTTGTGGCACTGCCGCCTTGGTCACATTGGTGTCAAGCGCATGAAGAAGCTCCATACTGATGGACTTTTAGAGTCTCTCGATTATGAATCATTTGACACGTGCGAACCATGCCTCATGGGTAAAATGACCAAGACTCCGTTCTCCGGAACAATGGAGCGAGCAACCAACTTATTGGAAATCATACATACCGATGTGTGCGGTCCAATGAGCGTTGAGGCTCGCGGAGGATATCGTTATGTTCTCACTCTCACTGATGACTTAAGTAGATATGGGTATGTCTACTTGATGAAACACAAGTCTGAGACCTTTGAAAAGTTCAAGGAATTTCAGAATGAGGTAGAGAATCAACGTGATCGAAAGATAAAGTTCCTACGATCAGATCGTGGAGGAGAATATTTAAGTAACGAATTTGGTACACACTTAAGGAAATGTGGAATCGTTTCACAACTCACGCCGCCTGGAACACCTCAGCGTAACGGTGTGTCCGAACGTCGTAATCGCACTCTATTGGATATGGTGCAATCTATGATGTCTCTTACCGATTTACCGCTATCATTTTGGGGATACGCACTAGAGACAGCTACATTCACTTTAAATAGGGCACCGTCTAAATCCGTTGAGACAACACCGTATGAACTATGGTTTGGGAAGAAACCTAAGCTGTCGTTTCTAAAAGTTTGGGGATGCGATGCTTATGTCAAGAAACTTCAACCTGAAAAGCTCGAACCCAAGTCGGAAAAATGCGTCTTCATAGGATACCCTACGAAAACCATTGGGTACACCTTCTACCTTAGATCCGAAGGCAAGATCTTTGTTTCCAAGAACGGATCCTTTCTGGAAAAAGAGTTTCTCTCGAAAGGAGTAAGTGGGAGGAAAGTAGAACTCGATGAAGTACTACCTCTTGAACCGGAAAGTAGTGCAGCTCAGGAAAATGTTCCTGTGGTGCCTACACCGACTGGAGAGGAAATTAATGATGATGATCGAGGTACTTCTGATCAAGTTGCTACTGAACTTCGTAGGTCCACAAGGACACGTTCCACACTAGAGTGGTATGGCAACAGTGTCCTGGAAATCATGTTGTTAGACAATGGTGAACCTTCGAACTATGAAGAAGTGATGGCGAGCCCAGATTCCAACAAATGGCTTGAAGCCATGCAATCCGAGATAGAATCCATGTATGAAAACAAAGTATGGACTTTGACTGACTTGCCCGATGATCGGCGAGCGATAGAAAACAAATGGATCTTTAAGAAGAAGACGGACGCGGATGGTAATGTAACCATCTATAAAGCTCGACTTGTCGCTAAGGGTTATCGGCAAGTTCAAGGGATTGACTACGATGAGACTTTCTCTCCCGTAGCGAAGCTTAAGTCCGTCTGAATCATCTTAGCAATTGCCGCATACTATGATTATGAGATATGGCAACTGGACGTCAAAACAGCATTCCTTAACGGCTATCTTAAGGAAGAGCTGTATATGATGCAGCCGGAAGGTTTTGTCGATCCTAAGAATGCTAACAAAGTATGCAAGCTCCAGCGATCCATTTATGGGCTGGTGCAAGCATCTCGGAGTTGGAACATTCGCTTTGATGAGATGATCAAAGCGTTTGGGTTTATGCAGACTTATGGAGAAGCCTGCGTTTACAAGAAAGTGAGTGGGAGCTCTGTAGCATTTCTTATATTATATGTAGATGACATACTTTTGATGGGAAATGATATAGAATTCTTGGACAGCATTAAGGCCTACTTGAATAAGTGTTTTTTAATGAAGGACCTTGGAGAAGATGCTTACATATTAGGCATCAAAATCTATAGGGATAGATCAAGATGCCTCATAGGTCTTTCACAAAGCACATACCTTGATAAGATTTTGAAGAAGTTCAAAATGGATCAGTCCAACAAAGGGTTCTTGCCTGTATTGCAAGGTGTGAGATTGAGCTCGGCTCAATGCCCGACCACGGCAAAAGATAAAGAAGAGATGAGTGTCATCCCCTATGCCTCAGCCATAGGATCTATTATGTATGCCATGCTGTGTACCAGACCTGATGTAAACCTTGTCGTAAGTTTCGTAGGAAGGTACCAAAGTAATCCTGGCAAGGAACACTAGACAGCGGTCAAGAATATCCTGAAGTACCTGAAAAGGACGAAGGATATGTTTCTCGTTTATGGAGGTGACGAAGAGCTCGTCGTAAAGGGTTACGTCGACGCTAGCTTCGACACAGATCTGGATGACTCTAAGTCACAAACCGGATACGTGTATATGTTGAATGGTGGGGCAATAAGCTGGTGCAGCTGCAAGCAGAGCGTCGTGGCGGGATCTACATGTGAAGCGGAGTACATGGCAGCCTCGGAGGCAGCGCATGAAGCAATATGGGTGAAGGAGTTCATCACCGACCTAGGAGTCATACCCAATGCGTCGGGGCCGATCAAACTCTTCTATGACAACACTGGAGCTATTGCCCTTGCCAAGGAGCCCAGGTTTCACAAGAAGACTAGGCACATCAAGCGTCGTTTCAACTCCGTCCGTGAAAATGTTCAAGATGGAGACATAGATATTTGCAAAGTACATACGGATCTGAATGTCACAGATCCGTTGACTAAACCTCTTTCGCGAGCAAAACATGATCAACACCAGAACTCTATGGGTGTTCGATTCATCACAATGTAACTAGATTATTGACTCTAGTGCAAGTGGGAGACTGTTGGAAATATGCCCTAGAGGCAATAATAAAAGGATTATTATTATATTTCCTTGTTCATGATAATTGTCTTTTATTCATGCTATAATTGTATTATCCGGAAATCGTAATACACGTGTGAATACATGGACCACAATACGTCCCTAGTAAGCCTCTAGTTGACTAGATCGTTCGTCAACAGATAGTCATGGTTTCCTGACTATGGACATTAGATGTAGTTGACAACGGGATCACATCATTAGGAGAATGATGTGATGGACAAGACCCAATCCTAAGCATAGCACAAGATCGTGTAGTTCGTTTTGCTAGAGTTTTTCCAATGTCAAGTATCTTTTCCTTAGACCATGAGATCATGTAACTCCCGGATACCGTAGAAGTGCTTTGGGTGTACCAAACGTCACAACGTAACTGGGTGACTATAAAGGTGCACTACATGTATCTCCGAAAGTGTCTATTGGGTTGACACGGATCGAGACTGGGATTTGTCACTCCGTATTACGGAGAGGTGTCACTGGGCCCACTCGGTAGTGCATCATCATAATGAGCTCAAAGTGACCAAGTGTCTGGTCACGGGATCATGCATTACGATACGAATAAAGTGACTTGCCGGTAACGAGATTGAACAAGGTATTGGGATACCGATGATCGAATCTCGGGCAAGTAACATACCGTCTGACAAAGGGAATAGTATACGGGATTGCTTGAATCCTCGACATCGTGGTTCATCCGATGAGATCATCGAGGATTATGTGGGAGCCAACATGGGTATCCAGATCCCGCTGTTGGTTATTGACCGGAGAGCCGTCTCGGTCATGTCTGCATGTCTCCCGAACCCGTAGGGTCTACACACTTAAGGTTCGGTGACGCTAGGGTTGTATGAATATGAGTATGCAGCAAACCGAATGTTGTTCGGAGTCCCAGATGAGGTCCCGGACGTCATGAGGAGTTCCGCAATGGTCCGGAGGTAAAGAATTGTATATAGGAAGTGCTGTTTCGGCCATCGGGAAAGTTTCGGGGTCACCCGGTATTGTACCGGGACCACCGGAAGGGTCCCGAGGGTCCACCGGGTGGGGCCACCAATCCCGGAGGGCCCCGTGGGCTGAAGTGGGAGGAGAACCAGCCCCTAGTGGGCTGGTGCGCGCCCCCTTGGGCCCCCCTGCGCCTAGGGTTGGAAACCCTAGGTGGGGGGGGGGCACACCACTTGCCTTGGGGGGCACTCCACCCCCCCTGGCCGCCGCCCCCTTGGGAGATTGGATCTCCCAAGGCCGGCGCACCCCCCTGGGGGCCTATATAAAGGAGGGCAAAGGGGAGGGCAGCTGCACCCTGTGTCTTGGCGCCTCCCTCCCCCTGCTACACCTCGTCCTCCTCCCGCAGCAGCTTGGCGAAGCCCTGCCGGAGTTCTGCTGCATCCACCACCACGCCGTTGTGCTGCTGGATCATCATCAACCTCTCCTTCCCCCTTGCTGGATCAAGAAGGAGGAGACGTCATCCGCTCCGTACGTGTGTTGAACGCGGAGGTGCTGTCCGTTCGGCACTTGGTCATCGGTGATTTGAATCACGGCGAGTACGACTCCATCATCACCATTCTCTTGAACGCTTCCGCACGCAATCTACAAGTGGTATGTAGATGCAATCTCTCTCCCATGACTCGTTGCTTAGATGAACTCATAGATGGATCTTGGTGAAACTGTAGGAAAAATTTTAATTTTTTGCAACGTTCCCCAACATTAACGTCCTGTCCATTGAGATGTTCGAAAACCTTCAAGTGCCATACGATCAGCTCTAGCCTACCAAGCCTTTCTCAGGAGTTACTGACGGTTCCACCACCCCGATAGGGTAGGTCCGCCTCCCTGTCACCTTTGGAGAGCGCGACAACTACCACACCGAGCTCATCGACTTCGACGTCGCCCACATCCTCCTGCCGTACAATGCCATCCTCTGGTATCCAACCCTGGCCAAGTTCATGCCGGTGACCAACCATGTCTACAACGTCCTCAAGATGGCAGGAAGCGGCGAAATCATCATGGTCCCCTGCGAAGAGAGAGATGTGGTGTGCTCCCTCGAGCGTGCCTTCCAAGCTGCAGCTATCGAGGACCCGGATAGCAAGGGCGAGAACCCTCCTGAAGCCATCCCCAAGAAGTAGAAGCAACCACTCCGCACAAGGCCTCAGGAGGTCGGCATCTCGGGTGGTGCCGTGTCAGGATCAGCACCCGTGCCTGGGGCGCCTCCTTCCATTGCATAGGAAGGCGCGCCCGGCGCCCTCCACGGGCAGGTCTCGGGGGCTCTCTTCTGGAGGGCCTCAGACCTTGCCAACATCACGAGGGAGGCGCTCGGGCACCACTTGGAGGCGTGCTTCGTGACATGTTTCCCTCAGGAAGGCACAGGGCGTGGAAAGCCCAACGTTTAGGAGTTCATCGCCAAGACCACTCAGGAGCTTCAAGAAGCAAGGGCCATGCATGGTGGCCACCGCCCGCCTAGCGTGGCTCCCCATCTAGGCGAGGATGGTAGGCTACGCGTCTGTGTCAACATCCCAGGGCTCAACCGAGCCGCATCTTAGGAGCGCTTATGGCCTTCACACGTGGGGCGCTGCGAGGGTCCACTGTACAGCTACGTTCGCATGCCTTCGGCCTGCCGAACGCGGCTGCCACCTACCAGCGTCACCTGCGGAGCATCCTGGCGGCTCAGGAGGCTAGGGACCACGCCATCTTAGCAGAGATGGAAATGGTCCTCAAGGAACCGCCTGGACCCCCAGAGCCTCTTGAGGCTCAGGGCCCCGGTGGCTCGTGAGGGTTGGCTTCTTCACCGCGCATCTCCAAGCTGCTCCAACACCCCCTCTACAACGGAACCAGGTGACATCTCTCAAGTTCATTTCAGCTGGAAGTGCCCTCAAGGCTGCATTATTCCCAGGCCGCATGGGTTCTCCCCTGAGGCATGTATCTCTTTTTATGTTTTTAGCTTACCTTGATGGGGGCGCCCCTCGGGATGCATCATCCCCAAGCCGTTAGGGTCTGACCCGGTGGCATGTATCCATTCTGCATTTACCTAAGCTGATTGCATTTCATGCCTAATCTACCTATGATTATCACCTGCTCGATTGCCACCTACCACGGGAGCCGCTCGCACTGGCACGGCGCTTGCGCACGGGTCCATCCCTGCAACGCCGACAAATCTGAGCGGTCGATCTCTGGCCTGCGGAAGCCCCGCGTGCGTCACCTCACCAGGCCTTCAGTGCCTTCATCCTTCTCTCGGAGCAACCAATGGCCGGCCGGCAATCATAATGGCAACCCGTGCCTTTCTCATGCTGATTTGCAGGAACCTCCTGAGGTCTATAGCGGGCGGCACCATGAGCTCCCTCTCTTTCCCATGCGATCCGCTTGCGTCTTAAAAGGGGGGCTCCTGAGCATCGCGACTCAGGAGCTCTTACTGGCTCTCCTGCCCTCACCCCTTGGCCTTGACCACGGCATCGCGACCTGGCATACCAACGGCGGCTAAGCTCGCTCAAGGGCCGGGACCTAAGGACGTAGAGCACGAAGGAGAGTGCGGGGAAGAAAGGGGAGGCTTGCACGAGCATAACCTAGCTGCACCCCGGCTGCCGACGCACAAGTCTGGTGCAATGCAAGGGAACGACTCCATATTGCCGAGATAAGTTTCACGCCTGGAACAACTAATCGCTACAACGCGGAATTCTCACTTGATGCGGCTCTGTGATGACGTTGCCTTCCTTTCTCACCTCTCGGCGGCTACTTGCACGCTAAAGGGGACCTCCTGAGCATCGCGCCTCAGGGGCTCTTACTGGACCTCGGGCCGCTCACCTCCTGGCCTTGACAACGGCATCGCGACCTAGCATACCAGCGACGGCTGCAGCCTGCTTGGGGACCGGGACCTGTCAGTGTAGAGCACCAAGTCATCGCGAGGTTAGAAAGGGGGAACCAAGCTGGGAAAGGACAAGCACTCGCATGATTTCGTAATAAGGATTACATCAACAAAAGACATCGCGAACCCTTTACACGCCCCCGCGGGTTGTTTTTCGATTCCTCGGAGGGAATAAAATAAAAGAACTTTGAGGATCTCTAACTACATGGGCCTTCATGGCCGACGCCATCATCAATAGTGGGCCACGGGAGACCAGCGCCAACCCCATCCAGATGAGCGGTGGCGGCGTCCCTATGCTGTCGCCTTGCGCCGGGCCCAGCAGAGCTCGGGGGTGCGTAGCTGTTGTTGCTCATCTCCGGAGTCTCGAAGAGTTCAGGAGAGTCACTGGACTCCCGAGCGTCGTTGCTGCTGCCAGAGGAGCCGCTGGATGAGCGGATGGCAGGCCCAGCCCCTGCCGCATTGACGTCTTGTCTGCCCCCTCCGGGGCAGCACTCCAGGCGGCGGCCTTCCGCGTCGAAGACCTTGAAGGACAACATGGAGGCGCCATCGTATTCAAAATGGATCGTGAGGGCACCCCCCGTTCAGCAGACCCAGGCTACCTCGCCCCAGCCTCGAGTCATGAAGATCTTGCGCGGGGAAACAACCTCAACCTCCGCTCCGGTCGCCGGGGCACCACAGTCGGCGTGCTGCAGCCAAAGCTCAAGAGGCCCCCTCGGCGGCATCTCGGTGGAGAAGAACAAAGGGAAGCGGATCCAGGTGCTTGGAGGCATCACCGACCACAGCATGAGCTCGCAAGAGGAGGCCGCGGTGTGGACTCCAGGGGCGACGGCGCGCGCCACCGTGGCGGGCCGATCGTGGCTGCAGCGCGGGCGGCGCCGCCCGCCTTCCCTTTCTCTGGAGCCCTCGGCTTGGGCGCACTAGGGTAGCGGGTACCCAGGAGGTGTCCACTCACACCAAGGCCTCGTCAACTGCAGCCTCATGACCTCGCCACGATGATGGACCAGCCTCTTATTCGGCGGGAGTGGATCAGGTCCATCCCGGGGAGCCTTCCCCTTCTCTTCGGCCGAGAATCTACGGACCGGTGCCATTGGCGTCAAGACTGAAGGTGGAGCAAAGAAGAAGCAGGTGGAGCAGGCAGGCTGTTGGAGCCCGCGGTGCTCCGCACTTGCCCTTTGGCTTTGCCGCTAAGCCAAGTCCGAGCGCGCCTTGGGCCCGGGGGCTACTGTCGGCGTTATGGGAACGGGGGTCCCCAGACTTGCCTACCTACGGCCCGTGGCATGGCTCCACCAGTAGCCCAGTACGGCCTGTCTTCATCAACCAACACTCAAGACCCTCGCGAGGAGCCAAGCCTCACGGGGCGGGCGACACAAGGCCTCCTCAGGAGCGGCCTCACCAGGCAGGCTCGCGAGGGGGTGGAGAGATCAAGGCAAAGGGTACCTCATGAGGTTCCCGTGACGCAAGCCATGATGACCAAGGCCAGGCGGGCGCCAGCACGCGCAGTGTCCTCGTTTCCCCTATGGTGCTAAGGGGGCAAGCGCATGCGCGGAGTACCGAGGCATGAGGCAAAGGTTTCCATATTGGTGCAACAAGACCAAGACCAGAAGGACGGCAGGACAGAGGTCATCGTGGATCCCAAGACGGTGTCACCACCAGCGCCTTTGACAGGTGAAGACCACCTTTAGTCAGGATAGCTTGTACTAGCTGCCCCCTTTCAAATTGGTCGTTGTTGGATCCCTTCCCGCTCAATATTTGGGAAGAGGACCAGGGCCTCTATAAATAGGGCTAGCCACCATAGTATAAGGGGAAACTAATCGGAACATCGATTCCTCCCCAAGCAGAACACCACACCAGCTCAAGAACACCTCTCCTCAGGAGGTTGTTCTTCCCTTGTACTGTTCATCATCAGGCCAAGAGGCAATCCACCACCACACAGGAGTAGGGTATTACACCACAACGGTGGCCCGAACCTGTATAAATCTTGTGTCTCTTGTGTTGTGAGTTCATCGAGCTAAGCTTAGGGATCGCGGCGAGGCTGAGAGCGAGATTCGGTAGGGGGAAATCTTTGTGCGTACCCCAGTGTTCGAACCTCAAGGGTTTTGCCGGAACCCGAAATCCGACAAGTACAAGTGGAGGCTAGCAAATAGATTGAGAAGCAACCAACCAAGAAACAAAAAATCACATAAGCAAGCATTAAGAATAACTAACACTGAATAAGGCACCATAAGTAGGATGTAATTTCATTGCATAACTATTGACTTTTGTGTTTGCATAGGGAACCACAAACCTTAACACCAATATTCTTACTAAAGCATTATTACTCACCAACATGACTCACATATCACTATCTTCATATCTCAAAACTATTAAAAATAATCAAGTTTATTTTGTCCAATGATCTTCATGAATGTTTTTATTATATCCCTCTTGAATATATATCACTTTGGGACTAGTTTCATATGCTGCTTTTGATAGTCTCAAACAAGTGAAGAAGATGAGCATAGAACTTTTTTTTCATCTCTCAAAATAATATAACTGAAGAACGAGAGAATTTCTTCAAAACTTTACCAACTCTCAAAAATAAATCTAAGTGAATCATGAAAGCAATTCTTTAAAAATATTAAAGCACACCGTGATCAAAACATATAAGTGAAGCACTAGAGCAATTCCACAGCTCAAAAAATTTAAGTGAAGCATAAACAACAATTCTAAAAAATCATAGCATAATTTTGAATCTCTCAAATAGGTGTGTCTAGCAAGGATAGATGACACAAACTAAAAATCAAAACAAGCAAAGACTCAAATAATACAACATGCTCCAAGCAAAACTCATGATATGTGACGAATAAATATATAGCTCCAAGTAAAATACTGATTGTCGTTAGAAGAAACAGGGGGTGCCTTCCGGGGCATCCCCAAGCTTAGTTGCTTGGTTCTCCTTGAATAATAACTTGGGGTGCCATGGGGCATCCCCAAGCTTAGGCTCTTTTCACTCCTTATTCCTTCATCCATCGTGATCTCACCCAAAACTTGAAAACTTCAACCACACAAAACTCAACAAAACCTTCGTGAGATCCGTTAGTATAATAAAGCAAATCACCACTCTAAGTACTGTTGCAAACCCATTAATATTTAATTTTTGCATTATATCTACTGCGTTCCAACTTTGCCATGGCTTATACCCTCCAATACAAATCATAGATTCATCAAAATAAGCACACAACGCAAAGAAAACAGAATCTGTCAAAAACAGAATAGTCTATAGTAATCTAAAAACTTCGTATACTTCTGTAACTCCAAAAAATTCTGAAAAATAGGACAACTTAGGAAATTTTTATATCAATCTTGTAAAAAACAGGATTTTATCGCGCTTCTATGTTTTTACAAGATTCTGCTATTCGCGCACAAAGTTTCTGTTTTTCAACAAGATCAAATTAACTATCACCCAACATGATCCTAAAGGCTTTACTTGGCATGGACACTAATTAAAACATAAAAAACACAATCCTAACAGTAGCCTAATTGTGCAAACAATCAAGAACAAAAAGAGAAAGGCAAAAATAAAATTTATTCATTGGGTTGCCTCCCAACAAGCGCTGTCGTTTTATGCCCCTAGCTAGGCAAAATGCATAGATTCAAGTGTTGTCATATTTCTTCTTATTTTCCATAGATGTGTTCCTATCATGAGGTTTTGCAAAAATAACTTGAAACACATTATCCATAGAAATTTTATCATTATCAAGTTGCGCATCTACGGCCACAATCCAAGAATAGTGTTGATTAACATCATTGAAAAACTTGTTGGGTTATATCTAAAACGGGGATTTCCTTTTTATGGTTCTCATCAAAATTTGATTATTTCCAAGCGAATGTCTCAACATATAATCATTATTATAAAGGATCTCATTTATCACCAGTTTTTCATGGCTCATACCATAAACAATCTTTGCAAAGTAGGATGGTACGGATAAATCTATTTTCAACTTTTAGAACTAGTGCTGAAATAGCTTCCACATAAGACTTAGTTCTTTTAATCATACGAGCATCATCAAGCGTCAAATTTCCAACACAATTGAAAAATTCTTGAATATGTTCTTTTCCCATAACATTCCCTTGCCCCAAAACAAAAGTTTTAGCATCCAGAGTGCCAGATCTTCCAATTTTAGGAGTTAGGCCATCATCTGTTTCTGCCATACCGAAGTCACTCATAGTGACAAGTTCAAACAAAAGAGAGATCTGACGAGAAAATGGCGAACGAAAAAGAGGGCAGATAAAACATCGAATTTTTGTGAAGTGGGGGAGATGAAAATGAGAGGCAAATGGAAAAAAAATGTAAATTCCAAGGAGATGAGATTTGTAATTAGGAACCTGATAGATTTTGATGATGTCTCCCCGGCAACGGCGCCAGAAATTCCTTTTGATGTCACTTGAACTATGTTGGTATTTCCCCAAAGAGGAACGGATGATGCATCACAGTTACGGTGGGTATTTCCCTCTGTTATGAAACTAAGGTATCAATCCAGTGGGAGAACCAAGCAACACTATGTAAATGGTACCGGCGCAAAAAGAACAAATACTTGCAACCCGACGCTTATGAGGGGTTGTCAATCCCTCTTATGGGTAACGGCGTAAGAAATTGTCAAGTTGACGGGATTAAATTTTGATAGATTGGATAAATAGATCTCGATAAAACGGTAAATAAAATAATTAATAAAAAAGTCCAGCAAGGTATTTTTGGTTTTCTGGAATAATTGATCTAGAAACAAAAGCAAACAAAAATAGATCTCAAAGCAAATATGATAAACAATAGACCCGGGGGGCGTAAATTTCACTAGTGGCTTCTCTCAAGAAATAGCACACGGCGGGTAAACAAATTACTATTGGACAATTGATAGAAAATCGAATACTTATGATGATATCCAAGGCAATGTTCAATATACAGGCATCACGTCCAAGATTAGTAGATCGACTCCTGCCTGCATCTACTAGTATTACTCCACACATCGACCGCTATCCAGCATGCTTCTAGTGTATTAAGTTCATGGAGAAATGGAGTAATGCAATAAGAACGATGACATGATGTAGACGAGATATATTCATGTAGTAATAGCTTCCATCTTGTTATCCTTAATAGCAACGATACATGCATGTATTCTGCCCCTTCTGTCACTGGGAAAGAACACCGCATGATCGAACCCATCATAAAGCACCTCTTCTCATGGCAAGAAAAATCGATCTAGTTGGTCTAACTAAACCAAAGATTAGAAGACAAAATACGAGGCTATAAATAATCATGCATATAAGAGATCAAAGAAGACTCAAATAATATTCATGGATATAGATTTGATCATAAACTCAAAGTTCATTGGATCCCAACAAACACACCGCAAAAAAGAGTTACATCAAATAGATCTCCAACAGACCATTGTATTGAGAATCAAAAGAGAGAGAGGAAGCCATCTAGCTACTACCTACGGAATCATAGCTCTATGATGAACTACTCACGCATCATCAAAGAGGCACCAATGAGGATGATGAACCCCTTCGTGATGGTGTCTAGATTGGATCTCGTGATTCTGGAACTTGCGGCAGCTGGAATTGTGTTTCATCGACTCCCATAGGGTTTCTGGAATATTTGGGTATGTATAGGGTGAAGAGATGGTGCAGGAGGCCACCGAGGTGGGTGCAACCTACCCAGGAGCACCTGGGCTCCTGGGCGCAACCTGGTGGGTTGTGCTCCCCTCGGAGCCCCACTCTGGTACTTCTTTGGCCCACTACACCACAACACTACATCCTCGACAGCCTGGTTGGTCCAAAATACAGCTTCCGTTGACAGATAGTCGGTCGGGAAAGATTATTGCCGACCGATGACGTTCGTTAGGAAAAGTCCAGACGGGAAATCCCTTTCATGACCGACATATCTTTCCTGACTGACTGTTGGGCGACTATGGTGCATCTTTCCCGACCAACAATCTATTGGGCCTGCCATGGGCCTTTCCCGACCAACAGTCTATTGGGGTGGCCATTGGCCTTTCCAGTTTATTGGTGCAGCCGTGTGCCTTTCCCGACCAACATTCTGTTGGGGCTTGCATTAGCCTTTCCCGACCGACTGTAAGACGGGGTTTGTTTTGCCGACCAACAATCAGACAGTGTTTTCTTTTGACGACATTGTTTAGCCAACCACAACTTTAATTAGCATATGTTACTAATTGTCACATACATATAATTCGTGTTTCTAAGGATAGTGAACAAGACACCATACATCAGGTGCACCAAACATTTTTTATTCCATTTAACTAACGGTCACATACATACACTTCAGTCTGTTCTAGACATAACCGCCAAGACAGCATACATCAGGTTCACAGAAGGATGGCTAAAAGATGCGACTATGATATATCAGTTATACAAAATGAGAGCTAAATCATCCAGTTGACATGGATCACTGGCTTCATGGTTCATAGTGAGTCCATCCTTGTGTTTGCTTCCTATAAAAGTTAAACAAATCAAAAATATTACAATGCTTAATTAATCTATGAAATTGAATGCAGGCAGAATTCACATGTGCACTATGCACACACAACAGCACAAAATAAAGAATACACTTACCTAATATATAAAAATAGGATATCAGTACATGAAGACTGCCAATCGACTTCCAGCAGTAACCATGGATGTGGCATAGAAACCCTCAATCAACTTTTTGTCTATCCATTTGGAAGGAAATGCATCATTTACTTTGTATGATTGTTGAGCATATAGTGTTCCTGGGGATATACTTAAGTTAACGTACTAGCAGCCAATATTCAACACTTGTTTCCAAAAAACTAAACATACAACTTTGAAGATAGTGGATATAGTGAGCTAAAAGCTAAATATATGTAATTGTGACTATTTCAGTAGATGTATAGATTTCTAGTAGTTCACATTGGATAGATCGAGTTGAATGCTAATTATAGATGTGGCTCTTTCTAAATACCTAAAAGTATTATCTTAGATGACCTAACATTGTTTTGGGCAGGAAGGGAGAACACTTAAAATGTACATGTGCCCAAAAGATTCCCGCATTTTCACCCATAATGGAAATAGGATTAAGAACAAATGAAATCCCAAAAAATAAGAGTAATAAGAAGAAAAGAAGCTACAACACCAAAGTAGATTCACCTGGTATCCTTCCCAAGGTAGGCGGACGCAGACTACTATTTTGATTTGACTTGAATACACCATGATAATTGAAATCCTTAGTATTGGATGATATGCTCTATTGAATTTGGCTCAAAAGGTTAAATATTCTAGATTGTGTAATCAAAGCCATGAACAAAGTCCATCAATATCACACATTTAAAGCAAGTAGGCTGGGACCAATATACTTTGCACAAAATAAGTCTTATTGATATGAAATTACATCAACCATACATGCCATCCCTTCAGCCTGCTCTACAGTAGTTGTCGAATAGAGAACAATGCAGAAGAATAATTAGAATGCACAATGATGCATATAGTTCACCCTAGCAAATGGTTCAGTTCCTTATACTTAATGTATGATTTAACTCAGAATGGATAATTAGTATGGAATATTAGATAGTGAAAAAGTTCTAGGTGATGCAAATTCATTTGTATGTGCGGATTTATCCTAAAGGCTCGTACGGTGCCTCTAATTAGTAGTTATAAAATAGTTGTAGGTGAGGAATTGAAGGTCACCTCACCTACTTCCATTTCTTCCCAAGTGAGTATGCACACTAGCATAACCAACACTTCCACTGTTCACAAGAGCAAAAACAAAATAAAGAGAGTATGTCAACTGATCAACACATCAAGTCATGGATGAATTGTCACCCTTCTACGCAAGAGAATTCTATAAACACAACTAACAATCTACTAGAGTATCAACACAGGGCTATGGTGACAAAGAAAACTTGAATGCTAAGTTCAACTACGACTATACAAATACAAAGCCTATTGAGTGCTATGCTTTGTTTTACTGAATTAGGTGAGTTATGGGCGTACATAAGCTATTATCTGCTAGATAATACAATTACAACTATACAAAATTTATCCAGCTTCTGGCTCTTTTATCATACACAACATACCATTCTGTATTATTGATTAATTAGTGTCTAAGTGTATATTCTCAAAAAACAGCAGAAAGGTGATTCACAATACTATATTTTCATGCAAAATTACAAGAAAAATAACAGCCAACTTAAGAGATCTAACAACATCCTAGGATGCCCACTTCCGATGCCATGTATGTTATGACAAAAAAATCATATTTGCTAAACTTGCACACACACACACACACCATATTTATTTCATTCAAATAAGCTAAAATGGTGTGGATTAAACTACACTCCATTCATAACACAAGAAAGAAATTACAGTTTGAAAGTAAGGTTGTTTAACTACCAAAGTTCCTCCAAATTGTATCGTGTCCCTGTTTGTATAGTTCACATGATTAATAGATGCATAGAAATACCTGATAATGAGGTAGTAGGTCCACATATCTTTGAATAGGGGAGGTGAAATTTACATAGCCAGGATTCCTAGGACACCATGTGCTACAAGTTTTTAAAAATCCTTTTCTGTAGCACAAACCACACTGATATTGGCGACACTCTTGGCAGGCCCTTCAGGTAAATAGGCAAATGCTGACACGCATGTGTCGATTGAACCCTGCAAACTTCAGAGTGTCAATGTTGTCAAGTAAAAGTAACAAATGCATCTATAATATTCAGTTGGTTAGGTACACACTTACAACTTTAGAAAATCTCCAGAAAATATCCCAAAGAAAATAATCATGGATTCATGTACAACAATCATGTATTCATTACACTTACTATTAAAGCATTAATCGTGTATAATGTTGAAACAATAAAATAAATACTTACATTGGAACCACAAAATCTACTAAAGTTTCAGTGGCCTTCTGTTTTAGTTAGTACTCCCTCTGTAAACTAATATAAGAGTGTTTAGATCACTAAAATAGTGATCTAAATGCTCTCATATTAGATTACGGAGGGGGTAGTTGAGTAATTGCCCAAACATCCACGAAACCTATTTAAGTTCGCTTCACCCTGCAAAAATAAAACATTATCCAATTAAGTCTGCTAGGAATCACACAATATAAATAAGCACAATAATAGTAATCGATGGCTAGGGTTTGAACTTTACTGGTTCAAGAACTTAATTATTTCCATGAATCAAAGCAGCACTGATTATTTTTTAAAGAAACCAATCTGATGAGAGATGGGGGCACCATCCACTGGGGCTATGGAAGGTTCATCACTTGGAGTTAAAATCTGCACACACACACACACACACACACACACACAGCTTACAGATGTGGTCGCCACCATGGATGTCTAAGAGATATGGGGGACCAACCAGGTAGCCACCACACTCCTAGTCGCTAGAATATAAGGGAGCAGAGGCCACCTGCCTCGTTCTGAACCACCAGGACCGAAAGGACCTTTTCCCTCTCAGATCTGCTACCATGGGAGGGGGAGAGGGAGTTGGGTATGGGTTGGGGCGGTGGCACCATGGGAGCGAGGGGAGAGGTGGCCTCAATGGGCGCTTGGGCACGGATAGGAAGTGCCGCCGGCGGCAGTTGGGTGAGAGCATCGGCGCCATAGGACCACCTCCACATGGGAAAAAAGCAACGATGTGGGGATGATGGTGACCCCACCATGCAGCAACTCCAACGGCTCGCCCACGCCACCAAGACTGTCGCGGGCTCGCAAGAGCAACCCACGAGTGAGTGGGCCGGAGTGGGTGTGAGTGTAGCCCGGCCCAATGGCTGCCACTACTTAACCAAGTCCATTCCTCCAAGCCAACGATCCAATGGATCAGGTGAATGGCAATGGCGGCTACCTACCCCCCCCCCAATTCCCCATCCTTGTAATCCCTAGTTCGTGTATAATCAAATCATGCTACTCGAATTCGAGCTACTAGTGAATACAATTGAGAGGATCCCATCTAGTCCCTCACATCTGGTATTAGAGACAACCACCACCCTTCCCTACTCCGATCTGGCTCTGTTTGTCGAAACCAGGCGTCTTCATCAAGCCCGTGTACAGATCGAGGCCATGAATCCCACCATGAAGGAGTACATGGACAAGATCACCATGTCCATGGACGAGTTCCGTATTGAGCTCCGGGGCAACATGGCCACGATCCAGGCGCACACGACCAAGCTGGACGATCTGGTCGCGTGGCGGCCCAATCTCGACCGTCGCGTCGATCAGCTCACCGACACAGTGGCGGAGCTACAACAAGGGCGACCGCCTGCGGCGGCAGCGCTCGGTGTGGCACCACAGGGATCGTCGACGATTGCTCCCGCCCTCGCTGCGGCCGACATTCATCCTGGCGACAAACCGACCGCGCAGGTGCAGCCACACGGGTCAAATGACCACCGCGACGCCTTCCTCCACCGGGAGCAGGTGCTGGCCACGCCACCAGCGCCTCTCCCGGGCACTGGTCAGTACTCCCTGCAGTCGCCCGGTCCTGTAGCTTCTCCTTTCTCTCATGCAAGTCAATTACTTGCCGGATTGGGGCAAGCCCATCCTTCTGTGGTGTTTCCATAGTTCGCCGGCGAGAATCCAAAACTGGGGAAGATGTTATTGAGCAGTACTTCAGCATGTTTGGAATTCACTCCACATTTTGGGTACCCATGGCTGCACTCAATTTCTCTAGCACTGCGTCCATCTGGATGCAATCAGTTCAGAACAAGTTGTCTGACTTTGATTGGCAATCCTTTGCTGCTTTACTCTGTACGCGATTTTGTCGAGACAGGCATCGGCATTTGATTCGTCAGTTCTATACAATTCGACAGACCACTTCTATTGCAGATTACATTGAGCATTTTGAATCAATAATGAATCATTTGGTCTCATATTCTGACAACACTCATCCATATTTTTACTTGACTCATTTTGTCGTGGGTCTACGGGCGGACATCCGTGCGGTGGTTCTGGTGCAAAGACCACCTGATCTGGATACGGCGTGTTCGCTCGCCATACTCCAGGAGGAAGTTGCGGGATGCGCCCTCTCGATAGCACCACCGCTGCCACCACCACGTGCGGTGGACACGGGGCCGCGACCAGGAGGAGCACTTCCTCTACCGCCTCCTCCACCATGCCCGACGCCTGCTCCAGCGGCACTCGCAGCTACCGATTAGCGTGGGCTCGATGGTGCCTGCGCGGACAGCTCCAAGGTCAAGGCGCTACGTGAGTATTGGCGTGCTCGAGGGCTCTGCTTCAAGTGCGGTGAGCGTTGGGGCCATGATCATACATGCCCCACCATCGTACAACTCCATGTGGTCGAGGAACTTCTGGAGATCTTAGGCATCGACTCTGTCCTTGATAATGAGCAGACGCAGCCGGTGGAGACTGCTATGGCCATTTCCAAGCATGCTCTGTCAGGTGACACCTCGCCAAAGGCATTCCAAGTTCATGCATGGCTCCAGGGGCACGAAATACTCATGCTGGTGGACTCCAGCAGCTCCACATCATTTGTAGATGCTCATTTGGCTGCAAAATTGGAAGGAGTTGTTCCCTTGGCTCGTGCAGGGCGTGTCAAAGTGATAAGCGGAGGGGAACTTCAATGTCGAGCTTCTATTCCTCAGTGCGAGTGGTTCTCGCAAGGACATGAGTTTGTGACTGATATGAAGGTCCTGGAATTGGGTACTTATGATGCCATACTTGGGATGGACTGGTTGGAGCAGAACAACCCGATGACTATCAGCTGGAAGGGCAAGCACATTGCTATTCCATCACTTGGTGGGGTAGTACATATCCACGGTCAGCCATCAACTTCTTCATGTCTGGTTATCAACAGTATGCAGCTAAGCAGCTTGTGTCGCCAAGGGGCTGTCTCGCACACGGTCTAGTTGTATCAAGTTACCTTGGGGGATGGAGAAGCACAGGAGGCTACCCCCGAATGCATTCAGGCAATCCTGGAGCAATATCCTGATTTTTTTCAAGAGCCGGAAGGGCTTCCTCCTTGGCGTAACTATGACCATCACATACCACTGGTGCCGGGGACACAGCCGGTGAACATACGCCCATACCGACACAAACCTGAGCATAAGACAGAGATAGAGGAACAAGTGGCATACCTACTCAAACAGGGTGTCATCAGACGCAGTGCTAGCCCATTTGCATCCCCGGTGATCCTAGTGAAAAAGAAGGACGGCACATGGTGCCTCTGTGTGGATTATCGCCATCTCAATGCTATGACCACGGTGCCCAAATTCCCAGTGCCAGTAATTGAGGAATTGCTCGACGAACTACATGGAACAGTCTGGTTCTCCAAACTTGACCTTCGAGCGGGTTATCATCAGATCCGCATTGCCGATGGTGAGGAATACAAAACAGCCTTCACAACTCATTCTGGACACTTCGAGTTTTTGGTGCTGTCATTTGGACTGGCGGGAGGACCGACCACGTTCATAGGAGCTATTACTGACACCTTGCATCCTCTCTTACGCAAGTGTGTGTTGCTGTTCTTTGACGACATACTAGTCTTCAGTCGTACTCTGAAGGACCATGCTGTCCACCTGGCGCAAGTTTTGCAGCTGCTACGTCGTGACCAATGGAAGGTCAAGGCTTCGAAATGTTGTTTTGGCCAGTGCCAGTTATCTTATCTGGGCCACATGATCAGTGACAAAGGTGTGTCCATGGAGCCAAGCAAGGTGCAGTCAGTAGCTCAATGGCCTACATTGGTGGATGTTAAGGAGGTCAGGAGTTTCCTGGGCCTGGCAGGATACTACCATCGGTTTGTGCGACACTTTGGCATCATGGCACGGCCAATGTTCAACCTACTCAAGAAAGGAACTCTGTTTGTCTGGATGTAAGCGACTGAGGAGTCATTCCAACTGCTAAAACAAGGCCTTGTTACTGCTCCTGTCCTTGCCCTACCGAATTTCTCAAAGCCTTTTGTCATTGAAACAGATGCATGCGATGCTGGCGTCAGGCCAATTCTGCAGCAACAGGGGCACCCAATTGCCTATATAAGCAAAGCACTGTCACCAAAGTATCAGGGTTTGTCCACCTATGAAAAGGAATATCTTGCCATGGTAGTGGCTGTGGACCAATGGCGTCCATATCTCCAACACAGCGAGTTCATCATACATATTAATCAGAAGAGCCTGGTGCATTTAGAAGAACAAAGACTCACGACCCCTTGGCAACAAAAAGCATTTACCAAACTCCTCGGTCTTCGATACACCATCAAGTACAAGAAAGCGACAAAAAATGGGGGTGCGGATGCTCTCTCCCGTGCCACCCACACTGAGCAATTGCAAGCAATATCATCTTATCAGCCTAGTTGGATGGAAGACATCATTGCCAGCAACAACTCAAACCCACAAGCCCAGAAACTGCTGGAACAATTAGCCATTAGAGCAGATCCAAAAGGACGCTTCACTCTAGAACAACGCATCTTACGATTTAGAGGACGCATCTGGCTAGGTGGCAGCACATCAATGCAACAAGAGGTAATCAAGGCGTTTCATGATACCCCTCTTGGAGGACACTCGGGCTTTCCAGTAACATGGCGCCGAGTATGCCGCCTCTTTGCTTGGGCCAAAATTAAAACACACATTCAGCACTATGTGCATTGTTGCCCTAGATGCCAGCAGGCCAAGCCAGACCGAGCCGCTTACCCTTGCCTGCTCGAACCTTTACTGGTGCCCAAGGAAACCTGGGAAATGATCACAATGGATTTCATTGACGGACTCCCAACTTCTAGAAGTGTGAACTGCATTTTGGTGATCGTTAATAAGCTGACAAAATTTGCTCACTTTCTGCCCCTAGCACACCCTTATACAGCCTCCAAAGTAGCACTGCTCTACATGAACCAAGTCTATAGGCTACATGGATTCCCGGGTTCGATTGTGTCTGACCGTGATCCGATGTTCACGAGTCACTTTTGGCAGGAGCTCTTCAAGTATGCAGGCACGGGTCTCAGAATGAGTTCAGCCAACCACCCACAGATGAACGGCCAGACGGAGAGGGTCAATCAGTGCCTGGAAACCTTCCTCCGATGCTTCACGCAGGTGTGTCCCCGTCGATGGAGCTACTGGATTCCACTTGCACAGTTCTGGTACAACTCTTCCCATCAATCTGCCATTGGAATGTCACCATTTCGTGCTATGTACGGGCATGAACCACGGCAATGGGGGATTACAACAACGAGGGCTTTTTCAGTGCCGGCCCTTCATTCCTAGCTGGATGAACGCACCGTTGTGCAAGACCTTCTCCAATGGCATCTCCACCGAGCGAGACAGTGCATGAAGCAGTAGGCTGACAAAAAACGATCATTCCGGGCCTTTGAGGTGGGCGACTCAATTTATCTCAAGCTACAACCTTACATCCAAACTTCAATGGCTCCCCGCGCCTGTCACAAGCTGGCCTTCCGCTTCTTTGCCCCCTTCAAGATTATTGGGCGGATCAATGAAGTGGCCTATAGGCTTTAGCTACCACCTCATGCACAAGTGCACCTTGTCTTCCATGTATCTCAACTCAAGCGAGCACTTAGCCCAGGTATGACAGCTTCCAGTGATCTTCCAAATTATTCTGACATACCTTCAGTGCCAGTGGTAGTCCTTGAGCATCGCTGGCGCAAACTGCGCGGGGCTATGGTGGAACAAGTGCTGATCCGATGGTCCAACCCAGCAGTAGTGGCTGATTCATGGGAGGACAAAGTGGCTCTACAAGCTCGATTCCCAGCCGTTGAAGCTTGGGTACAAGCTTCTACTCAAGAAGGGGGGATGTCAGCACACCTGACATGGCGACCCCACCATGCAGCGACTCCAACGGCTCGCCCACTCCACGAAGACTGTCACGGGCTCGCAAGAGCAACCCACGAGTGAGTGGGCCGGAGTGGGTGTGAGTGTAGCCCGGCCCAGCGGCTGCCACTACTTAACCAAGTCCATTCCTCCAAGCAAACCATCCAGTGGATCAGGCGAACGGCAACGGCGGCTACCTACCCCCCCCCCAATTCCCCATTCTTGTAATCCCTAGTTCGTGTGTAATCAAATCCTGCTACTCGAATTCGAGCTACTAGTGAATCCAATTGAGAGGATCCCATCCAGTCCCTCACATGGTGGGATGAAGAGATGGACAGAGTGGGGGAAGCGTCGCCAAATGCGAGTGCCAGTGTTGATGTCGCCACCCAGATCGGGATGGGGAAGAGATAAGGGGGAGAGGTAACAATGTGGTGTTGATTTTTTGGAGCCGAATGGTGTATGAGGAGGGTTTTGTTTTAAGGAAATGAGGAGGTGGGCTGTGAGGGCGCATGACATGAATCGTCCTGGGTTTCGCGCTATGCGTAGCCCAGTTGGCAACCCACGGTCGGTCGGCAATATTTCCCATGTGTGTATCTACTTCTTTAGATTATGGTCTCCATCTGTGGCTGATCAATCCTCCTGATTTCCTATGTATTAAACGACTTGTTGTGCTTGATTAAAAAATGGAGTGTTTGATCCTAAAAAAGACTATGTGACAGTACTGCAATTATCACCGACCAACGGTTTGATGCTATAAGTTTTCAAAAAAACTAACGCCCATACATGTGGCATCTTGCACATCGCCCACACGCCTCCATCACCACTCATTTTGCCACGTGCCACGTATGAACAGATGACATCAGCAGGAATATTTTTGGTTTTCGGCTTAAAAATGTTTTATCTCCTAATTTAAAAATCAAATTAAAAATCCATTTTCACCATTAAATCTGTCTCGACGTGATCTTCAAAACTAGACCCCATGTTGATATGTTTCGACGAAAAAAATTCCCCAAAAGTTGCCATGATGTTTACACTATAGTTGCCATAGTGCTTAAACTAAAGTTGCCATGTGGCAATTTTAGTTTGTAGACAATGGCTGTTTTTGTTTTTTGATGATCGCAATTCCAGTACTTTGTCCATGAAAATTATTTTTTGTATGAACCATGGCAATTTTAAGTGTGTGTATCATGGCAATTTTAGTTTATGGTTCATGGCAAGTCTAGTTTCTTAATTCCCTGTTTTATAATATTTCAAAATTTACTTTTAAATATAGACGAAAATAGCTAAGACATATCATGGCAACTTCAGTGTAAACATCATGGCACTTCATGTGAAATAGACATGGCAACTTTTAACCCCAAAAGAAATTCGTCGAAATATATTGATATGAGATCTAGTTTCGAGATCTCATCGCGAGGGATTTAATGGTGAAAACGGATCTTCAATCAGATTTTTCATTGAAGAGATAAAACATTTTAAAAATAAAAAATCCAAAAAAGACTCCCACATGCATGCATGTGGTGACGTGGTGTCGTCTGTGTTATAGGGCGTATGGGCTGGTTTGGCTCCCACCACACGTGTGGGTGTTAGCGTTGTCCTAAATTTTAGCATTCTCGACCGACAGTTGGTCGCTATATGTGAGTAATACCGACCAATAGTCTGATAGAAGTTGTTCCAACAAACAGTCAGTCGGCGAAACTGACTTTTTTCAACAGACATCTGTAGGGAATGCAGTGTCGTGCTGTAGATGTCTTCTGGTCCAAAAAAAATCTCCAAAAAGTTTCTCTGCATTTGGACTCTGTTTGGTATTGATTTTCTACAAAGTAAAAAATAAGCCAAAAACATCAACTGACACTAGGCACTATGTCAATAGGTTAGTCCCAAAAAATGATGTAAAGTTGCCATAAAATGATTGTAAAACATCCAAGAATGATAATATAATAGCATGGAACAATCAAAAATTATAGAGACGTTGGAGATGTATCACACCGCGCCCGGAGGTGGTCACCGGGGAGTGCGGGAGGGCTCGGAGAGGAGGAGGCCACAGGGACAGAGAAGAAAGCCCTGGCGGGCGAGGATTTTCGAGGGCCATGTCGGCAGGGCTCCTGGCTCCTCCACCGGAGATGGAGACGATGGCGGCTCGGCCGGCATCGGGGATGCTTGATACGACTCCAATGTATCTATAATTTTTTATTGTTCCATGCTATTATATTACCCATTTTGGATGTTTATGGGCTTTACTTTACACTTTTATATCATTTTTGGGACTAACCTACTAACCGGAGGCCCAGCCCGAATTACTGTTTTTTCCTATTCCGGTGTTTCAAAGAAACGGAATATCAAACGGAGTCCAAACGAAATGAAACCTTCGGGAGCGATCTTTTTGGAACAAACGTGATCCAGGGGACTTGGAGTGGACGTCAAGCAACAGAGGAGGCGGCCACGAGGGCGCCCGGCGCGCCCCCTGGAGGTGGGCACGCCCCCCACCCTCGTGGGCCCCTCGAGCATCAACCGACCAACTTCTTCCTCCTATATATACCCACGTACCCTGAAACCATCGAGGAGCACCATGAAAAAATATTTCCACCGCCGTAACCTTCTGTATCCGCGAGATCCATCTTGGAGCCTTCACCGCCGCTCCGACGGAGGGGGAATCGACCACGGAGGGCCTCTACATCATCTCCAAGGCCCTTCCGATGAGTTGTGAGTAGTTTACCACAGACCTTCGGGTCCATAGTTATTAGCTATATGGCTTCTTCTCTCTCTTTGAATCTCAATACAAAGTTCTCCTCGATCTTCTTGGAGATCTATTCGATGTAACTCTTTTTGCGGGGTGTTTGTCGAGATCCGATGAATTGTGGGTTAATAATCAAGTTTATCTATGAGAAATATTTGAATCTCCTCTGAATTCTTTTATGTGTGATTAAGTTATCTTTGCAAGTCTCTTCGAATTATCGGTTTGGTTTGGCCTACTAGATTGATCTTTCTTGCAATAGGAGGAGTGCTTAGCTTTGGGTTCAATCTTGCGGTGTCCTTTCCCAGTGACAGCAGGGGCAGCAAGGCACGTATTGTGTTGTTGCCATCGAGGATAAAAAGATGGGGTTTATATCATATTGCATGAGTTTATCCCTCTACATCATGTCATCTTTCTTAATGCGTTACTCTGTTCTTTATGAACTTAATACTCTAGATGCAGGCAGGAGCCGGTCGATGTGTGGAGTAATAGTAGTAGATGCAGGCAGGAGTCGGTCTACTTGTCATGGACGTAATGCCTATATACATGATCATGCCTAGATAATATCATAACTATTCGCTTTTCTATCAATTGCTCGACAATAATTTGTTCACCCACCGTAATACTTATGCTATCTTGTGAGAAGCCACTAGTGAAACCTATGGCCCCCGAGGTCTATCTTTTATCATATAAGTTTACCATCTACTTTTATTTGCATCTTTTTACTTTCCAATCTATATCATAAAAATACCAAAAATACTGATCTTATCATATTATCTCTATCAGATCTCACTTTTGCAAGTGGCCTTGAAGGGATTGACAGCCCCTTTATTGCATTGGTTGCGAGGTTCTTGTTTGTTTGTGTAGGTGTGTGGGACTTGTGAGGAGCCTCCTACTGGATTGATACCTTGGTTCTTAAAAACTGAGGGAAATACTTACGCTACTTTGCTGCATCACCCTTTCCTCTTCAAGGAAAACCAACGCAAGCTCAAGACGTAGCAAGAAGATTTTCTGGCGTCGTTGCCGGGGAGGTCTTCGCTCAAGTCAAGACATACCAAGTACCCATCACAAACTCATCTCCCTCGCATTACATTATTTGCCATTTGCCTCTTGTTTTCCTCTCCCCCACTTCACCCTTGTCATTTTATTCGCCCTCTCTTTCCCAATTTCTCCTCTCTTTTGCTTGCCTTTTTGTTTGCTTGTGTTGGATTGCTTGTCGCCATGGCGCAGGATAATACCAAGTTGTGTGATTTTCCAATACCAATAATAATGATTTCCTTGGTACTCCAATTGCTCCTCTTAATGATGTTGAGTCTTGTGAAATCAATGTTGCTTTGTTGAATCTTCTTATGAAAGGTCAATTCTCCGGCCTTCCTAGTGAAGATGCCGCTACCCATCTAAACAACTTTGTTGGTTTGTGTGAGATGCAAAAGAAGAAAGATATGGATAATGATATTGTTAAATTGAAGTTATTTCCGTTTTCAATTAGAGATCGTGCTAAAGTATGGTTTTCGTCTTTGCCAAAAAAATAGTATTGATTCATGGAATAAGTGTAAAGATGCTTTTATCCCAAAGATTTTCCTCACGCTAAGATCATCTCTCTTAGGAATGATATTATGAATTTTAAACAACTTGATCATGAGCATGTTGCCCAATCTTGGGAAATAATGAAATTGATGATTCGCAATTGCCCTACTCATGGTTTGAATTTATGGATGATCATACAAAAATTTTATGCCGGATTGAATTTTGCTTCTAGAAATCTTTTAGATTCGGCTGCAGGAGGCACTTTTATGGAAATCACCTTAGGAGAAGCTACTAAACTCCTTGATAACATTATGGCTAATTATTCTCAATGGCACACCGAAAGATCTACTAGTAAGAAAGTGCATGCTATAGAAGAAATTAATGTTTCGAGTGGAAAGATGGATGAACTTATGAAATTGTTTGCTACTAAGAGTGCTCCTATTGATCCTAATGATATGCCTTTGTCTACTTTGATTGAGAAGAATAATGAATTTATGGATGTGAATTTTGTTGGTAGGAATAATTTTGGTAACAATGCTTATAGAGGAAACTTTAATCCTAGGCCGTTCCCTAGCAATTCCTCTAATAATTATGGAAATTCCTACAATAATTCCTATGGAAATTTTAATAATATGCCCTCTGATTTTGAGAATAGTGTTAAAGAATTTATGATGTCTCAAAATTATTTTAATGCTTTACTTGAAGAAAAATTGCTTAAAGTTGATGATTTGGCTAGGAACGTTGATAGACTTTCGCTTGATGTTGATTCTTTGAACCTTAGATCTACTCCTCCTAAGCATGATATCAATGAGACTCTCAAAGCTATGAGAATTTCCATTGATGAGTGCAAAGAAAGAGCCGCTAGATTGCGTGCTAAGAAAGATTGCTTTGTAAAAACGTATTCTTCTAGTTTCCATGAAAATAATGATGAAGATCTAAAAATTATTGATGTGTCCCCTATTAAATCCTTGTTTTGAAATATGAATCTTAATAATTATGGGACTGGAGATGAGTCAACTTTAGTTAAAAGGCGTCCCAATGATTCGGAGTTTTTAGATCTCGATGCTAAATTTGGTAAAAGTGGGATTGGAGAGGTCAAGACTTTAAATAGCATTGAACCCACTATCTTGGATTTCAAGGAATTTAATTATTATAATTGTTATTTAATAGATTGTATTTCCTTGTTGCAATCCGTGTTGAATTCTCCTCATGCTTATAGTCAAAATAAAGCTTTTACCAAACATATTGTTAATGCCTTGATGCAATCTTATGAGGAAAAACATAATTTGGAAGTTTCTATACCTAGAAAACTTTATGATGAGTGGGAACCTACTATAAAGATTAAAATAAAAAATCATGAGTGCTATGCTTTGTGTGATTTGGGTGCTAGTGTTTCCACAATTCCAAAAACTTTATGTGATATTCTAAGTTTCCATGATCTTAATGATTGTTCTTTAAATTTGCACCTTACGGATTCCACCATTAAGAAACCTCTGGGAAGGATTAATGATGTTCTTATTGTTGAAAATAGGAATTATGTGTCGTAGATTTTATCGTTCTTGACATAGATTGTAATCTTTCTTGTCCTATTATTCTTGGTAGACCTTTCCTTAGAACAATTGGTGCAATTATTGATTTGAAGCAAGGGAATATTAGATTCCAATTTCCATTAAGGAAAGGCATGGAGCACTTTACAAGAAAGAAAGTTCAAATTACCTGATGAATCTATCATTCGAGCTACTTATGAATTGAGTGCCAAAGATGGCACTACTTAGATCTATGTTCGCTTTTATGCCTAGCTTGGGGCGTTAAACAATAGCGCTAGTTGGGAGGCAACCAAATTTTATTTTTGTTTCTCTATTTTTGCTTCTGTTTAGTAATAAATTTTTCATCTAGCTTCTGTTTAGATGTGTTTTCATGTTTTAAATAGTGTTTGTGCCAAGTAGAACCTATAGGATAACCTACGGTGATAGTTAATTTGATTCTGCTGAAAAACAGAAACTTTGCGCGCATGAAAATAATTTTAGTAATTAACAGAAACGTGCTTTTGCGTTGATTCTTTTTTCTCTAGATCAATGGACATATTTCCCAGGACTTCCTATTTTGGTAGGATTTTTTGAGTTCCATAAGTATTCTAGAGTTACGGATTGCTACAGACTGTTCTGTTTTTGACAGATTCTGTTTTTCGTGTGTTGTTTGCTTATTTTGATGCATCTATGGCTAGTATTGGGGGGTATGAACCATAGAGAAGTTGTAATACAGTAGGTTTAACACCAATATAAATAAATAATGAGTTCATTACAGTAACTTATGTGGTGGTTTTTCTTTCTTGCACTAATGGAGCTTATTATGAGATTTCCTGTTGAGTTTTGCGTTGTGAAGTTTTGAAGTTTTGGGTAAAGATTTGATGGACTATGGAATAAGGAGTGGCAAGAGCCTAAGCTTGGGGATTCCCATGGCACCCCAAGAAATTCAATGATAACCAAAATCCTAAGCTTGGGGATGCCCCGGAAGGCATCCCCTCTTTCGTCTTCGTCTATCGGTAACTTTACTTGGAGCTATATTTTTATTTGTCACATTATATGTGTTTTGCTTGGAGCGTCTTGTATGATATTAGTCTTTGCTTTTTAGTTTACCACAATCATCCTTTCTGTACACACCTTTTGGGAGAATCCCACTTGATTAGAATTTATTAGAACACTCTATGTGCTTCACTTATATCTTTTGAGCTAGATAATTTTTGCTCTAGTGCTTCACTTATATCTTTTAGAGCACGGCGGTGGCTTAATTTTGTAGAAATTGTTGATCTCTCGTGCTTCAATTATATGATTTTGAGAGTATTTTAGAACAGCATGGTATTTGATATGGTTATAAAATTGGTCCTAGAATGATGAGCATCCAAGTTGGGTATGATAAAAACTATCATAGGAAGTGAATTGGATGCTATGATCAATTTGATACTTGATAATTTTTTTGAGATATGGAGGTGGTGATATTAGAGTAATGCTAGTTGGGTAATTGTGAAATTAAAGAATGCTTGTGTTAAAGTTGGCAAGTCCCGTAGCATGCACGTATGGTAACCGTTGTATAACAAATTTGAAATATGAGGTGTTCTTAGATTGTCATCCTTATGAGTGGCGGTCGGGGACGAGCGATGGTCTTTTCCTACCAATCTATCTCCCTAGGAGCATGCGCGTAGTTCTTGGTTTTGATGACTTGTAGATTTTTACAATAAGTATATGAGTTCTTTATGACTAATGTTGAGTCCATGGATTATACGCACTTTTACCTTTCCATCATTTCTAGCCTCTTCGGTACCGTGCATTGCCCTTTCTCACCTTGAGAGTTGGTGCAAACTTCGCCGGTGCATCCAATCCCCGTGATACGATACGCTCTATCACACATAAACCTCCTTATATCTTCCTCAAAACAACCACCATACCTACCTATTATGGCATTTCCATAGCCATTCCAAGATATTATTGATGCAACTTTCCACCGTTCCGTTCATCATCATGACACGCATCATCATTGTCATATTGCCTTGCATGATCATGTAGTTGACATCATATTTGTGGCAAAGCCACCATGCATAATTTTTCATACATGTCACTCTTGATTCATTACCCATCCCGGTACACCGTCGGAGGCATTCATATAGAGTCATATCTTGTTCTGGTTTTGAGTTGTAATTCATGCGTTGTAAATAAATAGAAGTGTGATGATCATCATTATTAGAGCATTGTACCCAAATAAAAAAAGCCAAAAAAGGCCAAAGAAAGAAAGAAAGGCCAAAAAAAGGAAAGGCCCAAAAAAAATAAAAAAAGGGGGGCAATGTTAATATCCTTTTCCACACTTGTGCTTCAAAGTAGCACCATGTTCTTCATATAGTAAGTATTTAATGTTGTCACTTTCATATACTAGTGGGAATTTTTCATTACAGAGCTTGGCTTGTATATTCCTACGATGGGCTTCCTCAAAATGCCCTATGTCTTCGTGAGCAAGCAAGTTGGATGCACACCCACTAGTTTCTTTTGTTGAGCTTTCATACATTTATAGCTCTAGTGCATCCGTTGCATGGAAATCCCTACTCCTCATATTGACATCAATTGATGGGCATCTCCATAGCCCGTTGATTATCCTCATCAATGCGAGACTTTCTTCCTTTTTGTCTTCTCCACACAACCTCCATCATCATATTCTATTCCACCCATAGTGCTATATCCATGGCTCATGCTCATGTATTGCGTGAAAGTTGAAAAAAGTTTGAGATTACTAAAGTATGAAACAATTGCTTGGCTTGTCATCGGGGGTGTGCAAGATGAGAGCATGCTTGTGTGATGAAAATGGAAGCATGACCAAACTATATGATTTTGTAGGGATGAACTTTTTTTAGCCATGTTATTTTGAGAAGACATGATTGCTTAGTTAGTATGCTTGAAGTATTACTATTTCTTATGTAAATATGAACTTTTATTTTGAATCATTTAGGTCTGAACATTCATGCCACAATAAAGAAAATTATATTGAGAATTATGTTAGGTAGCATTCCACATCAAAAATTATGTTTTTATCATTTACCTACTCGAGGACAAGCAGGAATTAAGCTTGGGGATGCTTGATACGTCTCCAACGTATCTATAATTTTTGATTGTTCCATGCTATTATATTACCCGTTTTGGATGTTTATGGGCTTTACTTTACACTTTTATATCATTTTGGGGACTAACCTACTAACCGGAGGCCCAGCCCGAATTGCTGTTTTTTGCCTATTTCAGTGTTTCGAAGAAAAGGAATATCAAACGGAGTCCAAACGGAATGAAACCTTCAGGAGCGATCTTTTTGGAACAAACGTGATCCAGGGGACTTGGAGTGAACGTCAAGCAACAGAGGAGGCGGCCATGAGGGTGCCCGACGCGACCCTAGAGCGTCCACCGACCTACTTCTTCCTCCTATATATACCCATGTACCCTGAAACCATCGAGGAGCACCACGAAAAACTATTTCCACTGTCGTAACATTCTGTATCCATGAGATCCATCTTGGAGCCTTCGTCGGCGCTCTGTCGGAGGGGGAATCGACCACGGAGGGCCTCTACATCATCTCCAAGGCCCTTCCGATGAGTTGTGAGTAGTTTACCACAGACCTTCGGGTCCATAGTTATTAGCTCGATGGCTTCTTCTCTCTCTTTGAATCTCAATAAAAAGTTCTCCTCGATCTTCTTGCAGATCTATTTGGTGTAACTCTTTTTGTGGTGTGTTTGGCGAGATCCGATGAATTGTGGGTTTATGATCAAGTTTATCTATGAGAAATATTTGAATCTCCTCCGAATTCTTTTATGTGTGATTAAGTTATCTTTGCAAGTCTCTTCGAATTATCAGTTTGGTTTGGCCTACTAGATTGATCTTTCTTGCAATGGGAGCAGTGCTTAGCTTTGGGTTCAATCTTGCGTTGTGCTTTCCCAGTGACAGCAGGGGCAGCAAAGGCACGTATTGTATTGTTTCCATTGAGGATAAAAAGATGGGATTTATATCATATTGCATGAGTTTATCCCTCTACATCATGTCATCTTTCTTAATGCGTTACTCTGTTCTTTATGAACTTAATATTCTAGATGCAGGCAGGAGTCGGTCGATGTGTGGAGTAATAGTAATAGATGCAGGCAGGAGTTGGTCTACTTGTCACGGGCGTGGTGCCTATATACATGATCATGCCTAGATAATCGCATAACTATTCGCTTTTCTATCAATTGCTCGACAGTAATTTGTTCACCCGCCATAATACTTATGTTATCTTGAGAGAAGCCACTAGTGAAACCTATGGCCCCCGGGTCCATCTTTTATCATATAAGTTTACCATCTACTTTTATTTGCATCTTTTTACTTTCCAATCTATATCATAAAAATACCAAAAATACTTATCTTACCATATTATCTCTATCAGATCTCACTTTCGCAAGTGGTCGTGAAGGGATTGACAACCCATTTATTGCGTTGGTTGCGAGGTTCTTGTTTGTTTGTGTAGGTGCGTGGGACTTTGAGGAGCCTCCTACTGGATTGATACCTTGGTTCTCAAAAACTGAGGGATATACTTACGCTACTTTGCTGCATCACCCTTTGCTCTTCAAGGAAAACCAACGCAAGCTCAAGACATAGCAATGCTCAGGATGCTTAGGGAACTGAGGCCAGGGGAGGGATTGCAAAGGAGGCCAGGCGGTAATGGTGGCCATTGGAGAGGGGGAAGGAACTCCGAGCCTTGGGGAAGGGGTTGTGGACTGCGAGATGTCTCGAGGACACGCTGAAATAGCCAGGGGAAGGCTCTGGAGGGCAGAGGAGCTGGCACCGAAGCTTTGAGAGCCACGTCGATGTGCCCGCGTGCCAGGGAGACTGCACGCGAAGACAGGGGCTATGGGACGGGGACCGGAGGTGACTCAGGTGCGTGGTCGAGCTCGTGGCACGCCGTGGTAAGTTGGGAGGATGGGGAGGGGCCTCCCGAGGGGTCCAGTGGCTAGAGCACTGCGTCTGCATGCAACACACGCGATCTATGTGTGGTCACCACGTGAATGTGGTGTTTTCATGAGCTCTGGTTGGCAAAAGCATGTCTTGGAGGTGGGGTAAAGGTCACTGAAGTGATTCATGAGCTTTAGAAGAGATAAGGGAGCAAGCATTGCACTGATTTGAGATGACACTGATTTTGGAAGAAGCTGCTTGTTGTGTACTGGGAAAGGCTCACTTGGTGATCGATGCTAATCTTTTGCTGAGTATGATCAAACATTAAGATGATCATCTATGCAAAACATCAGCTCAAATGGAAGGGTTTAACTAGCACTTGCGGTACAAAGTGCCAATCTGGACAGAAAAATGGAAATGAAAGCTGAACTCACATGGATGATGGAATGAAACTGAAATTGTGTGGATGATGGTCATATTGGCATATGAAGACACTATAAAAATTCCATACCATTTGGATACACCAAAATGGTACTTGTTTCAAAGTGGTCCTCTCTGGACAGAACTTAGGAAAAACTAGATCATTAATGGCGCGCGTTGCCGCGCCCATCCATTTTGACGATAGAATGGTAGGAATGGTCATAAATATACGTAGTCAGAAGTTAAAATAAGTTGTTCCACACATGTTTTCCTTGTTCTTTTGAAATGAGAGGTACTCGAATCAGTAGTAAATAGAAACCCAAATGAGAAAATACATTTTTATCACAATAACAAACATAAATAAAATGCTTGTGGTATACCAATTGTGAAACCATTTTCTGCTCACGCACAAACAAAATAAAAGTACCTAGAGATTACCAGGCCCATTGGAAACTAAAATAGTAGTTCCCAAATATTACCATGCCCATTGACAACTAAAATAGTATTTCCCAATTGTCGGTGAGCTTAGTCCCGAAGACTCTCTTCTTCAAAAGAGCCTTTCTTGCAGGGGTATAGCAACCGTGACACCCTTTTCTGCTTCTAGTTTCTCCCCAGTGCCCAACCAACTGGGCTTCGTTGTGTCTAAATGAAAAGATTTAAGAACAAATTCGAAAACATCTCCTATAATTAAAGTGGAACAGGTTTATTAGTTAGTTTAAAGCCTACCTTCTCAATGTGCTTTACTAAAGAAAACATGTGTGATGGCAATGTCATATAATCTAAGGACATAGGCGTAACACAAATTCAGGTAACAATGTTAGCTTTTGCTTTGAGTAGTATTGGTACTCATAAAGCCCCAGGATTACATACAACAAAAAACAAATACTCCCTCCGCAAAGAAATATAAGAGTGTTTAGATCACTAAACACTCTTATATTTCTTTGTGGAGGGAGTACTCCCCAAGGGCTGCTCAACCTGAGTATTACGTTACTTATAAGTGCGGCTTTAGCCCTATGTTTACGGCATGGTAGTTTATATTTACAACCTTGGAAGGCAACACCTACATAACCATAATAAAATCTCAGGAATAAAAGGTGAAGCTCACTATGATCTCTACGAAAGCGGAGTTCAGTATCTATTCCACAATATGTGCATTACAATTTCATAAATAAACCGACGGATACAATAAGTAAAAGAAACACCATATTGCATGACTGGAGAGGGATAAACAATCTGAATTTATCTGCCTGGAGATCATCATTCATTGTTTCTGCATTACACACAATGTGGGATAGTGTTTAATGAAACAGACATGGTGTTTTCTCCTATGTAATCCATTTGCTTTAATTTGGTACTCATACCTGAAAATGGACCACATGATTTAGAGAAAGATAATCTTCCAGATGGTGTCATGGTGATATATACGACAACATAAACTTAAGATGTTGATAGAATGTACTATATTGTGCAATACAAATATATTATTTGTTGATTCCAGCATATATAGTCACAGGTTTGCTTTTTTACTGTCAGAAAAATAGATATTGGTTTTCTTTTCATTTCTTACTCTACAGAACAGGGGAACAAAAATGAAGGAAAGTAGGAAAGGGTGAGAACAAAAAGGATGTCAAAAATACTACCTAGTGGTCAACTGAAATATTGAAAAAAAGTTTGCACTCACAATTAAAGAATCCAGCATCCTGTACTTGCATATGAATTATGTTTTTGCTCGTACATTCAGTTGGTACCTTAGGTCCTTAGCACCACTCTGAAATTGAAAGATGATATAGAAAGAACATTATTGATTTATAATACTGAATGATTTATTAAGTTAGAAATAAAATACCTGCTTGACTTCGGACTTATAACATCAATACATTGCATCTGTGATAACTTTGCGACCTGTCAAGTAGATGATTCAAAAGTTTTCTCCTTGTTCACATACACAACCTTCTCTAGAAGCATATAACCAGAAATACAAATCCACTTCATCACCTATTAGTTCATCCATATGCAAACCAAGATAAGTGAACTCACATGCATAGTCTCTGTTTGTGGGAGAAAGAAACAATTTAATTTCTGTCTGATCAGACAAATGGAAAATAAGTAAACACATAACATTCCGACAACTCAGAAAATTATGATCAAGAAAAACCTCTATTAATGTACGTTTAATTATGAGAAAATGTCTAAAATTGAGGAAAATATTCTCTCTTTTTTACTCTTGCATTGAACATATTCAGTAGGAGATCTATGTAAATCCCATTTGAATAATTCACAAGTTCAGTTCAGTAGCACTCAAAATATTTAGTAGCACTTAAAATATTTAGTAGCACTGAACATATTAATTCAGTTCAATAGAACCACAGCCAGGCAACCCATCCCAGCTCTCTCACCCGTCCAATCCACCTGGCCACCGGGCCACCGGCGTTTTGCTGTTCTCCCCAGCCCTTTTCCTCGAGTGGGAGCACCGGCGTCCCCTAATCCTCATCCTAGCTAGCCCACGCCATCTCCCTCCGTCCTTCCACCTCTTTCTTTTCCTCAGTCCGGGAACCCCCGAAGCCTCCACCACGGCCGTCACCCGTCTCCGGTGCTGCATGGTAGCGTCCAGGGCCGTCGCGCATCTCCAGCGAGCCCTCCCCCGAGCGCGGCGCCCCAACCCAGTGGCGAGCAGTGGCCGCCGGATCGAGCGAGGGGACCCCAAGCCAAGCGCATCCGGGCGACCTCGACCTAGACGCGGCGACGGCTGGGTCCAGCACGATAGAGGCAAGATCCTGTCCTCCCTCTCTTTCTCCGGGTGAAAATGGGGCATACCTCGGCTCGGGATGGGGTGGGTTGGCACGACGTTGAACTTGCGACGGCGTCTTCCTTATCTCCACAGCGACCGAGTTGGCCGGAGGGTGGCGCTAGCGGCGGGCACGCCTAGCGATTTGCAGGACGCGAGATCGTGGGCATGACGAGGTTGAAGAAGGGGAGGGGGCGAACAGTGATGGTAAATGGGCTGGCCGCTCGCGGACGGCCCAATGCACCAGATGTCTTTGTTTCGGCCCCTGGAGCAGCCAGATTACACACAATGCGTGACAGAACGGTTTTTACACGAGATCTGACGGTCAAAAACTCCCAGATCACTGAACCGCAAATAAGTAGAGTAGAACAATATCAAATAGATGATTTTTAAGTATTTGAACCAAATCTCAAAACAAAAATATTGCATGATAGCATTATAATCATACCACAAAGATCTTCATAGGAGTGAAGCCCTTGTCTGTGTCTGTCAACTAATTGTACTGAATTTTATCTCGATCTAACATTCACTGTCATTCTAGATATTTGTTTGCAATGAGGGACTCATAACTAATCATTGGATCCTTCATTGGAAGGCATATTATCCACCTGCGGATGAAAAGGCAGTAAACAAGTTTCATCTTTCATGTGACCTTATATCATGTTTTCTGTCCCAAATGTGGACCTGTAATAAAAGAATTCCAAATATAAGTTACCTAGAAACACTTAATTACTGGATGTAGTATGCAAAATAAGATTTCTTATGCAATTAGTACCCAATATGAAGTGGAATATTTAGTAAATAAGAAAGAATAAATGGGGCAGAGGAAGATGTCCGTTCATAACATGCAACATCATGTCAATACATCTTCCTTACAGCGATAATGCATTATAGTTTATTTATGCTAAGCATAAGACAGTAGAGCTATTTAGTCATTTCCTGGAGTTACTCATATGATATGCATCCACTTGGACAATCATTTCCATTCATTGTTATCTCAATTATTGCACATATTATAATTCTTCATAGTTTTTTCAGTTCACCGCCTCTTATGTACCTCTGCAATAGAAAAGCAAACTGCTGGTTATAGCATAAACTGCAAATAAGGTAAGTGCGCAGAGACATGACAAAGGAGAAAAGTGTTAAGCATCAAAGACAAGAGACTAATATACCAACTACATCACTTGTCTTATTTCTAATTTTGTAATTGTGCCAAGGTATTTAAGAATTTCTCTCTTAAGCCCACTATCTCTTCCTCTGACAAGCTCTCTGCAATAAACTGAATATAACATAAGAAATGAGAATATTTATCATGAAATGTAGATCCAACTATCAAGCAAGCATAAGAAAAAAAATAGCCATAAGCTTGGGTGGGAATGCCCTTAAATTAGACACAACATCATTAGGATAAGAAATGAGAAGATTTATCATGAAATGCATATCCGACAGTTAAGAAAGAAGAAGAAAAAAGGGCCAGGAGTTTGTACGGGATTGCCTTAAATTAGACATGGAATCATTTTTACCTTGAATTTTTTCAACATACATTCAGCAGAAACTTGGTAAGTCGCATTAATGCGCCATTGGTATATGTGGATTGTTGTGACATGATGAAGGTTTTAGTACTATTCCTAATGGCCTGGAAGATTTCAAGCTCAAAGGAAATGTAGCTAGATTTGAAATATAATAAAATTATGCTACTTTGGTAGATCATGCACAAGCTTCACTATTTGGAGGCAAATACTCTATTTTCAACGTTGAGCACATATGATAAAATACTACTCTGCTTAGCAGTAAACTACTTTCATGTGAAAAGTTTTTGGCCGCCAGTCTAGACATGATGCCATCAGACGAAGACACAAGTACAAGTCAATATCATCACATAGTACTACGTTTTTTATATATTAAGCGAGGAGAAGGAAGGTTTCCAATAGTACTTCTAGTGAGCTTAAAAAAGAGACACCAACCAGAGGAGTCTTAGGGAATAGTCAACGGTAGCGTCACCTAGGTAGGTCAATCACGAGAGAGATGTTAGTCGGAGGCTGCCCACCAGGAGCGCCTCATGCCAAGAAGGCCGGCTTTGAACCACCGCGTCGTCATCACCATCGTTATGTTGGGCAGGAGTTGTTGGGGGAGAAGTGGAGACACGTGGTGAAGGTTAGCTGAGGAGGCAGGGAGGATTAGTTGTTGTTACAGGTGGCCACGGCGGCGCACCTGGCATCGCATGTGGAGCAGGCGGCGGCGGCCGCCCCTAGTGTCGTGCCTGCCGCTGATCAGTCGCTCACCGACGTCACCCGAGTTATCGCCCGCGCCCCTGCCTCTCCGTCCCTTCCTCATCTCTCTCTCTCTCTCTCTGCAACAACGACTACAGCGGCGGCGCACCAGGTCTCGCCCTAGGTCGAGGTACGGTGGGGTTGGGGGTGCGAGCAGGGTGGGGAGAGGTTGTGCGGGAAGGGAAGGGGACTGGGTAGGGCTAGGAGGTGGACATGAAGAATCACGATCGTTCATACGGGATCAGACGGTGGTCGATATGATTAATCGAGAGGCTTTCGATTTTGCCCCCAGAGTAGCAGCCCAAGGACAGTCGGCCCAGGAGGAGCCCATGCAGAAGAAAAAAGTGCCAAGGGATGAATCTGGCCCAGGAATAAGAAACCAGCGGTCCATGTCAAACTACACAGTAGATCTAACGATGAAAAGTGACCTAATCGCTAAAATGGACGAAATCGGACGATCGGGAATTCCCAGATCGAGAAAACGGACGGTCGAAAACGCAAATCACTATGGGAGCTTGGTTTAGGTGTGGTTATACTGTCCTTAATATTGAGAACAATAGGCTAAATGAAATGACTCCAAATTTGATGGAGCGTGGTTATATGGGTAGTAGATTGTCCTGGTAAATTTTCAGTAATTATGGAGCAATATAAAATGTAGTTGCTTCATAACCTGAAAATATAACCACAATCAAAGATTGGATTATGTGCTCAATGGATTGGTGGATGACGCTGGAACTTTTTGGAGAGTGATGATTTGAGCATATTGAAGATGTGGAAAAATTTTAACTCATTTGCAAAATGTTAGCTAGTACTTCCTTCACAAAGCTTCTCTTAGGACAGAAACTTTGTAAAATTCTGGAGCAATCAACGGAATATAAATAGCACTTCCTTCACAAAGTGCTACTCTAGACATAATAGGAAAATGAATGTTCTTGAATTATTTTGGAACTAGGCAAGGAAGGGTTTTGGCATATCTTTGGAAGATGTGACCAAAGGATTTATGAGAATTTTGTGGGAATTAATGGCAAGGCAGAAATATAGGTTGTTTCACAACCTAGGGCAGAAGTATTCCCAGTAAATAAATATTGGGGTTAGGCTAAGATGAAAATGACATGGTCTTGGGAAAGATTTGAGAGTGACAAGCCACTTGGGATAGGAAGAAGAGAAAATCTTCCTAGGTTTCAGGACCACAGAGTCACAGAAAACAAATTCCAAATAAAAATTCAAATAAATTCAAAAGAAAAAGAAAGGGCCAAAAATTGGGGTGTTACAATATGATAGGCTCTATCACACATAAGTCTCCTTATATCTTCCTCAAAACAGCCACCATATCTACCTATTATGGCATTTCCATAGCCATTCCGAGATATATTGCCATGCAACTTCCACCATTCCATTTTTATGACATACATGTTCATTGTTATATTGCTTTGCATGATCATATAGCTGACTTAGTATTTTTTGGCTCAACCACCATTCATCGTTTTTTATACATGTTAAGCTAGATCATGGCGCATCCAGATACACTGCCAGAGGCATCCATATAGAGTCATATTGTTCTAGCTATCAAGTTGTAAGTAAATAAAATTGTGATGATGTCGGTGGAAATGACACCTATGGGATCACGGGAATCCCTACTATGGTTGCAGGGCGTGGGGTCCTGAGAAGAGCGGGATTAGCAATCAGCACAAGCACACGGGTCGTTTACCCCGGTTCGGGCCGCGAGGATGCGTAATACCCTAGTCCTGCTTTGGTGTATATATCAGTGTTCTTGGAGTTCTTGAGCTAGCTACGATGAGTGTAACTTGTCCAAGGGTCCGAATCCTCCTCCTGGATGCCTCGGGCCTCCTTTAATAGTCAAGGGGATCGCCACAGTGGCACACAGGAGGTGGCATCGGCGTACAGTGGCTAAGCTTATCGCTTAGCCATTACGGGACAAGATGCATTTAATGCGCCCCTTAGGTGTCCCCCTCACTTTACCGTCGCCTCGCCCTGCTTCGACACGCGCCCGGGCCAGCGAGGCGGTCAGGTCCATGTAGGCGGGCAGGCTGCTGAGGTCGCGCGGTGGTAGGGCCTTCAAGAAGATTTGCATGCCACCACATAGGCATGCGCTAAGTTGGCCTGGAAGCCTCACGTTGACATGTAGGTGCATGCCGAGCTGGTGGGCTGGCAGCTGCATGGGAGCGGCGGTGGAAACTTGGCGGGCGTGGGCCTGGCTATAGCCCCACGGTTGTCCTCGGAAAGGGCCTTGTCGGGGCCCCAGCAAGGGTGTTGTTATGGCGTCGTGGTCGTCCCTGACAAGGATCTTACCGGAGGTCTTGTGGTTTTCTTCGGCAAGGATCTCTCCGAGGTTCGTCGTCTTCTAATCCTCATCTGACTTGGAGTGTTTATGATCTTCACAAAGATCTACATGCCATCACGGAGGCGCCTCCCAAGCCTTGGTTCCAGTGTGGTTGTTGGTATTGGAAGCCTTGGGCTCGAGGGTGATGCACCCCGTCGGGATTGGGCCAGCTGCCCCGACAAGGTCCTTGCAGGGGCCGTGGAGGCCGCCCCGGCAAGGGTCTTGCCGGGGGAATCCACCTTGCCCTCTTGCTCTTTGTGTCTCTGTGTCTTGGCGTTGCTTTGGCCATCTTGCGGCTTTGACTCCTCCCTCTGCTCTGCTACGCATGGCCGTGGGTGCGGCTCCGACTGCCCGTGCACAAGTAAGGGGTACAAAGGAGTGCCCCTACTTTAGTACACTGAGAGGAGCCCCCGGGCCTGGGCCACACATAAGCGCAACGCATTGTTGGGCTAGGCCCAAAATGGTGCGCGGGCAGGCGGGGCAGTTTTTACCTCAGTAACTTTTTTTGTCCACTGCGCTTCCTCATGACCCGCGTTGAATGTGTCACGTGGGGTTCGTGCGTGACGTGGGGGGGCATGCGTGGGACGGTCGCTGCAGGCATGTGTCACATCATAATAAATGGTAAAGAGGCGGCCCGCGCCTTCCCCATAAAAAGGAATAACCGCGGGCGCGCAGCTCATTTACCCTCTGTGCTTTCCCCAATCTCGGCATCGCCGTCCCTATCTTCTTCCTCCTCAAACTCTCGCTCCTGCTCGCTGCTGTTGCGCCCCCACTACTTTCGATCCCTAGCCCTCCTCCCAGCCGCCATGGCGCCTAAATCTAGCAAGGGCAAGGGCGTAGCCAAGAACACAAAGGAGAAGGAGACGTCGGAGAGCGAGGCGGGCGTAGTTCGCCTATTTCACCCCGTCGTCAATCGACGTCTTTGACCTCAAGTACTACTTTAGGACTTTGTGGGGGACGGAGACGATGGGGCAACCTGCCACGCGCGTCATCCTCGCTGATTGCAACAAGGGTGGCTCAAAACGGTACCCATTCTTCGTCGACTTCTTGGTCTGCGGGCTTTCCCCCCTTTTTCTGACTTCTTCAATGATGTCATGCGCACTTTTGGCTTCCATCGATTCGATCTCACGCCGAATGCTGTGGCATGCTTGGCGTGCTTCACCCACCTCTGTGAGGGCTTCGCCGGGGTGTTTCCCAGCACGACGCTTTTCCACCACTACTTCTTCCCCCGCATCCAACCCGGCGGCGCCCTTACTAGGAGCGTCGCCTAGATCCCGAGGGCCCAGGGGAAAAGCGTGTACCCAAAGGGCGCCATGAAGGAGAGGTGGGAGGAGTGGTGGGGGCGGTGGTGCTGGATCATGGAGGAGAACCCACCGGAGTTCTGCCGGGGCGTTCGTCGGGAGCCGCCGACCCGTGGCACAGACTGGAGCAACCTCAACGCTGATGACAAGCAGTTTTCGATCGCCACCACCATGATTCACCGCCTCATCGAGGCCGGGCTCACTCTCGAGATGATTGCGGTGGATTTCATCCGCCGCCAAATCGCTTCGTTGCACAACAAGGGGAAGCCAGCCTGGGATTTCAGGAACGCGGCCGACATCATGAGGCTCTGCACTGCCCTGAAGCACAACCTCACGGTGATGGGGCACTCCTGGTATTGCCGGAGGCTCTTCCAGCTCGACGTTTTCGCCGACGGTAGGGTGGAGAGGACCGGCAAGGCCGTGAAGTCCGGCAAGGCCATCAAGGGGCCCTTGTTCGGGCTACCGTCGGGATTGGTCCCGCTGAGCAACAACTCCCGGCAAGCCGACATCCTCGCCATAATGCCGGTCTTCAACGCGCATAGTCTTGACCCAGCCTGGGTCGAGCCCCCGGCACGCGAGGTGCAGGATTTCTTTGACAACTTGGTCGAAGAACTTGATCATGACGAGCCGCTGCTCATCCAGGACACGACCCAGGAGGAGTTGGACTACATCGCTGCCAAAGTGGAGGAGGTGGAGCTTGCCAGGGCGGGCGGCGATGCCGGCAGCATGGAGAACGAGGTCGTCATGGCCGTAGAAGAGAAGGAGCTCGCCCATTGGGCGAAGTCTGCCAGGGAGGTGGGTGGCGTCAGCACCGAGGCCCCCTTTGTCGAGGACGTGGTCGAGGAATCGTCCGAGGAGGAGCCCGAGCCCGACGACCCCTCGGCCATGAAGAAAAGATGCACCCTGCATCGGGCCAGCTCTGGCGACTCGGTCCGACGAGGCAAGGCCGAGCCACAGCAAGGGGTTCAGGTGGAAGCCGCGCGCGTGACGAGGGCCGTAGTGGCAAAGAAGAAGGCCACGACGGCAAAGAAGAAGACGACCACCACTTCTTCATCCACACGCTACCGGACTCCATCGCCTTCCCCTCCTCCCGCGAACGTCGGCATGGAGGTCGCCTTTGACTTTTCGTCCCTCAGCCCGAGGAGGAAGAGGAAGGCAGCAGAGGAAGAGGTGGAGGACGAGTAAGCATTCCGTCCCTCGTCGTTCCCGTCCTCTCCAATCATGCTGCCTTCCTTGATTCTTTTTTTTTTGCAGGTAAATGGAGATGCTGGCCCAGCGGGCGGTGAACAAGGCCAAGGCCTCGATGGGCAGCCAGCCCCCGACGGGTACCTCAAAGGCGCCGCTGGTGGTAGAGAGCAGCCCGGACAGCAGCCTGCGGCACAGCCCTCGGCTCAGCACCCAGCGTGCGTTCACCACCTACTCCCCCATCAACGTGCGCCAGGGTGTGACTTTTTGGTACTGACCTTGCTATAGCTGCAAGAGGAGGGAGGCAGCAGGAGGAGCCACCAAGGGTCACCCCCACCACGCCGCCCCCATCGACCACACCGCCCTGAGGGGTATCCCTGGCAAGGATGCCAGACACCGAGCCCATGCGCACGGAGGAGGAGGAGGTAGACTTGGGCACTGGTGGCCCTGTCCCAGCAACATGCGTTGGCGGGGAGGAGGGCACTTCTTCTCAGCCCGACACGGGTGATTCATCTGATTTTCCTTACTCTTTTTTTTTGAGTCTTGATCTTCGCCCTGCCTCATTTTTTCTTTTGGCATCCAGATCCCCCTCCCGCCCCCGCGGACCAGGAGGACACCGACACCATCATCAAGGAGGTCGCCACGGACGCCGTGGCTGAGTCCGACAAAGTCGTCGCCGAGGACACCGCCGAGACCACCACCGAGGAGATCGTCAAGGGGCCTGCCGGAGGGACCGAGGAGGACGACAAGGGCACCACCGAGGAGGCCGGCAAGGGGCCTGCCGGGGAGGCCGGAAAGGGCGCGGCCGAGGAGGAGGAGGTAGTCGACGATCAACTTTCCTCCTCCATTGCCTCTGGCTCGAGCAGATACCTGAAGGTTGGCGACGACTTGTTCGTCCACCTCCCAGGGATGGCGGGCACCAGGGCGCCGGCCAAGGGGGGTGTTCGATGACGAGGTGCTTGCCGCCGCTGGGCTCAAGGTCATCGACGAACCAAACACCGGTGGCGGCGGCACTCAGGAGGAGCAGCTCCTCAGGGCTATGGGCGCCAGCTTCTGGAAGCTCCAGGCGCTCCATCGCGCCCGTCTGGACAAGGGGAAGTCCAGGAAGGCGGCGGCAGGCAAGGCGGAGGCGAACCTCAAGGAGTGCGTTGCTGAGGCGCAGGCCTGGTTCCGCCAGGCCCACGAGGAGTTGAGGGCCGCTCAAGGCCAGCTGGCCACGCGTCAGCAGGAGCTCCTCTTGCAGTAGACTGACATCAAGAAGGCCCAGGAGGCGGCAAGGGAAGTGGCCGCCCGAGCCGAGGCTGCCCGTCGCAGTGCCAGGCCGAGATAAACTCCTAGGAGGTGGATCTTGTTGCCCGTGATGTGGCGCTCGCCACCACACTCCGCGGCAAGGACGAGGAGGTCGTGGGGCTCATCGCGCGGCGGACCCAGGAGCTGGAGCGAGAACACCAGGAAGCACTCGACGCTCGAGCCCTGGTCCACGGCGGCAAGGTGAAGGAGTTGGAGGTGGAGCGGGGCGGCCTGAAGGCCAGGGCTGATCAGCTGGTGAAGGACAAGGACTTGGGCAACTGCGCCTTGACACAGGCACAGGGCGCAGTCCTCGAGAAGGCCGAGCTGCTCACCCGCGCCAACGACTTCGTCCAGGACCTGAAGCTGATGCTGGAGCGTCTTGAGAAGATGCTTTCGGAGGCCAAAGCCCGGGAGGAGGTCCTGACCAAGGTCCTGGAGACGGAGAACCAGCTGCGGAAGGATGATGCCGCCACTCACGAGGATTTCGTGAAGGATGAGAACCTTTGGATCAGTCGCCTCGTCGATGTCAGCAATAGGACTACCGAGAAGCTGGCTGACATGGGGATGTCGGACTTGAGGTACACCCTGGAGCCGAACATGAGCCCCAACGCCAGGCTGAACCTGTTCTTCGAGGGCGTTCTTGGAGCCCTGGAACGATTCAACTCCAACTGGGCGAGCTCCCTGGCCAGCAAGGCCCGGATACTTTGCCGGGGCGCCATGACCAAGGTCCTCACCAAGCTGGCATACTGGAACCCCAACCTTGACTTCGACGCTGCGTTGGATAGCTTGCCGGAGGATGCAGACCTCAGATGCTCGAGGAGCGTATCGAGCCCATCATCAGCTGCGTTGGCGGAATTCAGAGGGTAGAGGGCCAGCACAGGGATTAGGCACCCCGTTTCTTATCGCCGCTGCAAGTTCATGACCAAGACAATGTTTATCCTTAGTTAGAACCGCAGCAACAATTGATCTAATATAACTCTGCAGTGTTTCAAAATGATGCATGTTATTTCCCTGTTCAACCTCTCCTTGTATGTCCACCCTACGCCAATTGGGCAGGCTTGCCGGCACGTAAACCCAAACTGCGACGCTTTGAAGGACGGATCCTTTAGCGGCCGGCAGGGTGTGCTTGCTGCCGTGTGAACCACCTTGTCGTTCTTAGCACGGCTGCTCGGACTGTCGAGCGGACTCGAGGCAGAGCGAGAGCGTCACCAATAGCGGAAGGCCACCCTGCCATTCTCGACGCAGCCGCTCGATCCATTGAGCGGACTCGAAACAGACCAAGGGTGTTGCCAATAATGGAAGGGCCCCACTACGTGCAGGTTTCTCATACAAAGGGGAGATCTCCGAGGAGGATAACCTTATATAAAAAGGAATTACTCTGAGTTGTTGCATGACTTAGCTTTCTTGTCGTCGCGCGAACACTTGTTGCATCCGCCGACAGTGCTGCTCGCTTGGTCGCCTTCTTCCTTGGCAGCCATGGCTACAGAGAACTGCTGGGCTGATGACCAAACCAGATTCTCACAACTGCAATCCCCCTACCTGGCGGGCCAAAGATGTCAGTGGAAACGACACCTATGGGATCACAGGAATCCCTACTACGGTTGCGGGGTGCGGGGTTGTGAGAAGATCAGGAATAGCAATCAGCACAAGCACACGGGTCTTTTACCCAGGTCCGGGCCGCAAGGATGCGTAATACCATAGTCCTGCTTTGGTGTGTATATTAGTGTTCTTGGAGTTCTTGAGCTAGCTACGATGAGTGTAACTTGTCCAAGGGTCCGAATCCTCCTCCTGGATGCCTCGGGTCTCCTTTTATAGTCAAGGGGATTGCCATAGTGGCACAGAGGAGGTGGCATCGGCATATAGTGGCTAAGCTTATCTCTTAGCCATTACGGGACAGGACGCATTCAATGCGCCCCTTAGGTGTCCCCCTCACTTTACCGCCACCTCGCCCTGCTTCGACACGCGCCCGGGCCAGCAAGGCGGTCAGCGCCATGTAGGCGGGCAGGCTGCTGAGGTGGCACGATGGTAGGGCCTTCACGAAGATTTGCATGCCACTACGTAGGCATGCGCTGAGTTGGCCTGGAAGCCTCACGTCGACACGCAGGTGCCTGCCTAGCTGGTGGGCTGACAACTGCATGGGAGCGGCGGTGGAAACTTGGCAGGCATGGGCCTTGTTGTGGCCCCACGGATGTCCTCAGCAAGGGCCTTGGCGGGGCCCCGGTAAGGGTCTTACCGTGGCTTTGTGGTCGTCCCAGCAAGGATCTTGCCGGAGGTCCTGTGGGTTTCTTCGGCAAGGATCTCGCCGAGGTTCGTCGTCTTCTAATCCTCATCTGACTTGGAGTGTTTATGATCTTCACAAATATCTGCATGCCATCACGGAGGCGCCTCCCAAGCCTTGGTTCCAATGTGGTTGTTAGTATTGGAAGCCTTGGGCTCGAGGGTGGTGCGCCCCGTCGGGATTGGGCCAGCTGCCCCGGCAAGGGTCTTGCCGACGGAATCCACCTCGCCCTCTTGCTCTTTCTGTCTCTGTGTCTTGGCGTTGCTTTGGCCATCTTGCGGCTTTGACTCCTCCCTCTGCTCTGCTAAGCGTGGCCGTGGGCGCGGCTCCGACTGCCCGTGCACAAGTAAGGGGTAAAGAGGAGTGCCCCTACTTTAGTACACCAACAGATGATCATCATTATTAGAGCATTTTCCCAGTGAGGAACAAATGATGGACACTATGATTCCCCCACAAGTCAGGATGAGAAACCAGATGAAAAATAAAAAAGAGACAAAAAGGAAAAAATGAAATAAAAATGAGAGAAAAGAGAGAAGGGGAAATGTTACTATCATTTTCCACACTTGTGCTTCAAAGTAGCACCATGTTTTCATATAGAGAGTATCATAAGTTGTCACTTTCAACTAGTGGGAATTTAACGTTATAGAACTTGGCTTGTATATTCCGATGATGGCTTCCTCAAATGCCCGAGGTCTTCATGAGCAAGTAAGTTGGATGCACACCCACTTAGTTTCCATTGAGATTTCATACACTTATAGCTCTTAGTGCATCTCTTGCATGGAATTCCCTACTCTTCTCATTGATATCAATCGAGAGGGCATCTTCATAGCCCGTTGATTAGCTGCATCGATGCACAACTTTCTTCCTTTTCTGACTTCCCCTTATTGATCTCTATCACCGCATTCTATTCCACCCATAGTGCTATATCCGCGGCTCGCGCTCATGTATTGTGTGGGGTTAAAAATGCTGAAGCGCGTTAAAAAGTATGATCCAATTGCCTGGCTTGTCATCGGGGTAGTTCATTATTAATTCTTTATGGTAGGAATACTAAGCATGATGGACTATATGATTTTGTAGGCATAGCATTCTTTTGCGTTCTTTATTTTGAAAGGCACGATTGTTTGTTGGTATGCATGAGTATTGATGTATTATATCAAATCATAGACTATTGACTTGAATCACTCGTATCTCAATATTCATACCATGAAAAGATTACATGGTTAAAAATATGTTAGGTAGCAATTCACATTAAAAATTTGTTCTTATCATTTACCTACTCGAGGACAAGCAGGAATTAAGCTTGGGGATGCTGATACGTCTCCAACGTATCTATAATTTTTAATTGTTTCATGCTATGATTTTATCAACCTTGGATACTATTTTATATCATTTTTGGGAACTCCCCTATTAACCCAGTGCCTAGTGTCAGTTGTTAATTTCTGCTTGTTTTTAGTTTTCTAGAAAATCGGTACCAAACGGATTCCAAACGCTATGAAGCTGGCAATTTTTTTATGGACAAGAGAGACCCTAGAAGCTTTGGGAGGAGACCAGACGATGAACTAGGAGACGACAAGACAACAGGGCACGCCTTGTTACCTTGTGGGCCCCATGAGGATCCATCTGACCTAATTCCACCTCTATAATTTCTCAAATATTGGGAAAGTCATCTAAAACACTTTTTCCGCCGCCGCCAGCTTCTATTCTTCCATGATCCCATCTGGAGGCCTTTCCGGTACTCTACCGAAGGGGGAACTGATCACTGAGAGCTTCTACATCATCATTGCTGCTTTCCGATGATGCGTGAGTAGTTCACCATAGACCTACGGGTCCATAGCTAGTAACTAGATGGCTTCTTCTCTCTTTGATCTTCAATACAATGTTCTATTTGATCTTCTTGGAGTTCTATCCAATATAATATTCTTTTGCGGTGTGTTTGTTGGGATCCGATGAATTGTAGGTTTATGATCTTTATATTCATTGAAAGTAATTGAGTTTTTCTGAATTTTATTGTGCATGATTGTTATAGCTTTGTATTTCTCACTAATCTATTCGTTTGGTTTGGCCAACTAGATTGATATATCTTCAGTGGGAGAGGTGCTTTGTAATGGGTTCAATCTTGTGGTGTTTTAGATCCTAGTGACACAAAGGGACAAGACACATATTTGTATTTTTGCAATTAAGGATAAAACGGTGATGTTTATTCATATTGATTGGGTTTACTTTGTGTACTTCATGTCATCCTACTTAAGGCGTTACTCTGTTTTTATGAACTTAATACCATAGATGCATGCTGGATAGTGGTTGATTGGTGGAGTAATAGTAGTAGATGTGGGCAGGAGTTGGTCTACTTGTCTCGGACGTAATGCCTATATACATGAACATTGTCATGAATACGTCATAACCATGTGCTTTCCTATCAATTGCCCAACAGTAATTTCTTCACCCACCTTATGCTATGTGTTCAGGAGAGAAGCCTCTAGTGAAAACTATGCTCCCCCCCCCATTCTACTTTAATCGTATTATAGAAACCAAAATTCCTTTGCTGAAATTTATTTCCTTTATTTTGTTTTTCAATTTATCTATCTACCACTATAAGATTTGATCCTTGCAAGTAACGATTTCAAGGGGATTGACAACCCTCTTGCCCGTGTTGGGTGCCAGTATTTGCTTTTGTGTGCGTAGGTGTTGTTCATGAGGCTTTGCGTGATTCTCCTATTAGTTCAATAAACATTCGTTCTCACTGAGGAAAATACTTATCTCTATTGTACTTCATCTCCCCTCCTTTTCGGGGAAAATCCCAATGTAGCCCACAAGTAGCACCGGTGTTCTCTTGAGTCATACACATGCTCTCTATACCAGTCTACTCGTTGCCAGTTTTGTTCTTCTTTCTTGTTGACATGTTCCGGCATCCATGTCACATAGTCACCTGTGTCTAGCTAGACAATGATGGATGACATCACACCGAGAGGGCCCAAAGAATATATATCCATCGTCGGAAGAGCAAAGTCCACTCTTGAGATATCGAGTCCCTTGTCAAACTTTCTGATGAACCTTAAGTTGTCGTTATACGATCACCGTGTTACAGATGACATTTGGGCAACCCCGCTCATCATACAGTAAGAAATGACTATGATACTCTCATGGTATAAGGAACTTAAACACACACTAACACTCTATGTTATAACAGTTGACTTGTGACGATATCATCTCAAAGTATAACAAACAAGTTTGGGTCGATTCAATATGATCGTTCTTCTAACGTCATACTCTCAATGTTGTTTAGGACTATCATTACACTTAACGATATCCTAAGATCTGGCTGTGATCACTAAGAACACTTGAGCCAGTGCTATAGGCAACACTAGGAATCTCATTTTATCCTTTATGTAATTGCATCTAGTGCCCCTTAGTGATTTGGTGTATTGAAGATTTATAGGTTAAGGACCTAATATGTTTGTGAGTGTACATAGGCTCTATAAGTCAATGAGGAGTTTGTTATTTACAGTGAAAGTCGACCCCTAAAAATGAATGTCTTCGGCTGAAGACTTTGGTTCTCCTGAAGACTTTGAAAGTGAAGAAATTGTTGTGACCTTTGAAGACTTCGGTAATCATGCGAGGAATCTGAAGCGTGAAGACTTTTGTTTTCATAGTTTCATTTTCTTCTTCTTGAGTCATAGGAAACACCGTACTATTAAAGGGGGTCGAGGTAATACTAATGAAACAGATTTCCAAGTGATGCTCATCTCAAAATCCTACACCTACCCAATCCTTCGAGTGAAGCCATTGGAAATCTCATATCAATTCAGTCAATTTCTTCAGTGACAAAGACGAAGATCTTCTGGTCTCTGAGGAATTTGTTCTGACTGAGGAGTTAGGAATTCACCAGTGCGGATTGCCTACACAGTGACGAACATGATAGCCCTGAGGAATTCGAACCTCAAAATATCTGACCATTGCTGAGCCGCGCGCAAGCTGCTCCAAAATATCCTACCACCTAATGGTCATATCTGCCAAGGGCATTTATGTCTTATCATGTCGGGCTGCTCCCTAGGCTATAAATAGCCGCCCCCTACAACCACTAGATGGTTGGCTGCTCCGAGAGAAACTGACACTTATCATTTGAGAGCACTCCATCCTCCGAGGACTTTGAGCAAAAATCATCAAGTGAGGAAAAGCCAAATCCCAAACCCAAACCTACAAACCCCAAAGTGATTGAGCATCATTGAAGAGATTGTTCCTACGGGGAACCGATGCTTGTTACCTTTGAGGACTGTGTATCCTCCAGACGGTTAGGCGTCATGGTCTGAGCATCCAAGAGGAATTGTGGATTGCCGAGTGACCAAGTCTGTGAAGGTTTGGAAGTCACCTGTGAAGACTTACCACTACTTTTGGGCGAGTCCGTGTGATCTTAGCTCAAGGAGAATACGATGAGGACTGTGTGTCCGGGACTGTGTGTCCCCAAGTTTAAATATTCAATCGCTCCAACCAGACGTACAGCTGTCACAGCAGTTGGAACTGGTCTACCAAATCATTGTCTTCACCAAGCCAACTGGTTCTATTTCCTCAACCCTTTCATTTCCTCAGTTATGTGTAGATGTACCTGATCATTACTGCTTGAAGACATTGACTGAAGACATTCTCTATTTCCTCAATCCTAATTCTTCAGTCTGTTTGTCTTCATCCTGCTTATCCTGTGTTTACGCTTTCTATACTCAGTGCTTGTCTTTCATTTCATCATGATGACTATGTTGTTACTCTGTTTTGCTTATACCTGAGTACTTATTACGCTGCAAGTAGTTCTTCGCTTAGGAATTTCCTCACCCTGAAATTCCTCAGTGAAGATTTCTTAAAAATCGCCTATTCACCCCCCCTCTAGTCGATGTAACGCACTTTCAATTGGTATCAGAGCATGGTGCTCCCTTGTTCTATGTGATTTTGGTTTAACCGCCTAGAGTTTTAGTTATGTCGATTGTAGGAATGAGGAGTGTGTCCTGCTCCATCTTTGACAGTCATGAGTATCCCCGGTGGAAGGCCATGATGAAGAAGCGACTCATGGCAATGAACAACAAACTGTGGACCGTCACTGAGATTGGTCTTACCGATCTATGCAAGGTGGTGGAGGCTGATGACATTCGCAAGTTCACTCTACTCAACCTCACAGCAAAGGATGTCATCTACTCCTGTTTGTCCCGAAATCAGTTCAGGAATGTCATGCATCTCAACCATGCGAAGCTAATCTGGGACCGGCTCTCTGAGGTCTACGAAGGTCATCATACTCTTCATGATCCTTGGTTTGAGGATTTCAAGGAATCACTCAAGGAGATGGCTTTCGCACCTGAATTATCATCCTCTTCACCATGCCTTATGGCAAAGGGTGCCAAGCTAATAGAATGCTACCTTTCCGAATCTAGTGATGATGAATCAGGTGATGAGTTTGGCCCAGCTATGTCAAACTTTCTTCCCTTGCCACTAAACAACAAAGAGCTCTTGAAAAGGTTCAAAACATGCTAGATAAAAGCGATGATATGTTCGGTGAGCAATTGGATCAAAATAAGGCTTTGACTGATTGTCTTCAAAAACTCCAGTCAAAGTTTGACAACCTTCAAAATCATCATAACTCTCTCTTAACTGATCACGAGAAGCTTTCTTATGAATTTCTTCAGAAAAAGCAAGATCTTGAGACGTTAAAAGTGAGTTATGAAGATCTTCAGAAGGAAAATGATTCATTGCTCGCTCAACAGATCAGTTCCGCTCAGGAAGAATTTATTCCACCATGTCTTAAATGCATTGAGCGTGAATCTACTAATTCATCACCTGAATGTTCAAATGCTTTTATTGCTGCAAATTCTTCAACTATCTCTGTGGTCACAAATTCCTCATCTGAGGATACCACATGTATCACTGACGATAATGCAGGGCTGAAGGAAATTTATGTGACAGGCATTTACAAAAGCCTCAAAGGGCATCAGACTCTTTGTGATGTGCTCAAAAAGCAGATCTTGAATAGGAACCCTAGGAAGGAGGGTATTGCCTTTCAGAGGAAACTCAATGTTGATGGGACCTACTGGAAACCTGAGCAGTACCCCAAAACCTCATGGGTTGCTGCGAAAGGACCTCCTGTAGATCCATGCAGCTTTACCTCTGATTCTTCATATTCCTCTGATGAAACATTTTACTCCAATTATAAACTGTTCAAGAATCAGAATTGTGAAGTATTTGCTCGATATGTTGGTACTAACTGCAGGAACGGTGCCCCTATGAAGAAAATCTGGGTTCCGAAAAGTTGCCTTGAAAATCTTCAGGTGAATGTCATCATGACTCCACCCATGAAGAATAGGAACCCCAGATCAAATTCTTCATACGGACCAAACTCTTCATATGGATCCAAGTCCTCATATGGACCAAATTCTTCACGTGGATCAAATTCCTCATATGGATCAAAATCCTCATACGAACATCATCGTGCTAACACTTCTGTTTCACGGGGAAAGTCTAAGGGCCATGAATATGTGCATTATTCTTCAAACCATTATGTTCATAAATCCTCGAAGAATTTCTCTGCTTATTCATATGCTTATCCTAACCACTCTTCTGTGAAATGAAGTGCACTTGCTTCTATGCCATCATTTTCTTATGGAGCTCGCAGAATGATGAACTCTTTGCCACCCCTCCAGATGTGGGAGGTGAAAAAAAAGAACTAATCTCTTATGCAGGGTCAGGTCTCCAGATGAACTTGATCGTCTAAAGAATTTGCTGGAGACCTGAATGTGCTTTAAAGGATGCAAGCTAAACATGAAGAAATGAATCATTCATTTCTCACGTCCTCATATTGCTATATTTGTTACTGTTGATGAAATTGATATCATATTCTTCACTGATGAAGTATATGGGTTCGTAAGTTGTACTAATTCATCTGCAGGATGATCAACCCAAAGCTACTGAGTGGGTCCTCGATAGTGGATGTACAACTCACATGACTGGTGACAGAAGCTTGCTGATGGACACTGATTTGTCACCATCTCATCTGAAGCATATCACCTACGCTGACAAAGGCAAAAGCAAGGTATTGGGTCTAGGTAAGGTTGCAATATCAAAGGATAAACACATGGAAAAAGTCATGCTTGTTGAGTCCTTAGGATTCAATCTTATGTCGGTCTCAATGCTTTGTGATCTTGATATGGTTGTTGTCTTCGGCAAATTTCGTTGCCTTGTGCTAATGGAATCTGACAACTCCAAAGTCTTTGCAGGCTTTAGGAAAGGAGACTTGTATATTGTTGATTTCTCTACAGGACCACAACCTGCTACATGCCTACTCGCAAAAGCTTTAGAATGCTGGTTATGGCATCGACGACTTGGTCATGCTGAGATGAGGAACGTGCATACACTCACGAAGAAGAAGCTCATCATTGGCATCGAGGGTGTCAAATTCCTCAAAGATCATCTTTGTGGGGCTTGTGAGGCTGGAAAGATTCACCAGAGCCAAGCATCCCACGAAGACTATCATGACCACTTGTCATCCCTTTGAATTACTTCATATGGATCTATTTGGCCCTACTCATTATGCCACATTCACTAGTTTTGCATCATTATATGGCTTTGCCTTTTTTGATGACTATTCTCGTTACACATGGGTGCATATCATCACTTACAAAAATGAAGTGCAGGAAGTCTTCAGACAATTTTCCTCAAGGGCTTCAACAAACTTCGGTGTGAAGATCAAGCATATCAGGAGTGATAATGGAACCGAGTTCAAGAACACTGGCCTCGATGAATATCTCGATATGCTTGGTATTACTCACGAATTGTCTGCTCCTTATACTCCTCAGCAAAATGGCGTCATGGAGCGCAAGAACAGGACTCTTGTTGAGATGGCTCACACTATGCTTGATAAATACAAAATAGTTGAGCGCTTCTGGCTTGAAGCAATTGATATTGTGTGCCACATCATCAACAAGGTATATCTTCACAAATTCTTCAAAAAGACCTCATATGAACTCCTCACTGACAAGAAACCCAATGTAAGTTATTTCAAAGTCTTCGGTGCTAAATGCTAGATTATAGATCCTCACCATCACTCTAAATTTGCACCGAAAGCACATGAGGGTTTTATGCTTGGCTACGGAAAGGACTCGCACACCTACAGAGTCTTCAACATCAACCATCACAAGGTTGTTGAAACTATAGATGTGCGGTTCGATGAAACTAATGGCTCGCAAAGAGAGCACCTACCTCCTGTGCTAGATAAAATGTCACCTGAGGAATCCGTCAAGTTCAAAGCTACTGAGGATGTCATCCCTACCGAAGAAATTGCTGAAGAAGTCATTCCTTATCGTGAAGAAAATCGTGCTGGTGCTGCTGAAGAAACTGGTCCTGAAGAAACTATTGGGCCTAAGCAAAGTCGTCAACCCGCACATCCTCGGATTGCAAATGAAGTGCATGTCGAGAAGATCATCAATGACATTCATGCACCAGGTCCCCTCACGCGCTCAAAAGCTTCACATTTATCCAACTTTTGTGGGAATTTTGTGTTTTTCTCTATCACAGAGCCCACCAAAGAAGATGAAGCATTCATGGAATCTGAGTGGGTTCAAGCCATGCAAGATGAATTGCATCAATTCGAGCTCAACAATGTGTGGGAGCTTGTCAAGTGACCAGATCCATGCAAGCACAACATCATCGGTACCAAATGGATCTACCGCAACAAACAAGACGAAAATGGCCTCGTGGTGAGGAATAAGGCTCGTCTTGTAGCTCAAGGCTACACACAGGTTGAAGGAATTGATTTCGATGAAACTTTTGCACCTGTTGCTAGACTTGAGGCTATTCATATATTGCTTGCTTATGCTAACCATCATAATATCATCTTACAACAAATGGATGTGAAAAGTGCATTCCTTAATGGTAAGCTTGAGGAAGAAGTATATGTTGCTCAACCACCAGGTTTTGAGGATCCAAAATTTCCAGATCACGTCTACAGACTCAACAAGGCCCTCTATGGCCTAAAGCAAGCACCTCGGGCGTGGTATGACACACTGAAGGAATTCCTCATGAAGGAAGGCTTCAAACCCGGTTCACTTGACCAAACTCTTTTCACCAAATCATATGATGATGAATTATTCGTGTGCCAAATATATGTTGATGATATTATCTTTGGCTGTACTAACCAATGTTACAGTGATGAATTTGCCTATATGATGAGTGAAGAATATCAAATGTCTATGATGGGAGAATTGAAATTCTTCTTAGGTCTTCAGATTCATCAACAATACAATAGCACATTCATATCTCAGGAGAAATACCTCAAGAATGTGTTGAGGAAATTTGGCATGCAAGATTGCAAAGGCGTCAAATTCCTATGCCCACAAATGGCCATCTATGCACTGATGAAAATGGTAAAGACTTTGATCAAAAGTTATACCACTCCATGATTGGCTCCTTATTGTACCTATGTGCATCTAGGCCGGATATTATGCTTAGTGTTTGCATGTGTGCCCGATTCCAAGCTACACTGAAGGAATCACACCATAAGGTTGTGAAGCATATTCTTCGATATCTAGCTCACACACCAACACTTGGATTATGGTATCCCAAGGGCTCTTCCTTTGATCTCATTGAATATTCAGACTCTGACTATGCTGGTGATCGGGTGGACCGCAAGTTAACGTCAGGCACATGTCATTTCCTTGGATGATCCTTGGTATGTTGGTCCTCGAAGAAGCAGAACTGCGTATCACTCTCCACTGCAGAAGCTCAGTACATTGTTGCTGGATCTTGCTGTGCTCAATTACTATGGATGAAGCAAACACTCAAGGACTATGGCATCAACATGAAGAATGTGCCTCTCTACTGCGACAATGAGAGTGCTATCAAGATCGCTTACAACCTAGTTCAGCACTCGAAGACAAAGCACATCCAGATTCGTCATCATTTTCTTCATGATCATGTGTTGAAGGGCAACATCTCCATCGACCACGCAAGTACTGAAGACCAGCTGGCCGATATCTTCACTAAGACCTTGGATGATAAGAGATTTAGCAAGTTGCGGTGTGAGCTAAATATCCTAGAATCTTCGAATGTTCTTTGAAAAGGACACACATCCTAACACTTATGCTGACTTGATGACTTAGATGTGCAACACACGAAGTAACGTTTTTCTTCAATCAATGAAGACTAACCCTCTAAGTGTGAAGAAATTAATGAAGAAATTGATTCTCAGAACCCTACAAGAATTGTACGCGGTGTCTGAAATCAGTTTTCTTATACGGTGGGTTATGCCACCAACCAAAGTTGAAAATCTTCAATTTGAGTTTTTCTTCATTTGTGAAATTCCTCAGTTTTTCAAATTCTTCAACTTTGCATTGTTTTCACTCTTTTAGTCGATTATTCTTCATTTGACTATATATATATATATATATATATATATATGAGAGAGAAAGAGAAACACTATTCTGATTCTGGGATCAGAATAGTTATTTGGATCACGATTGCCCTGTATAGGCGCGACAAGATGCTCCTGAACCCGTGCGATCTAAAAATACGAAAAAACATATCCCCACCCACCCCACCCGCACCGTACCGGACCCCCGCCTCCACCCACTCTCGCCGCCATGTCGGCAGTGCCCAGCGCGGCGGCGCCTGACCCCGCAACCCACCCCCGCCGGCGCCGGCCTGCTCCCACCCGCCCTGCCACCTGCAACCCGCCGAACCCTAGTCGGCCACCGCCCTGAACTTCCTCTCGGATCCTCCCGATCCAGGCGGCACTTGTGCCACCGTGCTGCAGCGCATCCCACCCCAGCGCGCCACTGCCCCAGGATCCGGCAGCCGCCCCGCCATCGCCCACGGATCTTGCCGCCTGCCCGCCATCGCCCACGGATCTGGTCGCCGCCGCGCCATCTCCCATGGATCCGGCCGCCGCCGCGCCATCGCCCACCTTCCTCCTCCAGCCAGGCACGCAGCCCTGCGCTCCGCCATGGCGCACCTGCACCTGCTTCCTCAAGCGCGAGTCCCCCTGGCAACCCCCACCTGTCGCCACAGCAGCTACCCGGATTGAGGCCCTGCCCAACAGTATGCTATTTTTGGTGTTCCTGCTACTGAAAACAGAGGAGAACGACCGCTTGGATTTTCTCTGAACTTCCTTGTTCTTCACTGTGGCGATACATGCTCAGCTCTTCCTCTATGAACTCTTGCAAAACAAGTATGTGTGATGCTAGCTAGAAGATGAATTCGGTCAAGAAAAAGAGTGTTGCATGTTTGCTAACAATAGTTGTTATCTGAAGCTGCACATTTACAGCAAAACATGTTCAAGAAAAAGAGTGTTACATGTTCAGATGCTCCTTGCCTTTAATTTTGATCTTTAGTTTTCTGAATGAATTGGACTGTTGTGTCATCTTCTTCCTAATTTTCCCATGTGAAAATTGTATGAAAATGAAGGAATGGTCTGGGTGGACGAGCTAGCCTGAGGCATGGTCTTGCTCGCCGGCGTGGGGAGGGTCACTTGGTGCTCTTGACCCACTTGGCCTTGATCCTCACCCTCTCTCGATGCTCTACTTCATCGTCCATGCTATGCTTGCCTTGGTCCTGCTGTTGAAGAACTCCTCTGCCTCGTCACCCTTCTCGTCTGTGGCGAGCTGAGACAAATCAACAATGGTTCCTCCGTGTTAGCAGATTCTAAGTTTCATTCGTGCACATGCATTTGCTTGTATATGAGCGTGGCATATAACAGGTTATGACATTTACCGGTGAGACAGTGACGGTGATGAAATAGGTGAGCAGGTGTCTAGTGAAGGTCTCTGCTATGTAGTCCCAGTTTTCCTGAACCACGAACAAGGCATTTAGTTAGCACAGAAGAACAAAAGAGAGCAGCAAGGCTAACCATAACCAGAGAGATGCAAAAAAACAATGAATACCTTCAACCATGTCCATGCCACCTCATGCGCTGCTGCAGTCACTCCGCGAAGCACAATTATGCAATCCTGATTCCTTACCTATGGGTGCAATATATCATGAGTTTAGCTGGCTGAAAGTAAACTGTATCATCGAAAATGTTATATCGCTTCCTTGTTACCTCAGACGATAGCAGGAAATTCAGCGCTTCACGAACAACATCAGGGTCAGGGGACGATGCCAAAGAACCTTCAAAGAGGATCATAAATTTTGTGAGATTCCACAATTCTCATTTTAACTTATAAATAACGAAAGGGAAATACTAGCTTACCAAGCACACGAACTTTTTCCTAGCTCAGATCAGTTTCCCTGTAAATCTTCAGGAGAGATTCATACCCACTTTTGTTTGACTTGTTCACGGTCTGCATCAGTGCAACATATGCAGCCTGTACAATACAGTAAGATGGTAAACAAGTGGACTCCACATAGTTTGCAAGGTTATATAGCTATATGCTTAATTTATGTTTTATCACAGTGCTAACCTTTCGAACATCTGGTGGGAGGAGTGGCGTCTCTCTGTCTTCCAGAAAGACATTAAATCGACGGACAACCTCATCTATGGTAGACTGATGGCCTAGTTCCGCAAGAGCAGATAAGCGGGTACCTCTTAACCGTGCATTCAGGTGACCCTCCCCAGCGTGCCTGTCATTTTTAATATCACGAAAATGAGTGCATATAGTCGACGAGAAAATCATATACGAAAAACGGAAAGATAACAACAAAAATATTTAAGAAAAACCTTGAAGTTCAACTAGAAGAGCCAGATAAGTTCATGACGCCCTTCGGCGGAGCATGAGTCTTGGGTGTGTGCGTCTTGAGTGTGTGCTATTCGTGTGGGTGCCCACATGCGTGTCTACGGCACGTATGTGTGCTCCGAGTAGGTCTATCATATAGTTTTTTCATATGTAAAAAATACATGTTATAAATAGTTAACGAAATGTTAACCAAAAACAAAACTAATGAAAAATGGCCTAAAGAATAAGCCCACCCCGTTTGGAAGTTCAGCGATAAAAACCTAGAAGTTCAAATTAAAATAACGGAGAAGTTCGATGTTTTCACGTAACCAAAGAGAAGTTCAGGTAGATAATTGTCAGAAGTTCACCTACTACACGGTGTGAGAAAATTACAAACGAAAACACGTCACAGAAGTTCAACGTGAAAACAGCAGGAAGTTCAACTACTACACTGAATGAATTTCAGATGAAAAACTTTTAAAACCATCGCAAGTGTGAAAAAATGATCAACAAGGGAGAGTTGTGTGTTTACAACAGCTTATTCATGTGCACCAGAAGTTCAAGTCAAACTAACGGGGCGATTCAGCACTTATTCTTGAAAAAGTGGAGAAAATTATACATGCTCTATAGGTCAAAAGTTTGGCTTTAATTTATGTTTTGCGAAGGTCAAAATGTTGTGTTCGAGAAGGTCAAGTGTGTTATCTCAGCAAGTTCAAAATAAATTTGAACATGCAAGGTAAAACATGCAAGAAAACAAAAAGGGAGAAGTTCAATCTCTAAAGATGACGGGGTTCAACGTGTAAACCAATGTTGAAAGAAAACAAAAAGAAAATGAGAAGTTCAATTTCGAAAGATGAAGCGGTTCGACGTGCAACCCAATGTTGAAAGAAAGCAAAAAGAAAGGAGAAGTTCAATTTCTAAAGATGATGTGGTTCGATGTGCTAAACAATGTTGAATGAAAATAAAAAGAAAAGGAGAAGTTCAATTTCTAAAGATGACGCATTTTGATGTGCAAACCAATGCAAAAATACACACAAAAATGTTGTTTTGGTGTCTTAAAATATTTTTATTCCTAAAAATGATTAAGAAATAAAACCAAGAAGACCATATTAAAAAGATGGAGAAGTTCGATGATTATAGAAAACTCAGATTTACCTCGTTATTAAAAATACGTCAGAGTGAAAACAACAAGAAGTTCAACATGAAAACAACAAGAAGTTCAATTACTACATTGAATGAATTTCGTATGAAAAACTTTAAAACCGCCGCGAGTATGAAAAAATGATCAACACGGGAAAGTTGCGTGTTTACATCAGCTTTCCATCGGTATATCACTTGCTCAATTCCGGTGAGTGGGTGGAGAGCTGTGAGCCAAAAAAGCACGTGAAAAACAGAGTGAAGTTCAGGTACACGTGCTGAGAAGTTCAGCTTCTTCAGGCGGTGCATTCTCGAAGAATCAGTTTCGTGATAAAAGGCAGAACGAATGATCTCACCATTTTCACAATTACTTGAAAACAGCTAGGAATCAGAGAAAATCAGCAACATGAAAAAGTTTCGTATTTTCCGTAGCTTTCCAATGGTATATTATTTGCGCCATTCCGATAAAGTTTGTAGAAAATACGGTGAAAATACGTTTTTCACCATTTTTTTAAACTGACTTAAAACCATAAAGAATTTGGAGAAACAATACATACCAAAAAGTTTCACATTTGTTCAAGCTTTCCAACACCATATCATTTGCTGCATTCGGACGCACGCTTAAAAAATGAGCTCGAAAATACGAACTCGGTAGGACTTGTACCATTTTCTAAATTACCCTTAAACCGTTCAAAATTAGAAAAAAAAATTCAACATGAAAAAGTAGCGCATTTTCATAAGATTTTCAACGCCATATCATACGCCTCAATTGGATTAGCCGTTTAGAAATGACATTGAAAATACGAACTCGGCTGTTCAGTTTGCGAAATTTTACGTTTTTTCAAATTACTCTTAAACCATAGGAAATTAGAGAAAACTTTCAACATGTGGAAGGAGCGGTTTTGTAGCAGCTTTCCAAAGCCATATTATATGCCTCATTCCGATAAATGGTTTAGAAATGCGATCGAAAATACGATTCACGTTTTTTGTGTGAAGAAAAAATGGTTTTCAAAACTGCTCTTAAACCGCTTACATTTTGCCAAAAATTTAAGTTCGGTCATTATATTGGTGTCCATAGCTTTCCAACAGTATATCGCAAGCCCCATTTGGGCAATGTTGACGGAAGTTCAATCTAGCACTAGGGGAAGTTCAGGTCGAACAACTCATGCAGTAAAATTGCAAAAAAACGCAATTTCATCACGACCCGAGAGCAAAATCTGCCAGCGAGCGAGATTTCTATTTAAAACCGATATTTAGTTGCTAAAAACGTTTCTAGATTACACTAACATCATATAGAATACTACTAACCAGAATAATTTGTGGTGGAAGCCACGGTTGCAACGATAGCCCGAAGGTCGGGTTCGTACAGAGGGAAGTTCAGGCGTGGGTACAAACAAAAATACGTCACAGAAGTTCAACGTGAAAACAACATGAAGTTCAACTACTATGCTGAATAAATTTCAGATGAAAAACTTTTAAAATCGTTATGAGTATGAAAAAATGATCAACACGGGAAAGTTGCGTGTTTACAGCAGCTTTCCGTCGGTATATCACTTGCTCAATTCCGGTGAATGGATGGAGAGCTAGGAGCAGTGGATAGAGATATACGAGCAAAAAAAAGCACGTGAAAAACAGAGTGAAATTCAAGTACACGTGCCGAGAAGTTCAAGTTCTTCACGCGGTGCATTTTCGAAGAATCAGTTTCGCGATAAAGGCAGAACGAATGATCTCGCCATTTTCGCAATTACTTGAAAACGGCTAGGAATCAGAGAAAACCATCAACATGAAAAAGTTACGCATTTTCCGTAGCTTTTCAGCGGTATATTATTTGCCCCATTCCGTTAAAGTATGTAGAAATTATGTTTAAAATACTTTTTTAACCAATTTCCAATTTGACTTAAAACTGTAAGGAATTAGGAGAAATAATATATACGAAAAAGTTTTGCATTTGCTCAATATTTCCAACGCTATATAATTTGTTGCATTCAGTCGTACGGTTAAAACATTACCTCAAAAAAAACAAACTTGGTGGAACTTGTACCATTTTTTGAATTACTATTAAACCATTCCAAATTAGAAAAAACTTTTAACATGAACAAGTAGCGCATTTTCATAAGCTTTCCAATGCCATATCATTTTCCTCAAATGGATTGACCATTTAGAAATTACATCGAAAATACGAACTCGACTGTTCGGTTTGCGAAATTTTACGATTTTTCAAAATTACTCTTAATCCGTTGAGAATTAGAGAAAACATTCAACATGCCGAAGGAGCGGTTTTGCAGCAGCTTTCCAACGCCATATTATATGGCTCATTCCGGTAAAAGATTTAGAAATGCGATCGAAAATATGATTCACGTTTTTTGTATGAAGAAAAAATGGTTTTCAAAACTGCTCTTAAACCGCTTACAATTTGCAAAAAATTTAACTTGGGTCATGATATTGGTATCCATAGCTTTCCAACGGTATAGCGCAAGCCCATTTGGACACATTTTAGCTATAGTTCAACCTAGTA
>NC_041393.1:169684521-169789163 GCF_002162155.2 Triticum dicoccoides
ATGAGTTTATGTCCTCTACAACATTCACTTATTGCTAATTCTTCAAGTTGATTTTTCTTCTAAGTGAATGTGATCGGACCCTTCCCTCTCTATGCTAAACTCAATCCAGTCTGTTCACAAACTCTTCATGAGCGTTCTTTTTTGAAACTTGTTCAAACTCTTCACTGTGTCCTTGTCAGCTGAAGAAATTGGGAACGACACTTTAAAATATTCTTATCTAAACTTTCGGCTTTTGCCGCTCAAACCGTCACGCATTCCACGGTATAATTATCTAAACACCCGCGATCTCACACGATCTCCACATCTCAGTACGTGGGTGACACATGTCACGCGAATGAGAAGGGTCAGGGGTACGTTCTTCCAAATTCTTCGGGCGAACAGTTATTCATCTCCGCTATAAATACCCCCTCCCCTTCCTCATTTCACTTTTACTCCGTTCAAACTCACTCCCTCGCTCGAGCTTCTCAAAACCTAGCGCCGCCGCTACCTCCATCATCGCCAGTGAGGAAGAGCTTCACTTCCTCGACCTCGTCGCCATCATACTTGCGCCGACCGCGGAAATCTTCCCTCCGCTGCCGCCGTAGACGTCTTCCTCCGCCAAGTTAGGGCGTGGAAGATCCAAGCCGACGAACTTCCAAATATACACTTCTAGTTCGTCGTGTTCTTTGTCAAGGGTAATTAAAAGTTACTTTTACCGCATTTATCTACTGATGATTTTCATCAAATCTTCAAAAGGTGTTTATTCTTCAACCTCCACACTCTAAACACCTAGCACAAATCTTCAGTTCTTGATCTGTTTCTCTAAGTAACGTTTTTCTTCATGATTCCTCAATTTTGTGAATCTCACGATCCGCACAACTCTGGAACCTAAGACAAAGAATGCTTAGTGAAATTCGTCAAGACACATCGGGTCAATTTCCTCAAACTTCATCAAATTTTACAAAACCTTCTGAGAACGCATATGACCTCTCCAAATTCTTCGCACCTATACTCTGTTCATTAGTACACATGTCAGCTGCTGAATCACTAGGTTCTCATCAACTTAACTCATTTGCAGCATTCCTTGAAGAAAAGCTGCATACTTCTTAAGAGAACCCAATTGTGCAAATTCCTCAGCTGAAGAAAATGGCTGATGGTAAACGTCCTCAGAAAGGAGGAAAGAAGCTTGAAGTAAATGATGCCTTTGAGATCCCTGTGAACATCTATGCAGGGTACTGCATGCTTGATGAGGCAAAATATGGCAAGGAAATGAAGACTGAGCGCAAAGTGCGCATTCAGAGGATCAAAAGGAGATAGGCAAGAGAGTGGAGGGAGTACAGATATGTTACTCTCAAATACATGAAGAAATTCGCTCTTAACCCTCCGTGCTCAAGACCTCCTCTGGCACCTGGCCAACTACTGATCCAACAAGCCTTAAACATGGTGAGGATTATGCTGATGAATGGGCCAGGCGGCAAGCAAAATTGGCCAAGCAGGCCAAAGAAGCAGTGAAGAAATTCAATGAAGATTCTGCTACTGCCGCTGCCACTGCTGAGGCTTCTTCAAGTAAGAACGCCATGCCTAAGAAGCCAGCAAAGAAACCACTTACCTCTGCAATGTCCTCACGGCCAAGTTCTTTTGCAATGCCCACACGTCCAATTTCCTCAGTGCTACCGAGGCAAATTCCTCAAGCTGCCCTAGTTCCTCAAACTGCACAAATTCCTTGGGCTTCAAAACCCTCAGCTCCTCCGGCAAAGTCCTCAGCACCCGTGCATCTCGCCACGTGCCAAAGGACCACTGGCATATCTATTGCCTCAGGAGCTTCAGCGAGTTCTTCTGCTCATCCGTCAACTTCCGGTCCCACTCTGCTGAAGACCAAGGCCACTGCTGGACGAGGCACTAGACCAAGTCCTCACAAGAAGCAGGTGGTCTTTCAAATTCCATCTGATGATGATGCTGATGATGATGAACTTGCTGATATCATCAAGGAAAGACATCAGTGGGCCGCTAGAGCCAAAGGAAGTGTTGTGCCCCTACTTCTGGATCTGAAGAAGATCCTCGATTTCATCGACCACTTGCACCAGGATCCCAATGCTCCAATGCCAGATTTGGGCCTCACTCCTGGACAAAGTCACGTGGTGACGGTGTTCATCACTGAAGAAAAATGGAAGTATGACCAAGCCAGATCACTAAAGAAAGCGCAGTACAAGAAGTAGCGCTACCTAAAGGACAATGTCCTCAATCTTTCGCCTGAGCAGCTCATTGCACTGCAAGCTGAAATCAAGAAGCTCAATGAAGAATTTGAGGCCTATAAGGCTAACTGGAAGGGCACCAAGGTCCGATTTGTCAAACTGACGAAGACATTCACTTCAAGTGCCGCTGCTCCTTTGCGCGTTGAAGTCACTTCGGCTGAAGCATCTGCCCAAGCCACTAAAGGAATTTCCAGCACCGCTGATGATTTTCAGGCTACTGATGAAACTGCAAGCACCAGGGCTGCTGAAGAAATTCCGGCCTCTGAAGAAACTGCCAGGGCAACCTCTAGTGTTGCGCCTGAAGAAATTGCCAAGCCAGCTGAAGACTCTGTTGCTGCGCCTAAAGAATCTGCTCAAGACAGGCCAACTACATTAGTTGTGCCTGAAGAAATTGATCCCACTGCCACTGCTCCGCCCGCACCAACACCGAGTCCAATTCTTCCTTCTGCTTTGGAAGTGAAGAAAACCAAAGCTGTGGAGCATGCTGCTTTGAAGAAGAGGAAGGCATCAGCTGCTTCAGAATCTTCGGCCCCCAAGAAGGCGAAGATTTTGACAAGTTCAATGGAGAATCCCATTGATGTTGTTCCTCTCGCAAGCATGCCATCCGAGGAACTTGTTCCTCATGGCGAAGAATATTAGATTCCTGAAGAATTTGCAGAAGAAGATCCCTCTGCTGCTTCCATAGAGTAGATGGATGAAGAAATTGAGGTTGAAGCTTTCACCTCAACTCCTCATGTATCATCACCAACGCCTTAGTTTACTGCTGAAGAGGCCGGCGTTGAAGAAATGGAAGTGGATGAGGATTTGGACACTGGCTGCACCACTCCCGTGATGAATGATGATTTTTGGGAGAGTTAGCACCCCAACTCGCCGCTGTTCACACCAATCCAACAAATTCCTCAGTCCTCGGCTCCAACTGAAGTTCAAATGGGTTTTGAAGAAATCCATGCCACCCCTTCCATTCCTGAAGAAATTCTAGCCACTAGTGTTGATGAACTTGTTGCTGAAGAAATGGAGGCCCAGGCTGCCACTGAACCAGAAGCTGAAATTCCTCAACCTGCGGCTCCTGAAATTGAAGTCCCAGAAGTTATTCTTCAAATCACTGACACTCCTCAGCCACAACCGAAGAACCATTCTCCAAGACACCAAAGTTCAAGGCCGATGCCTTCTTCAATGAGCATGGATTCTTCACTGACTACAATCCTTATGATTCAACTCGTCTGAGGAGGAAGCGATTCTGGACTACCAGCCAAGCAAATTTCTATTCTTCAGTGTTGTTCAACAAAGACAAAGTCTTCGATCATGAGCATAATGCTCACTTGGATATGGAATCACTGCCTTACTTTACGCCAGTCCTCGCTGCCATTCATGATGTTGGCCTGCTCAATTTCTGCACTGACATATGCGGTTGGAATGAAGAACTCATTCTTCAATTCTACGCGATGCTGCACATCACAGGAAATGCTGAAGATGTGAATTCTTGGGTGCTAGACTAGATGACAGAGAACACACACTACAAGGCACCGGTAACTGAATTGCTTCATGCCATGCCAGCCAGTCCTCCCCCAGAAGGTGTGCGTCTGATATATTCTGAAACTGAGCTGTCCGATCATTTCATGCAAGTGCTGATGAAGCCATTGAAGCCTGGACAGGCATCAAGGACTAAATTCCTCGTGAAGGAATTGCAATATGTGCCGAGGACAGTCTATCACATTCTGACGAATACATTGAGTCCAATCAAGGGCCACGACTCAAATGATGAAGAACTCGTTGGCATCATGAAGAATCTGCTATTCAACATCATGCACGGTATTCCCGTGAATTATCATGATTTCTTCATGAGGACTCTGGCAAATGTCTCTATGTCCCCGTTTGAGTTGAAGCTTTACTCTCCCTGGATCATGAGATTCATCAGAACAAGGTCTTCACTCAACTACAAAGCTGATACACTCAACCACGACAGCTTCTTGCCCCCGATTGAAGTCCTCAAACGGACATTTTCCTCAGCTAATGAAAAGGGCAAGGCCACTACTGTCATTGATGAGGGCATTCGACCATTGGATGGACAGTTCCGCAAAGCTGCTTCATACTCCACCAATGACGATTCTGCCACTCATGATACTGCCACAAATGCTTCAAAGCAAAGTCCTCGGGCAATAGCTCCAAGGGTGATGACTGATCGTGAGCTTCTCCTCAGTCTCCATCAGAAGGTGGATCGCAATCACAAATGGGTGAAACAGCAGTTTGGTTCAATTCTTCACAATATGTCTGCCACTTATAATTCAGTGAAGAAGAACCATTACTACCTCTATGAAATGTTCGATTGCACCTAGGCTATATTGTCTCACCTTTATGGTGATGAGGATCTCAAGCAGATTGGCTTCAAGCAGGACTTCAGCTGGGCTAAGCCTCCACCGAAGAAATTCAAGAAGGTCGAAGTTCCTCCTTTGGTGCCCAGTTCATATTCCTCGTCCCGCGACACTGAAGAAAATGAAGATCTGGATGACACTGCGGCAGGCCCTACTCCAACGAACAACCCCAACAACGCTGACGCTCCTCCATCGACTTCGTGAAGAAATTCTTCAGGGGCATTAGTCCTCACTTTTCATCCCTTTTGATCATTTGATGACAAAGGGGGAGAAATTTGAGTTAGTCTTCAAGTGGGTCTTTATATATGGGCATTTTTTTTGTTAAGTTGCAAATCTCGCTCTTGTGAAGCTTTTGTTGATCGAGTTGTAAACTTAAGTTCAATGGTGACCTGATACTTTTGCTCTGTTTTTCTGCATGCTATTTCCTCATTAATCCTATGCATGCATGTTGAATTACATCAATCACCATATTTCATCATGCATTTCAAATTCTTCGTTCTATATGTTAAATGCGTGTATGAATTACAAGATATAGGGGGAGATCTCCATGATTCTACTCTTCAAATGTGCATTGCTTCAAAAGCAAATTCCTCACTATGCACATCTTCAGGGGGAGTTCTTCTATATCTTGCAATCAAATTCCTCAATATTGAGTACTTCCAATTCATATGTTTATCCCCATTGAAAACTTAACCTATATTGTCATCAATCACCAAAAAGGGGGAGATTGTAAGTGCATCTAGTGCCCCTTAGTGATTTTGGTGTATTGAAGACTTATAGGTTAAGGGACTAATATGTTTGTGAGTGTACACAGGCTCTATAAGTCAATGAGGAGTTTGTTATTTACAGTGAAATTTGACCCCTAAAAATGAATGTCTTCGGCTGAAGACTTTGGTTCTCCTGAAGACTTTGAAAGTGAAGAAATTGGTGTGACCTTTGAAGACTTCGATAATCATGCGAGGAATCTGAAGCATGAAGACTTTTGTTTTTGTAGTTTCATTTTCTTCTTCTTGAGTCATAGGAAACACCATACTGTTAAAGAGGGTCGAGGTAATACTAAGGAAACAGACTTCCATGTGATGCTCATCTCAAAATCCTACACCTACCCAATCCTTCGAGTGAAGCCATTGGAAATCTCATATCAGTTCAGTCAATTTCTTCAGTGACAGAGACGAAGATCTTATGGTCTCTGAGGAATTTGTTCTGACTGAGGAGTTAGGAATTCGCCAGTGCAAGTTGCCTACACAGTGAGGAACATGATAGCCCTGAGGAATTCAAACCTCAAAATATCGGACCATTCTGAGCCGCGTGCCAGCTGTTCCAAAATATCCTACCACCTAACTGTCATATCTGCCAAGGGCATTTATGTCTTATCATGTCGGGCTGCTCCCTAGGCTATAAATAGCCGGGCCCTACAACCACTAGCTGGTTGGCTGCTCCAAGAGAAATTGACACTTGTCATTTGAGAGCATCCCATCCTCCGAGGACTTTGAGCGAAAATCATCAAGTGAGGAAAACCCAAATCCCAAACCCAAACCTACAAACCCCAAAGTGATTGAGCATCACTGAAGAGATTGTTCCTGTGTGGAACCAACACTTATTACCTTTGAGGATTGTGTATCCTCCAGACGGTTAGGCGTCATGGTCTGAGCATCCAAGAGGAATTGTGGATTGCCGAGTGACCAAGTATGTGAAGGTTTGGAAGTCACATGTGAAGACTTACCACTAATGTTGGGCGAGGTCTGTGTGATCTTAGCTCAAGGAGAATACGGTGAAGACTGTGTGTCCGGGACTGTGTGTCCCCGAGTTTAAATACTCAGCCGCTCCAATCAGACGTACAACTATCACAGCAGTCGGAACTGGTCTACCAAATCATTGTCTTCACCAAGCCAACTATTCTATTTCCTCAACCCTTTCATTTCCTTAGTTATGTGTAGATGTACCTGATCATTACTGCTTGAAGACATTGACTGAAGACATTCTCTATTTCCTTAATCCTAATTCTCCAGTCTATTTGTCTTCATCCTGCTTATCCTGTGTTTACACTTTCTGTACTCAGTGCTTGTCTTTCATTTCATCATATGACTATGATGTTACTCTGTTTTGCTTATACCTGAGTACTTATTCCGCTACAAGTAGTTCTTCGCTTAGGAATTTCCTCACCCTGAAATTCCTTAGTGAAGATTTCTTAAAAAATGCCTATTCACCCCCCTCTAGTCGACGTAACACACTTTCACTTTCTCATTCTACACATGCATATGTGTTTTTCACTGAATCACATATTCCGGGATCATAGCAGTTATAGCATAGAATATAAACTCTTAATTATGAACATTGAAATAGAATACTACAATATTATTGCCTCTAGGGCATATTTCCAACACATATTTTATTTTCTCCTTTTTATTTATTTTCTTTTCCATGTCTTCATATTTATTTCCAATTTTTCATAATAAATTTCTAAGTGAACTTTGTTCATGTTCGTTGGAATCCTCTTCGTGTATGTCTTTCTTTGCACGAACCTATAGGAATGTTCACCACTATCAAGTTTGAAATAAAGAGAATGCTGCGAAAAAGTGACTTGAGAAAATAGCAAGTTGGGGGAAGAAGGTATAATACATTCATACTCAATTTTCTCGCAAGTTAATAAAAATAGTATTTTTGTTTGAATGGTTACAGTAAAGCTTCATTCCTCAGGTTAGTTGAATATAATTTAGTCATAATTCCCAACTTCAAATCTTATAAGTGAAACTTTGATGTAAACCATGGTTTTTGTTCCAAAAGAAAAAAATATTAAAAGAAGCTCATGGGCTCTAATTTTTGAAGAGAACTAGCACTTAAGTAGTTCAACTCCATGGAATTGAATTTGATTGCCTTGATGATACCTACTAATAAAGTTATTGAGAGGTATGAATATTTGAGGTTATCAAGATTATGCCAAAAAATTGTGTTGTATATTTACACGGCGCTTCAGCTTCTTTCTTGTGCCATGGTTTTGTCACTATATGCGTGTTCACGTGTGTAAATGTGGCTTCATCACCTTTCTCGATGTTATGCCGAGAACTCCGCTAGACAATGAATAATCCTTTAGAGTTTTGACTTGGATTTCGGCTATGAGTTTGTTACCGTACATAGTGGCAACACTACATTGAATATTATTTTGCTTTCTCTTAAATGTCTGTGTATGTGGTAATAACCGAGTACATATCGCAAGAGCTCAAAAGAGACAATATATTTGTCCATAGTACTCAAAATGAAGCCACTGTGAAACCCAATACAGGATCATACTTTTAACATAACCCCGTCACAAAAGTTTGAAGTTCCGACGAATAACGATTGAAGGAAGTATTTGAGAGTCATGATTTGGCAGCACTTGTGGGTGCCAATGAAATACTTGAGTACTATGTTTTCTTCTTTTCCAAAAGTCCTTTGGTTGAATTTTTTTGCAAAAAGCTTGGAAGGAAATCCATTCTATTAAGATAATAAAAAGTATATGCTTGCTATACACCTAGTTAACTATGGAAGGTTTAACTTGAGAATTGTAACTAGTTATACGAGACTACATGTTGCTAGGCAGCAAGCTTAAGTCCAACCATTCAAATGAAAGTAGTCTCTTAACTAAGATTTCAAGATTTGTGAGGATGGAAATATTACACCTTCACGATGTGGTAAATTTTATTCTACTCAATCGTCAAACTCCCTTTCATTCTCTTGATTTCTTAGTTTCTCGAGAAGGAGCAAATCTTAAGTTTGGGGGAGTTGATGGCTTGAATTTTTTTGACTTTTTATAAGGAGTTTTGACTTGGTTTTCATCAGGTTTCTGTTATTTGTTAGTTATTCAAACGCTAATCCTTCAGGAGAGAAGAAAACTCGTTTACCATTACTTGATAGGAAAAAAACATTTTTAGAAGGAAACCAAGGAGGATTACTCCAAATCATGCCAAATGGAGCAACTTCCATGTTGGTAGTTTTACCATCAAGCGCACCAGAATGCAAGACGGTCATCCATGATCGTATTAGCGGTCATACCAGATGCCAGGGTGTTGGGGAACATAGCAGAAATTCAAAATTTTCCTACGTAACACCAAGATCTATCTATGGAGAGACCAGCAACGAGTAGAAAGGAGAGTGCATCTACATACCCTTGTAGATCGCTAAGCGGAAGCGTTCAAGTGAACGGGGTTGATGGAGTCGTACTCGTCGTGATTCAGATCACCGATGATCAAGTGCAGAACGGACGGCACCTCCGCGTTCAACACACGTACAGCCCGGTGACGTCTCCCACGCCTTGATCCAGCAAGGAGAGAGGGAGAGGTTGAGGAAGACTCCATCCAACAGCAGCACAACGGCGTGGTGGTGGTGGAGGAGCGTGGCAATCCTGCAGGGCTTCGCCAAGCACCTACGGGAGAGGAGGAGGTGTCACGGGAGGGAGGGAGGCGCCAAAGGCTCAGGTGTGGATGCCCTCCCTCCCCTCCACTATATATAGGGGCAGGGGAGAGGGGGGAGGCGCAGCCTTGCCCCCTCCTCCAAGGAAGGGGTGCGGCTAAGGAGGGGGGGAGGAGTCCATCCTCCCCAAGGCACCTCGGAGGTGCCTTCCCCCTTTAGGACTCTCCCCTTTTTCCTTTATCTTGGCGCATGGGCCTCTAGGGGCTGGTGCCCTTGGCCCATGTAGGCCAAGGCGCACCCCCTACAGCCCATGTGGCCCCCCGGGGCAGGTGGCCCCACCCGGTGGGCCCCCGGGACCCTTCCGGTGGTCCCGGTACAATACCGATGACCCCAAAACTTGTCCCGATGGCCGAAACAGGACTTCCTATATATAAATCTTTACCTCCGGACCATTCCGGAACTCCTCGTGACGTCCGGGATCTCATCCGGGACTCCGAACAACATTCGGTAACCACATACAAGCTTCCTTTATAACCCTAGTGTCATCGAACCTTAAGTGTGTAGACCCTACGGGTTCGGGAGACATGTAGTCATGACCGAGATGTTCTCCGGTCAATAACCAACAGCGGGATCTGGATACCCATGTTGGCTCCCACATGTTCCACGATGATCTCATCGGATGAACCACGATGTCAAGGACTCAATCGATCCCGTATACAATTCCCTTTGTCTAGCGGTATGGTACTTGCCCGAGATTCGATCGTCGGTATACCGATACCTTGTTCAATCTCGTTACCGGCAAGTCTCTTTACTCGTTCCGTAACACATCATCCCGTGATCAACCCCTTGGTCACATTGTGCACATTATGATGATGTCCTACCGAGTGGGCCCAGAGATACCTCTCCGTTTACACGGAGTGACAAAATCCCAATCTCGATTCGTGCCAACCCAACAGACACTTTCAGAGATACCCGTAGTGTACCTTTATAGCCACCCAGTTACGTTGTGACGTTTGATACACTCAAAGCACTCCTACGGTATCCAGGAGTTACACGATCTCATGGTCAAAGGAAGAGATACTTGACATTGGCAAAGCTCTAGCAAACGAACTACACGATCTTTGTGCTATGCTTAGGATTGGGTCTTGTCCATCACATCATTCTCCTAATGATGTGATCCCGTTATCAACGACATCCAATGTCCATAGCCAGGAAACCATGACTATCCGTTGATCACAACGAGCTAGTCAACTAGAGGCTCACTAGGGACATATTGTGGTCTATGTATTCACACGTGTATTACGATTTCCGGATAATACAGTTATAGCATGAATAAAAGACAATTATCATGAACAAGGAAATATAATAATAATACTTTTATTATTGCCTCTAGGGCATATTTCCAACAGTCTCCCACTTGCACTAGAGTCAATAATCTAGTTCACATCGCCATGTGATTAACACTCACAGGTCACATCGCCATGTGACTAATACCCAAGAGTTTACTAGAGTCAGTAGTCTAGTTCACATCACTATGTGATTGACACTCAATGAGTTTTTATGTTTTATCATGTTGCTTGTGAGAGAGGTTTTAGTCAACGGGTCTGAACCTTTCAGATCCGTGTGTGCTTTACAAATCTCTATGTCATCTCCTAGATGCAGCTACCACGCTCTATTTGGAGCTATTCCAAATAACTGTTCTACTTGGAGCTATTCAAAATTGTTGCTCCATTATATGTATCCGGTCTCTCTACTCAGAGCTATCCGGATAGGTGTCAAGCTTGCATCGTCATAACCCTTTACGACGAACTCTTTTACCACCTCCATAATTGAGAAAAATTCCTTAGTCCACTAGTTACTAAGGATAACTTTGACCGCTGTCCTGTGAGTCATTCTTGGATCACTCTTGTACCCCTTGACTGACTCATGGCAAGGCACACTTCAGGTGCGGTACACAGCATAGCATACTGAAGAGCCTACGTCTTAAGCATAGGGGACGACCTTCGTCCTTTCTCTCTATTCTGCCGTGGTCGAGCTTTAAGTCTTAACTTCGTACCTTACAACTTAGGCAAGAACTTCTTCTTTGACTGATCCATCTTGAATACCTTCAAGATCATGTCAAGGTATGTGCTCATTTGAAAGTATTATTAAGCATTTTGATCTATCCTTATAGATCTTGATGCTCAGTGTTCAAGTAGCTTAATCCATGTTTTCTATTGAAAAACACCTTTCAAATAACCCTATATGCTTTCTAGAAATTCTACATCATCTCTGATCATCAATATGTCAACAACATATACTCATCAGAAATTCTATAGTGCTCCCACTCACTTCTTTGGAAATACAAGTTTCTCATAAACTTTGTATAAATCCAAAATCTTTGATCATCTCATCAAAGTGTACATTCCAACTCCGAGATGCTTACTCCAGTCCTCAGAAGGATCGCTGGAGCTAGCATACCTTTTAGCATCCTTAGGATCGACAAAACTTTTCTGATTGTATCACATACAACCTTTCCTCACGAAAACTGGTAAGGAAACTCGTTTTGATATCCATATGCCAGATTTCATAAATATAGCTAATGCTAACATGAATCCGACGGACTTTAAGCATCGCTACGGATGAGAAAATCTCATCGTAGTCAACTCCTTGAACTTGTGAAAAACTTTTCGCCACAAGTCAAGCTTCATGGATGGTGACATTACCATCCACGTCTGTCTTCTTCTTAAAGATCCATTTATCTTAATGGCTTGCCGATCATCGGGCAAGTCCACCAAAGTCCATGGATCCGTTCTCGGATTTTATGGCCTCGAGCCATTTATCGGAATCCGGGCCCACCATCGTTTCTCCATAGCTCGTAGGTTCATTGTTGTCCAGCAACATGACTTCCAAGACAGGATTACGTACCACTCTGAAGTAGTATGCATCCTTGTCATCCCACGAGGTTTGGTAGTGACTTGATCCGAAGTTTCATGATCAATATCATAAGCTTCCACTTCAATTGGTGTAGGTGCCACAGGAACAACTTCATGTGCCTTGCCACACACTAGTTGAAGAGACGGTTCAATAACCTCATCAAGTCTCCACCATCCTCCCACTCAACTCTTTCGAGAGAAACCTTTCCTCGAGAAAGGACCCGATTCTAGAAACAATCCATATTGCTTTCGGATCTGAATTAGGAGGTATACCCAACTGTTTTGGGTTTCCTATGAAGATGCATTTTATCCGCTTTGGGTTCGAGCTTATCAACCTGAAACTTTTTCATATAAGCGTCGCAGCCCCAAACTTTTAAGAAACGACAACTTAGGTTTCTCTAAACCATAATTCAAACGGTTTCATCTCAACGGAATTACGTGGTGCCCTATTTAAAGTGAATGTGGTTGTCTCTAATGCTTAACCCATGAACAATAGTGGTAATTCGATAAGAGACATCATGGTACGCACCATATCCAATAGGGTGCAACTATGATGTTCGGACATACCATCACACTATGGTGTTCCAGGCGGTATTAATTGTGAAGCAATTTCCACAATGTCTTAATTGTGTGCCAAAACTCGTAACTCAGATATTCATCTCTATGATCATATCATAGACATTTTATCCTCTTGTCACAATGATCTTCTACTTCACTCTGAAATTACTTGAACCATTCAATAATTCAGACTTGTGTTTCATCAAGTAAATATACTCAACATCTACTCGAATCATCTGTGAAGTAAGAACATAACGATATTTACTGCATGCCTCAGCACTTATTGGACTGCACACATCAAAATGTGTTACTTCCAACAAGTTGCTATCTTGTTCCATCTTATTGAAACCGAGGCTTTTCAGTCATCTTGCCTATGTGGTATGATTTGCATATCTCAAGTGATTCAAAATCAAGTGAGTCCGAACGGTCCATTTGCATGGAGTTTCTTCATGCATATACACCAATAGACATGGTTCGCATGTCTCAAACTTTTCAAAATGAGTGAGTCCAAAGATCCATCAACATGGAGCTTCTTCATGCGTTTTATACCATTATGACTTACATGGCAGTGCCACAAGTAAGTGGTACTATCATTACTATCTTATATCTTTTGGCATGAAAATGTGTATCACTACGATCGAGATTCAATAAACCATTCAGGTTTAATACTAATCTTGATGGTAGAGGGAGCGTGCGATGTTTGATTATATCAAACTTGGAAACACTTCCAACACATATCGTCAGCTCTCCTTTAGCTAGTCTCCGTTTATTCCGTAGCTTTTATTTCGAGTTACTAACACTTAGCAACCGAACCGGTATCCAATACCCTGGTGCTACTAGGAGTACTAGTAAAGTACACATTAACATAATGTATATCCAATATACTTCTATCGACCTTGCCAGCCTTCTCATCTACCAAGTATCTAGGGTAATGCTGCTCCAGTGGTTGTTCCCCTTATTACAGAAGCACTTAGTCTCGGGTTTGGGTTCAACCTCGGGTTTCTTCATTGGTGCAGCAGCTGAATTGCCGTTTCATGAAGTATCCCTTCTTGCCCTTGCCCTTCTTGAAACTAGTGGTCTCACTGACCATCAACGATTGATGCTCCTTCTTGATTTCTACTTTCGCGGTGTCAAACATTGCGAATATCTCAAGGACCATCATATATGTCCCTGATATATTATAGTTCATCACGAAGCTCTAGCAGCTTGGTGGTAATGACTTCGGAGAAACTATCACTATTTCATCTGGAAGATCAACTCCCACTTGATTCAAGTGATTGTTATACTCAGACAATCTGAGCACAAGCTCAACGATTGAGCTTTTCTCCCTTAGTTTGCAGGCTAAGAAAATCGTCGGAGGTCTTATACCTCTTGACATGGGCACGAGCCTGAAATCCCAATTTCAGCCCTCGAAACATCTCATATGTTCCGCGACGTTTTGGAAACGTCTTTAGTGCCTCAACTCTAAACCGTTTAACTGAACTATCACGTAGTTATCAAAACGTGTATGTCTGATGTTCACAACATCCACAAACGACGTTTGGGGTTCAGCACACTGAGCGGTGCATTAAGGACATAAGCTTTCTACTGATCGCATAATCGCTACTATCAACTTTGAACTATATTTTCTCTAGGAACATATCTAAAACAGTAGAACTAAAGCGCGAGCTACGACATAATTTGCAAAAGGTCTTTTGACTATGTTCAGGATAATTAAGTTCATCTTATGAACTCCCACTCAGATAGACATCCCTCTAGTCATCTAAGTGATTATATGATCCGAGTCAACTAGGCCGTGTCCGATCATCACGTGAGACGGACTAGTCATCATCGGTGAACATCTTCATGTTGATCGTATCTACTATACGACTCATGCTCGACCTTTCGGTCTCCGTGTTCCGAGGCCATGTCTGTACATGCTAGGCTCGTCAAGTTAACCCTAAGTGTATTGCTGTGTAAATCTGTCTTACACCCGTTGTATGTGAACGTAAGAATCCATCACACCCGATCATCACGTGGTGCTTAGAAGCGACGAACTGTAGCAACGGTGCACAGTTAGGGGAGAACACTTCTTGAAATTGTTGTAAGGGATCATCTTATTTACTACCGTCGTTCTAAGCAAACAAGATGCATAAACATGATAAACATCACATGCAATCAAATAGAGTAGTGACATGATATGGCCAATATCATATAGCTCCTTTGATCTTCATCTTCGGGGCTCCATGATCATCTTGTCACCGGCTTGACACCATGATCTCCATCATCATGATCTCCATCATCGTGTCTTCATGAAGTTGTCACGCCAACGACTACTTCTACTTATATGACTAACGCGTTTAGCAATAAAGTAAAGTAGTTTACATGGCGTTCTTCAATGACACGCAGGTCATACAAAAAATAAAGACAACTCCTATGGCTCCTGCCGGTTGTCATACTCATCGACATGCAAGTCGTGAATCCTATTACAAGAACATGATCAATCTCATACATCACATATATCATTCATCACATCCTTTTGGCCATATCACATCACATAGCATACCCTGCAAAAACAAGTTAGACGTCCTCTAATTGTTGTTGCATGTTTTACGTGGCTGCTATGGGTTTCTAGCAAGAACGTTTCTTACCTACGCAAAACCACAACGTGATATGCCAATTGCTATTTACCCTTCATAAGGACCCTTTTCATCGAATCCGTTCCGACTAAAGTGGGAGAGACTGGCACCCGCTAGCCACCTTATGCACCAAGTGCATGTCAATCGGTGGAACCTGTCTCACGTAAGAGTACGTGTAAGGTCGGTCCGGGCCGCTTCATCCCACGATGCCGTCGAAACAAGATTGGACTAGTAACGGTAAGCATATTGAACAACATCAACGCCCACAACTACTTTGTGTTCTACTCGTGCAAAGAATCTACGCAATAGACCTAGCTCATGATGCCACTGTTGGGGAACGTAGCAGAAATTCAAAATTTTCCTACGTAACACCAAGATCTATCTATGGAGAGACCAGCAACGAGTAGAAAGGAGAGTGCATCTACATACCCTTGTAGATCGCTAAGCGGAAGCGTTCAAGTGAACGGGGTTGATGGAGTCATACTCGTCGTGATTCAGATCACCGATGATCAAGTGCAGAACGGACGGCACCTCCGCGTTCAACACACGTACAGCCCGGTGACGTCTCCCACGCCTTGATCCAGCAAGGAGAGAGGGAGAGGTTGAGGAAGACTCCATCCAACAGCAGCACAACAGCGTGGTGGTGGTGGAGGAGCGTGGCAATCCTGCAGGGCTTCGCCAAGCACCTACGGGAGAGGAGGAGGTGTCACGGGAGGGAGGGAGGCGCCAAAGGCTCAGGTGTGGATGCCCTCCCTCCCCTCCACTATATATAGGGGCAGGGGAGAGGGGGGAGGCGCAGCCTTGCCCCCTCCTCCAAGGAAGGGGTGCGGCTAAGGAGGGGGGGAGGAGTCCATCCTCCCCAAGGCACCTCGGAGGTGCCTTCCCCCTTTAGGACTCTCCCCTTTTTCCTTTATCTTGGCGCATGGGCCTCTAGGGGCTGGTGCCCTTGGCCCATGTAGGCCAAGGCGCACCCCCTACAGCCCATGTGCCCCCCCGGGGCAGGTGGCCCCACCCGGTGGGCCCCCGGGACCCTTCCGGTGGTCCCGGTACAATACCGATGACCCCGAAACTTGTCCCGATGGCCGAAACAGGACTTCCTATATATAAATCTTTACCTCCGGACCATTCCGGAACTCCTCGTGACGTCCGGGATCTCATCCGGGACTCCGAACAACATTCGGTTACCACATACAAGCTTCCTTTATAACCCTAGCGTCATCGAACCTTAAGTGTGTAGACCCTACGGGTTCGGGAGACATGCAGACATGACCGAGACGTTCTCCGGTCAATAACCAACAGCGGGATCTGGATACCCATGATGGCTCCCACATGTTCCACGATGATCTCATCGGATGAACCACGATGTCAAGGACTCAATCGATCCCGTATACAATTCCCTTTGTCAGGCGGTATTTTACTTGCCCGAGATTCGATCGTCGGTATATCGATACCTTGTTCAATCTCGTTACCGGCAAGTCACTTTACTCGTTCCGTAACACATCATCCCATGATCAACTCCTTGGTCACATTGCGCATATGATGATGTCCTACCGAGTGGGCCCAGAGATACCTCTCTGTTTACACGGAGTGACAAATCCCAGTCTCGATCCGCATAAAACAATAGATACTTTCGGAGATGCCTGTAGTGCATCTTTATAGTCACCCAGTTACATTGTGACGTTTGATACACCCAAGGCACTCCTACGGTATCCAGGAGTTACACGATCTCATGGTCAAAGGAAGAGATACTTGACATTGGCAAAGCTCTAGCAAATGAACTACACGATCTTTTGTGCTAGTCTTAGGATTGGGTCTTGTCCATCACATCATTCTCCTAATGATGTGATCCCGTTATCAACGACATCCAATGTCCATAGCCAGGAAACCATGACTATCCGTTGATCACAACGAGCTAGTCAACTAGAGGCTCACTAGGGACATATTGTGGTCTATGTATTCACACGTGTATTACGATTTCCGGATAATACAGTTATAGCATGAATAAAAGACAATTATCATGAACAAGGAAATATAATAATAATACTTTTATTATTGCCTCTAGGGCATATTTCCAACACAGGGGCTCCCCTTCATCTAGAGGAACAATGTTCATCAAGGGGAACAACACATCAAAGAGACCTAATCGCTGCTACTTCATCAAGAAAAGGGGGAGAAGAGATCCAGAGAAGAAGAACCACCGGAGAACCTTATTGTTTTGTTCTTTCGCCTTCATCCTAATTTCGTTTCATCATCACCATTGTAATAGGACTTCCAAGTTGTAAGATCAAGGTGTATAACTCTATCCATACTCATGTAGAGATCAAAGACTTGTTGAATCATCCATTTGTTGGGAAACGTTGCATGGAAAACAAAAAAATTCTACGCACACGCAAGATCTATCAAGGAGATGCATAGCAACGAAAGGGGAGAGTGTGTCTACGTACCCTCATAGACCGTAAGAAAAAGCGTTTAGTAACGCGGTTGATGTAGTCGAACTTCTTTGCGATCCAACCGATCGAGCACCGAATGTATGGCACCTCCGCGTTCAGCACTCGTTCAGCTCGGTGACGTCCACGCCTTCTTGATCTAGCAAGATGGCGAGGTAGTGGATGAGTTTCGGCAGCACGACGGCATGGTGACGGGCGTGATGCTATCTATGCATGGCTTCACCTAAGAACTATGAAAATATGACAGAGTCTGTAACGGTGGAGGGGGGCGCCGCACACGGCTAAGAGATTGTCGTGGTTATGTGTGGCACCCCCTTCCCACATATATATAGGTGGGTGATGACCCACAAGTATAGGGGATCTATCGTAGTCCTTTCGACAAGTAAGAGTGTCAAACCCAATGAGGAGCAGAAGGTAATGACAAGCGGTTTTCAGTAAGGTATTCTCTGCAAGCACTGAAATTATCGGTAACAGATAGTTTTGTGATAAGGTAATTTGTAACGGGTAACAAGCAACAAAAGTAAACATGGTGCATCAAGGTAGCCCAATCCTTTTTGTAGCAAAGGACAAGCCTGGACAAACTCTTATATAAAGGAAAACGCTCCCGAGGACACATGGGAATTATCGTCAAGCTAGTTTTCATCAGGCTCATATGATTCGTGTTCATTACTTTGATAATTTGATATGTGGGTGGACCGGTGCTAGGGTGCTGCCCTTCCTTGGACAAGCATGCCACTTATGATTAACTACTCTCGCAAGCATCCGCAACTACGAAAGAAGAATTAAGGTAAACCTAACCATAGCATGAAACATATGGATCCAAATCAGCCCCTTACGAAGCAACGCATAAACTAGGGTTTAAGCTTCTGTCACTCTAGCAACCCATCATCTACTTATTACTTCCCAATGCCTTCCCCTAGGCCCAAATAATGGTGAAGTGTCATGTAGTCAACATTCACATAACACCACTAGAGGAAAGACAACATACATCTTATCAAAATATCGAAAGAATACCAAATTCACATGACTACATATAGCAAGACTTCTCCCATGTCCTCAGGAACAAACGTAACTACTCACAAATCATATTCATGTTCTTAATCACAGGGGTATTAATATTCATTAAGGATCTGAACATATAATCTTCCACCGAATAAACCAACTAGCATCAACTACAAGGAGTAATCAACACTACTAGCAACCCACAGGTACCAATCTGAGGTTTTGAGACAAAGATCGGATACAAGAGATGAACCAGGGTTCAAGAGGAGATGGTGTTGGTGAAGATGTTGATGGAGATTGACCCCATCCCGATGAGAGGGTCGATGGTGATGACGATGGTGACGATTTCCCCCTCCCGGGGGGATGTTTCCCCAGCAGAACAACTCCGCCGCAGCCCTAGATTGGTTCCGCCTCGAGACAGCGGCGCTTAGTCCCGAAAGCTTCCTTCTGATTTTTTCCAGGGCGAAAGACTTCATATAGCAAAAGATGGGCACTGAAGGCCTGCCAGGGGGCCACGAGATAGGGGGGCACGCCCAGGGGGGTAGGGCGCGCCCCCACCCTTGTGGCCAAGCTGTGGGCCCCCTCTGGTTGATTCTTTCGCCAGTATTTTTATTAATTCCAAAACGTGCCTCCGTGAACTTTCAGGACTTTTGGAGTTGTGCAGAATAGGTCTCTAATATTTGCTCCTTTTCCAGGCAAGAATTCCAGCTGTCGGCATTCTCCATCTTCATGTAAACCTAAGAGAGAAAAGGCATAAGTATTGTGACATAATGTGTAATAATAGCCCATAATGCAATAAATATCAATATCAAAGCATGATGCAAAATGGACGTATCAACTCCCCCAAGCTTAGACCTTGCTTGTCCTCAAGCGGAAGCGGAAATAAAAAATATGTCCACATGTTTTAGAGATGGAGGTGTCGATAAAATAAAATACGGACATGAGGGCATCATGATCATTCTTGAAACAACAACATATATAAATATATATTGTAATATGATTTCTTATGCTAAAGTAACAATCTATTCACAGTGTCAAGTATGAATCAGAAACTTCATTAAAAACTAACAAACTATAATCTTGGTCATTGAAGCAATTGCAATTTATCATAACATCAGAAAGACTCAATATAAGAGCTTTTCAGCAAGTCCACATACTCAACTATCATTTAGTCTTTCACAATTGCTAACACTCATGCAATACTTATGGGTATGGAGTTTTAATCGGACACAGAGAAAGATAGGGGCTTATAGTGTTGCCTCCCAACCTTTTACCTCAAGGGTAATGTCAACAATAATAGTTTATGATAACTTACATCCAATTGGATATATATATATATATCAGGATCTTTCCAACACAATGTGCTTGCCAAAGGATAAAATGTAAAAAGGAAAGGTGAAGATCACCATGAATCTTGCATAAGGCATAAGACAAAAATAAAAGATAGGCCCTTCGCAGAGGGAAGCACAGGTTGTTATGTGCTTTTATGGTTGGATGCACAAAATCTTAATGCGAAAGAACGTCATTTTATATTGCCACTTGTGATATGCACATTTATTATGCAGTCTGTCGCTTTTATTACTTCCATATCACAAGATCGTATAAAGCTTATTTTCTCCACACTAATAAATCATACATATTTAAAGAGAATTTTTTATTGCTTTTAACAATGACAACTTACTTGAAGGATCTTACTCAATCCATAGGTAGATATGGTGGACTCTCATGGCAAACTGGGTTTAAGGATATTTCGAAGCACAAGTAGTATCTCTACTTGGTGCGAAGAATTTGGCTAGCATGAGGGGGAAAGGCAAGCTTAACATGTTGGACGATCTATGACAATATACTTTATTTCAGATATAAGAAAATATAACCCATTACGTTGTCTTCCTTGTCCAACATCAACTTTTTATCATGCCATATTTTAATGAGTGCTCACAGTCATAAAAGATGTCCAAGATAGTATATTTATATGTGAAAACCTCTCTTTCTTTATTATTTCCTATTAATTATAACGATTACTAAAACTATGTTTGTCAACTCTCAACAATCTTTATTCATCATACTCTTTATATGTTAAGTCATTACTCTCCATAAGATCAACATGATCTCTTTAATTCTTTAATTCTTTCTTTTTTCTTATTATTCCCTCAAGATCATAGCAAGATAATCAAGCCCTTGACTCAACACTAATCTTTATTATATATATGGCTCACGGACTCGATTACATAGAAGGATCTTAAAGCAAAACTCAAAACTAAATCATACTAAAACTTTATTCTAATAGATCAAGATATTACCAAAAGTATCTAACTAAGAAAAACGATAAAGATAGGAGTGTGATGGTGATACGATACCGGGGCACCTCCCCAAACTTGGTAGTTGCCAAGGGGAGTGCCCATGCCCATGTATTTATGTCTCTTTCTTCGGAGGTGGTGATGGTAGAGTTGTTGATGATGTAGGCTTGTCGTCCATATTACAAGGCATAGGCTCACCATCATAAAAGGATGATCGAGTCTCCAGGATCCTCAAATCTGCAGCCAAACTCGTCCTCTTGAATCTATATTCATACTCACAGTTTTGGTTTTGCAGGTCATAGATCTGGGCCTGGAGGTGCTCGATTTTCTCGTGAAGCTTGAATATGGTCTCCCCAATGTTCTTGACATCTAGCTTGTGGTTGTTGGTGAACTCCGTGATCATTATGTGGTTGGCATCGAGTCCGTGTTCCACCATCTCCTGGCACTTGAAAACTTATTGCTCCATTGCTTCGAGCCTTGTCTTCGTGCTTCCGGTCCTCCTTGGTCCCTCAACATCGCGGATGTGCAGCAACCCCTCACGCATCTCAATGGTTTGAGGATGTTGCAGCACTTCCGCGAGGTAGGGGTTGATGACCTTCTCGAAGAACTTGTCCTTGGGGGCGCTTGGAGACGTCATGGTGATCTAGATCTGTCAGAAAAACAGCTCGAAACAAAGACAGAGGAGATTTGCATGATACGGTGGTCAAAACCTTCGGGAGATTATATAATGAATTTTTACCGACCAAAAGAAGTATCATGCAAGAAAATGGAGTCCGGAGAGCACACGAGGTGCCCATGAGGCAGGGGGCGCACCCAGGGGGGTAGGGCGCGCCCTCCACCTTTGTGGATGCCCCGTGTCCTTCCGGGACTACTTCTTAATTTCCTATTTTCTTAAATATTCCAAAATAGAGAAAATTGCTATTAGAACTATTTTGGAATCGGTTTACTTACCGTACCACATACCTATTCCTTTTCGGAGTCTTAAACATTCTGGAAAATGTCCCTTATGTACTCCTCCGGGGTTACTGTGTCAATAACATTGGTTTCAATATTTATGGGATTACCTGAGATATAATGTTTGATTCTTTGACCATTCACCAGCTTTGGATTTGTGCCTTCGAAGTTGTTGATTTTTATGGCACCGGAATGATAGACCTCCTCGATAACATAAGGGCCTTCCCATTTAGAGAGAAGTTTTCCTGCAAAAAATCTTAAACGAGAGTTGTATAGCAAAACATAATCACCTACATTAAACTCACGCTTTTGTATCCTTTTGTCATGCCACCTTTTAACCTTTTCTTTAAACAGTTTGGCATTCTCATACACCTGGGTTCTCCACTCATCAAGTGAGCTAATGTCAAATAGCCTCTTCTCACTAGCAGGTTTGAAATCATAATTGAGCTCTTTAATGGCCCAATACGCCTTATGTTCTAGTTTGAGAGGTAAGTGACAAGCTTTTCCATAAACCATTTTATAAGGAGACATACCCATAGGATTTTTATATGCAGTTCTATAGGACCATAATGCATAATCAAGTTTCTTGGACCAATTCTTTATAGATCTATTAACAGTCTTTTGCAAAATTAATTTGAGCTCTCTATTACTCAGTTCTACTTGGCCACTAGACTGTGGGTGATATGGAGATGCAATTCTATGATTAACATCATATTTAGGAATCATTTTACGGAAAGAACCATGAATAAAATGTGAACCACCATCAGTCATTAAGTATCTAGGGACTCCAAACCTTGGAAAAATAACTTCTTTGAGCATCTTAATAGAGGTGTTATGATCGGCACTACTAGTTGGAATAGCTTCTACCCACTTAGTAACGTAATCAACAACAACTAAAATATGTGTATACCCATTAGAGGAAGGAAACGGTCCCATATAATTAAAGCCCCAAACATCAAATGGTTCAATAACAAGTGAATAATTTATAGGCATTTCTTGATGTCTACTAATATTACCAATTCTTTGACATTCATCGCAAGACAAGAAAAACTTACGGGCATCTTTGAAGAGAGTAGGCCAATAAAAACCGGATTGCAATACCTTATGTGCAGTTCTCTCTCCAGCGTGGTGTCCTCCATAAGCCTCGGAGTGACACTTGCGTAGGATCTGTTCCTGTTCATGCTCAGGTACACAACGTCTAATAACACCATCTACTCCTTCTTTATAAAGGTGTGGGTCATCCCAGAAGTAATGTCTTAAGTCATAGAAAAACTTTTTCTTTTGCTGGTATGTGAAACTAGGTGGTATAAATTTGGCAACAATGTAATTAGCATAATCAGCATACCATGGAGCAGTATGAGAAGCATTTATGACAGCTAATTGTTCATCAGGAAAGCTATCATCAATAGGTAGTGGGTCATCAAGAACATTTTCTAACCTAGACAAGTTGTCTGCAACGGGGTTCTCAGCTCCCTTTCTATCAATAATATGCAAATCAAATTCTTGTAGTAAGAGAACCTATCTAATAAGTCTAGGTTTAGCATCTTTCTTTTCCATAAGATATTTAATAGAAGCATGATCAGTGTGAACGGATACTTTAGAGTCAACAATGTAAGGTCTGAACTTATCACAAGCAAATACAACTACTAAAAATTCTTTTTCAGTAGTAGCATAATTTCTCTGGGCACTGTCTAGAGTTTTACTAGAATATTGGATAACTTTAGTTTCTTATCAACTCTTTGTCCTAGAACAGCACCTACAACATAATCACTAGCATCACACATAATTTCAAAGGGTAAATTCCAATCAGGTGGCTGAACAATAATTGCAGAAATCAAAGCCTTCTTAAGTATTTCAAATGCTTCTACACAATATCATCAAAGACAAAAGGAATATCTTTTTGTAAGAGGTTAGTCAGAGGCCTAGAAATTTTAGAGAAGTCTTTAATGAACCTCCTCTAAAAACCGGCATGACCAAGGAAACTTCTTATACTTTTGATGTCCTTAGGACACGACATCTTTTCAATAGCATCGACTTTAGCTTTATCAACTTCAATACCTCTTTCAGAAAATTTATGCCCCAAGACAATACCTTCATTAACCATAAAGTGGCACTTCTCCCAATTCAAGACAAGATTATTTCTTTGTATATCTGCAAAACTTGATCAAGGTTGCTCAAGCAATCATCAAAAGAAGTTCCATATACGGAAAAATCATCCATGAAAACATCAACAATCTTTTCACAAAAATCAGAGAATATAGCCATCATGCATCTTTGAAAGGTAGCAGGTGCATTACATAAACCAAAAGGCATACATCTATAAGAAAAGGTACCGAAAGGGCAAGTAAAAGTGGTCTTATCCTGATCCTCTTTTGACACAGGTATTTGAGAGAAACCAGAATAACCATCTAGAAAGCAAAAATGGGTATGTTTAGATAATCTTTCTAGAATTTGATCGATAGAAGGTAAAGGGCAATGATCTTTTCTAGTAGCTTTATTTAATTTGTGGAAATCAATTATCATCCTATAACCTGTAACAATTCTTTGTGGGATCAATTCATCTTTATCATTAGGAACAACAATAATACCTCCCTTCTTAGGGACACAATGGACAGGACTTACCTACTGACTATTAGCAACGGGATAAATTATACCTGCCTCCAGAAGCTTTAGTATTTCTTTTCTAACCACTTCTTTCATTGTAGGATTTAACTGTCATTGGTGATCAACAACCAGTTTAGCGTCTTTCTCCAATTTTATCTTGTGTTGGCATAGAGTGGGACTAATGCCCTTAAGGTCATCAAGAGTATATCCAATAGCAGCACGGTGCTTCTTCAGAGTTTTCAATATTTTCTCCTCTTCCTGCTCTGAAAGGTTAGCACTAATAATAACAGGATATATCTTTCATCAAGATAAGCATATTTAAGAGTATCAGATAATGGTTTAAGCTCAAACACGGGATCACCCTTGGGTGGTGGATGACCCCCTAGGATTTCAACAGGCAAGTTGTGTTTCAAAATAGGTCCCTGTTTAAACAATACTTCATCTATTTCCCTTCTTTCATTCATAAACATATCATTTCATGGTCTAGCAAATATTGTTCTAAAGAATCATTAGGAGGTACGACAATAGAAGCAAGACAAATAATTTCATCCTTACTAGGCGATTCTTTATCATGGGGTTGTCTACGAAATTTAGCAAAGTTAAAGTCATGAGACATATCCCCTAACCCAATCGTAACAATATCCTTTTCGCAATCTATCCTAGCATTAACAGTATTCAAGAAGGGTCTACCAAATATAATGGGACAAAAGTCACCTTGTGGGGAACCAAGAACAAGAAAATCAGCAGGATATTTAACTTTCCCACACAAGACTTCAACATCTCTAACAATCCCAACTGGTGAAATAGTATCTGTATTGGCAAGCTTAATTGTAATATCAATACCTTCTAACTCAGCAGGTGCAATATCATGTATAATTTCTTCGTATAAAGAATGAGGTATTGCACTCGCACTAGCACCCATATCACATAAGCCATGATAGCAATGATCTCCTATTTTAACGGAAATAATAGGCATGCCTACAATAGGTCTATGTTTATTTTTTAGTATTGGGTCTAGCAATTCTAGCAGCTTCATCACAGAAGTAAATAACATGTTCATCGATATTATCGGCCAAGAGATCTTTAACCATAGCAATACTAGGTTCAACTTTAATTTGCTCAGGGGGTGTAGGTGTTCTAGTATTACTCTTACGAACCACAGTTGAAGCTTTAGCATGATCCTTTATTCTAACAGGGAAAGGTGGTTTCTCAATATAAGCGGTAGGAACAATAGGATCAACATTATAAGTGATAGTCTTTTCTTCAACTTTAATAGGTTCAACTACTTTTACTTCAATGAGAGGACTATTTAAACTACTTCTCCTTAGGGAGATCGACGTGAGTAGCAAACAATTCATAGAAAGAGGCTACTATCTCAGAGTCAAGTCCATATTTAGTGCTAAATTCACGGAAAACATTGGTATCCATAAAAGGTTTAACACTATCAAACTTAGGTGTCATACCTAACTCCTTACCTTCGTCGAGATCCCAATCTTCAGAGTTGCGTTTAATTCTTTCCAATAAATCCCATCTGAATTCCATAGTCTTGATCATAAAAGAACCAGTACAAGAAGTATCGAGCATGGAGCTATTTTTGAGAGAAATTCGAGCATAAATTTTTTGAATAATAATTTCTCTTGAGAGATCACGATTGGGGCATGAATATAAAATTGACTTAAGCCTTCCCCAAGCTTGAGCGATGCTTTCTCCTTCGCGAGGCCAAAAATTATATATATGATTACGATCACGATGAACCTGATGCATAGGATAAAACTTCTGATGAAATTCCAATTTCAATCGGTTGTAGTTCCATGATCCCATATCATCACATAGCCTAAACCATGTCAATGCCTCTCCCTTCAAAGATAAAGGGAAGAACTTCTACTTGATAACATCCTCATGCATACCTGCAAGCTTAAATAATCCACAAACTTCATCCACATAGATTAGGTGCAAATCGGGATTAGCTAGCAGTTTCTCTCTCATACCCGAAGGACTTTCAAAGTAAACATTTTCAGTAGATTCAGTAGGTTGAGCAAATCTTTGGTCTACTGGTCAGGGTGAAGATACCCCGAACAAGCCCTCAAAGGATTACTTCCCATAATAATAAGTGACAGTAAATTTCAGCACACTATATAAATTTTTTCCTTACCAATTTCCACTTACCAAAGGCGTTTCACTCCCGAACAACGGTGCCAGAAAAGAGTCTTGATGACCCACAAGTATAGGGGATCTATCATAGTCATTACGATAAGTAAGAGTGTCGAACCCAACGAGGAGCAGAAGGAAATGACAAGCGGTTTTCAGTAAGGTATTCTCTGCAAGCACTAAAATTATCGGTAACAGATAGTTTTGTGATAAGGTAATTTGTAACGGGTAACAAGCAACAAAAGTAAACAAGGTACAGAAAGGTGGCCCAATCCTTTTTGTAGCAAAGGACAAGCCTGGATAAACTCTTATATAAAGGAAAACGCTCTCGAGGACACATGAGAATTATCGTCAAGCTAGTTTTCATCACACTCATATGATTCGCGTTCGTTACTTTGATAATTTGATATGTGGGTGGACCAGTGCTTGGGTGCTGCCCTTCCTTGGACAAGCATCCCACTTATGATTAACTACTCTCGCAAGCATCCGCAGCCAGGAAAGAAGAATTAAGGTAAACCTAACCATAGCATGAAACATATGGATCCAAATCAGCCCCTTACCAAGCAACGCATAAACTAGGGTTTAAGCTTCTGTCACTCTAGCAACCCATCATCTACTTATTACTTCCAAATGCCTTCCCCTAGGCCCAAATAATGGTGAAGTGTCATGTAGTCGACGTTCACATAACGCCACTAGAGGAAAGACAACATACATCTTATCAAAATATCGAACGAATACCAAATTCACATGACTACTTATAGCAAGACTTCTCCCATGTCCTCAAGAACAAATGTAACCACTCACAAATCATATTCATGTTCATAATCAGAGGGGTATTAATATGCATTAAGGATCTGAACATATAATCTTCCATCAAATAAACCAACTAGCATCAACTACAAGGAGTAATCAACACTACTAGCAACCCACAGGTACCAATCTGAGGTTTTGAGACAAAGATCGGATACAAGAGATGAAGTAGGGTTTGAGAGGAGATGGTGTTGGTGAAGATGTTGATGGAGATTGACCCCCTCCTGATGAGAGGATCGATGGTGATGACGATGCAATTTCCCCCTCCTGAAGGGATGTTTCCCTGGCAGAACAGCTCCGCTGAAGCTCTAGATTGGTTCTGCCAAGGTTCCGGCTCGAGCCGGTGGCGCTTCGTCCCGAAAGCTTCCTTCTGATTTTTTCAGGGCAAAAGACTTCATATAGCAAAAGATGGGCACCAGAGGCCTGCCAGGGGGCCCACGAGACAGGGGGGCGCGCCCAGGGGGGTAGGGCACGCCCCCACCCTCGTGGCCAGGGTGTGGGCCCCCTCTGGTTGATTCTTTTGCTAGTATTTTTTATTAATTCCAAAACGTGCCTCCGTGAAGTTTCAGGACTTTTGGAGTTGTGCAGAATAGGTCTCTAATATTTGCTCATTTTCCAGCCCAGAATTCCAGCTGCCGGCATTCTCCCTCTTCATGTAAACCTTGTAAAATAAGAGAGAAAAGGCATAAGTATTGTGACACAATGTGTAATAACCGCTCATAATGCAATAAATATCAATATCAAAGCATGATGCAAAATGGACGTATCAGTGGGGGAGAGGGGAGAGGCCAAGGGGCGCCCCAAGTAGGCTAAGTCCTACTTGGGGTCTTCCCCAAGCTGCCCCCCTCCCCTCCTTTCTCTCATGAGAAGGGAAAGGCAGGAGGGGCCACCCTCCCCTTTCCTTCCCCTAGGTCCGTCCATCCAGGGAGAGGGGCGCGCCATCCCCCTAGTGGGCTGGTATGCCCCCCTTTGGCCCATTAGGCCCATACACTTCCCAGGGGTGTCTAGAACCCCTTTTGGTGCCCCGATGACTACCCGGTACACTCCGAAACTCTTCTACTGTCAGAATATCATCGTCCTATATATCAATCTTTACCTCCGTACCATTAAGGATCTCCTCATCATGTATGTGATCTCATCCAGGACTCCGAACAACATTCGGTCACCAAATCATGTAACTCATATAACACTATATCGTCAACAAACATTAAGCGTGTTGACCCTACGGGTTTGAGAACTATGACATGACCGAAACACCTCTCCGGTCAATAGCCAATAGCAGAACCTGGATGCCCATATTGGCTCCTACATATTTTCTACGAAGATCCTTATTGGTCGAACCTTATGATAACATACGCAATTCCCTTTGTCCATCGGTATGTTACTTGCCCAAAATTCGGTCATTGGTATCTTCATACCTAGTTCAATCTCGTTATTGGCAAGTCTCTTTACTCGTTCCGTAATACATCATCTCATAACTAACTCATTAGTCATTTGCTTGCAAGGCTTATTATGATGTGTATTACCGAGAGGGCCCAAAGATACCTTTCCGATACTCGGAGTGACAAATCCTAATCACGATCTATGCCAACTCAACAAACACCTTCAGAGATACCTGTAGAGCATCTTTATGATCACCCAGTTACGTTGTGACATTTGATAGAACACAAGGTATTCCTCCGGTATTCGGGAGTTGCATAATCTCATAGTTGAAGAATTATGTATTTGACATTAAGAAAGCAATAGCAATAAACTGAACAATCAAAATGCTAAGCTAACGGATGGGTCTTGTCCATCACATCATTCTTCTACTGATGTGATCCCATTATCAAATGACAACACATGTCTATGGTTAGGAAACCTTTAACCATATTTGATCAACGAGCTAGTCTAGTAGAGGCTTACTAGGGACACGGTATCTATTTATGTATCCACACATGTATTTAAGTTTCCGATCAATACAATTCTAGCATGAATAATAAACCTTTATCATGAATAAGTAAATATAAAATAGCAACTTTATTAATGCCTGTAGGGCATATTTCCTTCACCATCTTATTGTGGATCTTCACGCTATTATCGATATGGTTTTCATGGATTTATTCTCTATGATGGTTAGTTATTCTCTTTCGATGTGTGACTAATTCCTCCTATGTGAGGGAGCTGTAGGTGAATGGTAAGATTCATTTGTGCCTATTCTATATGTCGATATTCATGTTTGTAGTATGTTGTTATGTTGTGGTGAATGTTGTGCATGTTGTCCAGTTTAAGGGCACAAGCAACATGATCTAAAGAGCTATAGAGGTAACACATATTGTTTAGGAAATCTGGATCCTCTAACATGGCAGGTGAAGACATCTATGAGGACCCAAGACAATATGAGATAACGGTGATCCAATGAACTTGTTGCGTGGTTCCAGTTTACCAACCTTAATTGTGGAGACAACCACGTTGTGGCAACGTCGAAGGAGGACCATAGTGTGGAATACAATCCGGCAAGGGGGAGTTCCATAACTTTTATGCAATCCGCCTACACCACAAGCAAATCAAATATTAAACCGATGATACAAGGTAACTCGAATTACCATTGAACCAATACACTTGATGTATACCATGATTTGAAGTTTCTCCGCTCCTCTCTCTACTGCAGGAAAAACACTTTTATTTTCAGTCTTAATTAGTGTTCTTTATTTCCTAGTTGTCATTACTCTCGCTATAGCAATCTCATCAAATTTATTACTCTGGTTTATTTAACTCTTAGAACACTAGTAGCTTCTGTAGAATCACAAGCAGTTACTTCACATAAGAGTTGTGACACTTGTGTGTGAAATAAACGTTACTCATAAATACTCCCCTCCGCTCTTTGCTGATACAATAATTATTTGGGATATTTAGACGAAGGGGCTAAGTTATTTTTGAAAATCTCAAAGAATTTTCAAATTCATGATTTTTTTCCAGTTTTCATGAACATTTCGAAATCCACTAACTATTTTGAATTCATGAACTTTTAAATCCATTAATATTTTACAAAATTCATAAAAAGGCAAACTAATGAAGTATTCAATTTGTGAATGTTTCTCAAATTGGCAAACTTTTTTAAAAGGAATGAACTTTTTAAAAAAAATTATGAATATTTTTGATAGTCACGATTTTTTTTAAATTTGTGAACTTCTTTAAAGTTCATGAACATTTTTTCAAACTCATGGGTTCTTTCTAAATTTGTAAAATTATTTTCAAATCCATGATTAATCTTAAATAAGAACAAGTTTTTTTGAATTCATAAATGTGTTGCAATTCACGATTTTTTAATCAATAAAATAGCGTAGCTAACTATTTTTGCAAGCAAGAGTTGTTTTCCTCATGTGAGCCACACGTAACAAGCGACGGGAGCAATATAATATTAGCCCGCGACCTATATGCTACGCGCGCGAATGCTATCGCCCAACTCAGCGCCTTAAGGAGCTACCTCAAGAAAGAAACGCAAATCCTATATGGCACCTTAAGCACGGTTGCAATTCATTCTACAAACAGGCGCACACCTCCCCTCCCCCGCTCCGCTCTAGGCCAGCCCATTTACCTTCCCTTTTTTGCTAAACCTCAAAATAAAGGTGCGGGCAAATAGGCCATCTTACCACTTGTGCATACTTACTTCTTTCTTGCCTTTTATTTCTTTCTTCAGTTTGCAATTTTTTTCTTTTCACTTTTTCTATATTTTTTGTTTACTAAATTGCATAGATTTTTTTTAAATTCTTTAACTTTTTTTCAATATTAATAAACTTTTTTCAAATTTGTGCAATTTTTTCAAAATTTATAAACTTTTTTCAAATTTGTGAACATTTTCTCAAAATCAATGATGTTTTTTTACAACACCCATGAATTTTTTTAAAAATCCCTGAACATTTTTTCAAGATCAATGAATTTTTTCAAACTCATGAACTTTTTCCTAAAATTGATGAACATTTTTTTAATTCGTGAACTTTTTTCCCAAAACAAATGAACTTTTTCCGAAACCCATGCATTTTTTTTTCAAATTCATCAACCGTTTCTCAAAATCAATGAGCATTTTTTTTTGCAAATTCATGAACTCCTTTTCACAATTGAAGAAATTATTCTCAAAATAGATGAACCTTTTTTCTCAAAATAGATGAAATTTTTAAATTTTTGTGAATTATTTTTAAAAAATTGATGAACTATTTGCAAATTTAATGATTTTTTTTCAAATTCGTGTACTTTTTTTACAAAATCCATGAACTTTTTTGAATTGACCACTTTTGATTTGTAGAAACCGAAAGTCAATTGTTCCATTAAACTAGTAGCTTGTTGTTTCTTCCCTTGAGTGAGCTACCGAAGGTGAGACAGCAGCCCGAGTAAGCGACCCATGTACGCTAAATGGGTCGCGAGCTGCATGAGAGAGCTACAGTCGGGCACTTGACGAAATCACTAATTGAGAAGTACTCATTATAAAGATCACTCCAACCTTTTCAGGTTGCGACAAGTGGCTCGCTGCATGTGCGCCACTTGTCGCAACTTGGGAGTTTTTCCTTTTTCGTAGATCTGTTTATTGAAAATGTTTTATCTCTTAAACCGTGCGTCCAAATCTCGAACCGCTTTCACCGTTAGATTCCTCGCGTCGAGATCTTCAAAACTAGATCCTATATTGATAGGTTTTGACAAACTTTTTTTCACGAAAAAACCGGACAAAAAACCGAACCGAACCAATGGTTTTTCCCTTTCCGAAAGAGGCATGGGCTCACGAATCACAACCGTGCCTCTCGCGGAAGCAAAACCGTGACTCTCACGGAAGGAAACAAAAGAGAAAACGTGCTTTTTTTCCGTTTCTAAGGAGGCACTGGCCATGCTTCTCACGAAAGCACAACCATGCCTCTCACAGAAGCAAAACCGTGACTCTCGTGAAAGGAAAAAAAAACAGAAAACGCATTTTTTAGTTTCCGAGAGGCACGGCCGTGACTCTCGCAAAAGCACAACCGTGTCTCTCGCAGAAGCAAAACCGTGACTCTCGCGAAAGAAAAAAAAACAAAAAACACGTTTTTTTTTGTTTCCAGAGGCACAGACGTGACTCTCGCGAAAGCACAACCGTGCCTCTCGCGGATGCAAAACCGTGACTCTCGCGAAAAGAAAAAACAGAAAGAGTGTTTTTTTTCATTTCTGAGAGACACGACCATGACTCTCGCGAAATAAAAAAAATAAAACAAGCTTTTCGCGCAAAAAATCGATTTTTTTATCCAAAAGCTAAGGAAGACCAGTGGAAAACCGAAACATCGAAAAACCCAAAAAACAGTTTAAAAAGCCGAAAACGCGTGCGAAAAAATAAAAAAAATCCGGAGAGAGCGCCCAAAGCGCGACACGTGACGAACGGCTGAGAGCGCACCAAGTGGCGCAGATTGTTGTGTGGCTCCTGAAGGAGCGCTCGTCAACTAGTTGCTCCCGGCACAAAATTGCCAAAACTCTCTCAAAAAAAACTTAAAGTGCCAAATAGGAGGGGAACTCATATAGGGAGCTTCAGCGCTAGTTGGCGAACCCAACACCCACAGCATCATTTGCATGGGCCTGGCCCCGCAATGCTCGCAGGCTCCCGCTCGATAACTGACTCCTCCATCACACTTTTTTTCTCTTTCAAAAATTACTACAGTATGTACTGATTTTCTTAGAGAAAAAACCGCTACAGTATGTATTGCAGTTGTTAAAAAGGGGCCGGTTTTAAGTTCATGAATTTGAACAAAAAATGTCCATCCATTTTGAAAAGAAACTTCATCTACTTTGCTTAGAAGTTCATATATTTTGACGAAAAATTCAGAATTTTGAAAAAGTCCACAGAATTGAAAATATTTCATTGCTTTTGAAAAAAGTTCATCTATTAAAAAAAGGTTCTTAGATTTTCATAAATAGTTCATCGGTTTCGCCAAAAAAATCACAAATTTGAAATAAGTTCGTTGATTAAAAACTTCACAAATCTGAAAGACGTTCATGGATTTTGGAAAAGGTCATCGGTTTTGAGAAAAAAGTTCACAAATTTTAAAAAGTTCATTAATTTTAAAAAAATCATGAATTCAAAAAAATTATCATATATAGAAAAAGAAAAGGAAAAATAGAAAAATAAAGATGAAAAGAAAAGAAAAGGAAGAAAAAGGAAAACCCGAACAAAATCTTTCCAAAAAAGAAAAAAGAAATGAAAAAAGAAGAAGAAAAGATGGAAAATCAATGAGCTTTGGTCGGCGTGTCCCACCATGGCCACATAGATCCTCATCACCGTACCGGACTATCGTGCTCGCGCTGTTCATAATCTCTACTCCTAATGTCTCAGTTGGTAGTCTCCGTTCATCGGTTAAATTTCGTCCCACCAAACCTGGTTTTTTTTGTCCTCATTCCCACCTCACAGGTAGACACGTCGAACCAAAAAAACTCCCAACGATCCCCCCACGCCCGTCGAACCAAAAAAACTCCTATCCTAGCAATGCCCCCACGAAGTCCAGGGGCAAACCTCCCGTCGCACCAGAGAAAAACGGCCGAAAAAAACCTACGAAAAAAACCCTACAAAATTAGACCAGCGAAAAAATGCCAAATGAATCGCACACACGTACGAGCGATGGCTCCTGCCCTACAATCGACCATGGATCCCTCACGTACTACAATCGTTCACTATCCACTCTTTCCTTTCACAATTACAACTTTCCTAAGATATCTATTCATACCGTGGCATCAATCATTAAAATAAAGGAAATGTTAACGCCCACACGTGTGGGCGTTAGCCACCTCAACCACACGCATCCATCGCCGTCCAGCAGTATATGCACGAATCTTGGCACGATCTGGACGATTTTCTGTGCCCCGTAGGACAAGGCGCGTGTGTGGTGTGTGACATAGTTCGCCCATACGCCGGTTGCCCCCCGCGGTCAGCGGTTGCCACCCGGGGGCATGCGGTGGAACTGCTCTGCTCCCGCACGCCACGCGCCTACCGTGGTTGATGTCAAACACGTCGCGCACTTCGCGCCCCTCCCCCTCACGGTTCCATGGACTCCTCCCCACAGTTACTCGCACAACCCACTTCGCATTTCAGTCGATTGGGGGAGAAGACGAGGGGAGAAGGCGATGGCGGAGGCGGAAGAGTCGACGGCATTCGCGGCCGTCGGTGGTGCTCGCTAGACCAGAGTGGCTTCGCCGGAGCGCCTACAGATTGAAGGTAATGCTCCCTCCAACTCTCAACATCCTTGCCTGCATTTTATCCCCTGCCCTCCGTGTTCGATGCTTCGCTCGAGAATCACAGAGATTCAGGCGGGTTCGTGATGCGCCAGCGCTCCTGCCGGCGGTGGAGTCCTGTGCTTGCCGTTTTCTGTCGCACTGGGCAGTTTCGTCGCCGCCGCGGTGGCGGTCACGCCGGTGTGGTTTGGCCTGTCTGGAGCCACATACTGGTTGTGCCTTGGGATTGGGCCGTTGTTTTTTCTGTCTGATAGTTGCGCATTGCTTCGAATTGCTATTTGCGATCAGTTCGGGGAGAATTTTGGTGATGAATTTCAAGTCATGATAGTTGTCATTGAACCCTAGATCTAGGTAGTTGTTTTTCAAAGTGCAGTATTAAGGCAAACATGGTAGTTTGAGTAACTATAATGACTGTATGGCAACTAATTTACCGATTGACTGTGATAGTTGCCACAAATATGCTTTCCATGTGGCAACTAATTTCCTCATTGACTGTGGTAGTTGCCACAAATATGCTTTTTATGTGGCAACTAATTTTCCTGATTGACTATGATAGTTGCCACACTGTAGGCACGGCAAAGTGTAGTAAATAGATAGTCATTGCATTTTCAGCAACCATTTGCACTTGATGGCAACTAATCTCCACATCAACTGTGTCAGCTGCCACATATATGTTTTCCATGTATCAACTATTTATGTGAACACACTGTGGCTGTTGCCATGTTGTAGGTAGGATAATGTGGCAAATTGGCTGTACTACATACCCAAATTTTTGTGCTTTGCCACGCTGATTCGTGGCAACTGACAGGATAATGTGGCATGGCAAAGTATAGTAACTAGGTATTCTTGTCAGTTTCAGCAACTATGTGCACTAGATGGCAACTAATTTGCACATCAACTGTGTCAGATGCCATATATATGCTTTCCATGTGGCAAGTATTTTGTCTGAACACAGCATGTCTGTTGCCATGTTATAGGCAAGTATTTTGTCTGAACACAGCATTGCAATTTCGGGTTGTTCAGTAGATGTTTTTCATCGCTTTTTTGAATTCTCTGTTGTATTTTTAACATGGCAATTTCAACCTAGCACATTTTTGCTATTGAACACATGGCAAGTCATTTTTGTCTGAGGACAGGGTGTGAGCTGCCACATCTTATGTTTGTGCAGTGGAAGATTTGTGGCTTTCTTTCATAATATCTTGTGCTAACATGGCAACTTCAATATTTTGTTTTTAAGTGCATTACGATCTGTACATTTTTTCAAATGAAACCAATGTGCTTAATTGCCACATTTATGTTTTCGACAATCATAGGGGGGTGCGTATGTGTTCATGTGATGTTTGCATTCACTAGTTGCCATTTTCAATCGAGCCCATGCGGCAAGTACATTCTGTTAGGTGGCAACTGCTTACTTCCTACATTTCATTTCCACCCTGACAATTTGGTCTGTTCTTACCTCAGCAGAATGGCTCGCGGTGATCATCAAAACGATGATGATGATTTCATGGATCCACCACAGCATAATTGGGCAACTGGACGGAGAAAAGACGGCGACGAGGTAACTGTCCACACACCCTCCTCCTCCTGCATATGTTATTGGTTGCCACCTCGAGCTTGCAATCGTCTGTTACGAACTACAACTTCATGACAGTGAAAACATGGCAACAAATGATCATTTGTCTGTTTTTGCAGAAGAAGAAACGTAGTCACAACAGGGCCTCACAGGAATGACTGACTTCATTGACTGACAGATTTGCCGATGATCAGAAGGGAGCTGCTGCTGAGATGGGTATGCAGGCTCTGATGGATGTCCGGTGCACGAATCTAGTCAATCCTGTATGCGACTGGCTTGGTGAGATTTACGACCCCGCCTCCATGGAATTTGTGATTCCGGGACGTGGAAGACTGTTGTTGAACGAGGAATCCGTGTTCTGCACCTTGGGTGTGCCCCGTAGAGAAATCAAAGTCCCGTATGAGGTCAATAATAAGATCGAGGAAACGTTGTTCCCCCATTTGTTTCCTGGGTTGGAATCCATGCCGAACACGTCTTTCCTGGCAGATTCGCTGCAGGCCATGACAACCCATGGCGAGGTTTTTAAGATGAAACTACTCATGTACCTCATCTCGGCTGTTTTCGTGCCGACCACTTTTCTTCGCCCAAGCAACAAATGCTTCCCCATCCTGGTGAATGATCTATCTTTACTCCATTATTTTCCTTCAATCTTTTGGCTCTGATGTCATCTGCAAGCTAGTCACTGATAGTATTTTGATGTTTTCTCCATTTGATTTCTAATGCGGCAACTCGTTGTCCTGAAAATTGTGCGGTGCAGGCGAAATTGAAAGATGTGAAGAACATGAATTGGTGTAAGTTCATTGCCGACTTCCTGCATGATGCATTCTCAAGCAAGATGTACCAAAAGGGTTGTCGACTGCATTTAATGGTATTTTTTTACCAGTCCTTTCTGTCAACACTCTTTTAACACCCTTATTCATGCATGGCAACCTGATCATACCAAGATGGCAACTGCCATCATGAATATATGGCAACTGCCATCATGAATATATGGCAACTGCCATCATGACAATATGGCAACTGACATCATGACAATATGGCAACTAGCACATACAGATGGCAACTAGCACAGACAGATGGCAACTTCTTCTTTTCTCTTATCATGCACTTCAACTTGCTGATTGTAGGAGCATACATTAGCCTGTTTTTTTTTTGCAAAATACCATGATGGCAACTGACATTTCTTTCTTTTTAAAATTGTTGTACATCAGCTCATGTACGTCGACTGTCTTGATCTGTCCATCATGGATTTCACTGGGACAGGAGGCCCGCCGCCTATGCACAAGTTTGTTGTTTCTGCGTGGACTTACGATGCTGTCAAGGCTGTGCTTGCAGCAGACAGGGTAACTGATACCAAATATGGAAAACTGCAGGTTAGTTCTGGTTTCTTTCTCTACACGGCATTCTTACATTTTTTTGCGGCATACCATATGAAAAAATGATCATGTGGCAACATTCTGTGGTTAACAAGAGATGACTACCTTTGTTAGTCATGGTTATCTGCGCATGGTATCCATGTCTCACTCCACATGGCAACTCTGTCATCTGTGCTGAAACTTATATTCTCGTCTTCTTTTTTTGTTGTTTTTGCAATACATGAACTGTTAGTCAGTGTTCATCATTCTCTCTCTTACATCCTATCTATTTTTTGGTTATTTCCAGCTGATGGCCAAGCATGCTATAGACTACAGCGTGTTTGGGGGGCCTCAAAACTTTGGAAAGTGGATGGACGTGCACTCAGCTCTGTCTTGTCCCACTGAGGTAATCAAAGATATATATCTATGGTTTCCTTGGATTATTTTTGATCTCGTGCAAGTGACTGTAATATGGTTGGTTATTGTTGCTTCTTGTTTCGTGCACAGGCGAGGGCACCTGTTGAGCATCTAATTGGGCAGTTTGCATCCGGAATGACCAGCTTGCTCGGGAAGTTGGTTGAGGGTTGGACGTCCCTTAACGGCTCTGACAGCGACGCGGTTGCGAGGCAGTTCACTACATTTGTCCCAGAACGGACACATCGGCCAACTGGTTGCCGTGGCCGGTACGACTACAACAGTTCCCAAGAACTTGCTGACACACAAGATGAACTAGATGGAGACGCTGGTCTCAACAAGGACGATGAAGATGACATGGAGAACGTGCAAGATGACAGCGATGATGATGAACATGTTGAAGTTCGTGCAGGTGGTAAGAAGGGCAAGGATGCACCAGATGCCTCCCCACCGGACAAAGTCAAAGAACATACGGCTGCAAGAGGCGAGCGGGTGTTGCCCTCAAAGAGGGGGAGGGCTCCAGAGGATGATGGGCAGGGTTCCCCTGGCAAGAGGTCTAGGACCGATCCCGTAGCTGCCAGGAGGAGGTTCGACTTTTATTTTAGTGTTTTGTTTTGTCTATATTTTTTTGAACAGACTGACCCCTTTTTGCATTTGTTTTGTTAAGCGCGGCAATGAGTTTGCTGTCTGACAATTGCCACCTTTTTTTTTGCCTCCATCTTATACGTGCAGTGAGGCGACAACTGGTGGACGAGCAGTTACGAACAAACAGGCACCAACGCATGCCCGTGTTTCTGCTCGGTTGAACAAAGGTGCCCCCATTGCTGGTGACACCCCTTCCACCAGGTCATCTCCTCCATACTTGAGAAAGCCAGTCAAGAAGTACGTTTTCCATGTTCTCTCATTGCCATATTGCTATATATTTTATTTTTCAATGCATCTGTTCGGCTTGCCACATGGGCTTCTGTCATCAGTCCCACATGGCAACTGCTGTTTTTAAAATGATCTCATTCCTTTTTAACCGCATGGCAACTCCTGCTTGTTTTTGCATGGCAACTGCTATCTAGGCCAAATGGCAACTCCTTTTGTACCTGCATGGCAACTTTCATCTTTGCATTGGCTTGTGTGCTCACCACATACCTAATTTTCAAATTGCATTCATGACAGATCAGACATTTTTATCATTCTTCAAGTTGGCTAGCATGGCAACTTTTGCTGGATTTGCATGGCAACTGCTAACTATGCCACATGGCAACTCTTATTCCACCTACATGGCAACTACCAGCTTTTCCACCTACTTTTCATTTTTTTCTTAGATTTCTACCATGGCAAATATTTTTTGTTCGTTTCTTAATACCTTTTTCATGTGCTTTTTTTGCAGGGTGAAGAAGACTACTGCACGCGCGACCAAGCATATCATTAGGGACCCACTTGAATCCCTTCATTCAAAGTTGTCAACAGGTGACAACTCAGATGTTCACGAGGCGCCAGTCAACAAAATTTCTGCTGCACCATCAACTGTTCCCACAAACTCTGACGCAAGTGGCCGGCCATCTCCGTCGGTTGCAGATGTGCAGGCTAGAACAATAGACATCCATACATCGAGGAGTGACGAGTCGGTATCTGCCAGGACAGCTGAAATATTGCCCATTCTTCTGGCAATGAAGAATGCTGCTGTGAGCCATGCCACCCCATCAGCAAGCGTTAAAGTGGATGCTCCCGAGACCAACCCAAGCAAGGAAGATTCCCGCTCATCTGACACTGATTCCAAGCATGTGCATGGTGGCACTCCTGTGTCCACGACAGAAGTGGCTGAGGCGGCAGTTCATAATGATATGCCATCTACAGGTGAGAGTCTTGGCACAACAGCCCCAGCTACTAGCAGTGCAGATATTGCTAAGGCCATTGTTTCGCGTGCTGGTCTTCCACCTAGGCGTCGTAGCCCCCGCAAGCAATCAACAGACATATCCAACACACCAGCTGTAGCTAGGAGCAGCAGAGATGAGTCTGGTTATGTTCCTGCGTCCACACTGTTCCTGCCACCTGCCAAAAGCAATGTTATGGAGAAACCGGAAGACCGGAGTACAACTGATGCACGTGTCAAGCCGGGCACGAGTGATGAAGGTGAATGTCCGGAGCAGACTGCACCTTTACCTGCAGTGGAAATCCCCAGCTTAAATCTGCGCACTTCCAAGCTCCCAGTAAATGTTGGTGTCCCCTACAGCCCAAACAAGAAGATTGTCAAGAAAGTTACGGCTGATACCGCTGACAACACGCCCCGCTCTATAAATAAGCCCGGTGATTCTGCAGCAGCTGATTCAGATATGTTTGTTGATCTTTCACCGTTGGATTCTGCCCCGCAAGTTGTTCGCGATCCGACCAGTAGGCATGAGAGGCACCCAATGGCCTTCACCCCACCGAGCTTTAGCCTTGGCATCAGTCAAGATCAACCAGTGGTTCAAGATCCTATGCCAGTTGCCTTTGCTTTCCCGGGAGGCATGTCCGCAATGATGGTGCAGCCAATGGTCGAGGGCAGGAAGGCTGTCAAGTTCGCAGAGTCAATCATCCAAGGTACATTTCTTCTGCCTTTATCTTTTTCTTGTATACACCTGTGTAGTCTGACTTTTATCCCAAGCAATTTTTTTTGTTTTTTGGGTTCTCACATGTGATGGCAACTGCTATGTGATGACATGGCAACCAGATTTGCTGCACCATCTTACCTATATTTTGTTGCCATGTTGTATTTTCCATTCGGGCAACCACATGGAAACTGAAGTTGATAAAACATGGCAATTGTATTTGTTCTCACATGGCAACTACAATGCTCTATACATTGCAATTGGATTTGCTGCAGCATGTCATCTGCATTTTTGTTTCCATGCTGCATTTCTCATCCGGCAACCACATGGCAACTAGAGTTGACACAACATGGCAACTGCAGTTCCTTTCACATGGCAATTACAGTGCAATACACCGGGCAACTGGATTTGCCTCCACGTGGCAACTCCCCACCTTTTGTACCTACATTTCATATCATGCACCTTTTCTCTTCGCACTACATTTGTTTTGTTTTCCAGGTATCCTAAACCACATTTTGATCCTTGCAGGCACCCCTGAGGAGATTTCGCCGTCACTTGATGAAGTTTACCACAGGATTGAGGAGGCAGCATTGCAGAGGAGGTCCACACGAGGTCAGGGGAAATCAAGTTCCAACGTGCCTGCAGATACGGTATCTGAGGATACCATTAGGAGTGCCACCCCTGGTTTTATGAGGCAGCAGAGGTTAGTTCACCCACCTCCTGCGAAAGACTACGAGTCCGAAGTCAAGGCCACAAAGGAGCAGAACCAGCTGTACGATATTGTCAAGCGATTTTGAAATGCGAGGGCCAGCAGCAAGCACATGAAGGAGCTGAAAGCGTAAATGACCACACCACATAATCTCTCATTTTGCTTTGCTCTTTTTTACCATTCATCTTCTTTGTACTTTCTAAATATGATCCGCTTACGTTTTATTCTTTCTTTTTTTACTTAGTAGACATGATTCTTTCATGTTATATCATTTTCATACAGCTCATGTTTGGACAGAACCAAGGTCATTCAATGCAAAGTGATGTACGTCAACCTGGGTGATCTTGCCGAGTCCGTGAGGCCACTCGGTAAAATGTTGACGAATGTAGTTGCATGCGGGATTGACTACATCAACAAGCATATGGATATGTCTCCCGACAAAACAATCATGCATTACAGTGTGACCTGCAAAATATGGGATGGTGACTTCCACCACAAAATCCCGAGGAAGAATTTTGCTACGCACGGTGAATTCAAGCTCACAGTGAAGAAATGTGTGAGTACTCCTTCCCTGTTTGCACTTTTTCCCCATGGAATGGTTTTTTGCCAGTAGCTGCACTCTGTTTATGTGGCAGATGTTTCATGTGGCAACAGCTGCCATGTAAACTAACTTTTTGATTTCCATCCCCGTGCAAACTATGTGGCAACTTCAAACTAAAATACGGGGAAACTTTGTTCATACATGGACGGCAACTTTCTTTTAACTACCCACTATAACTAAACATTCTATGTGATTCTACTTTTTTTACCCCATTGTTGTTCTTCATGTGAACTCTGCTTCTCATTTCCTTCATTTTACTTGCAGGTCCTGTTCCCAATGTTCCACGAGCTTGCACCACATGACCCACACGACAAGTCTGGTCACCACTACGCAATTTATCTTGACCTGAAGAACCAATGCTTTGAGGTGCTTGATTCAATGTGTTCGGCAGCTGATGCAGACCTTACTACGCATGCTGAATTCTTCATCAACAACCTCAAAGAGACATGGAACCGTCACTACGAAAACTCAAAGGTCCATATCAGACATTTTCCAATTGAGTACGTGGCGACTACAAAGCAAGGGAACACGTAATTTCCAATCTGTTCTTTCATGTGTCCTTTTACACCAATCCCACCCCTCTTTTTGTTACATCTGAATTGAAGTTTATCATTGCTATGTCTGTCCTTTTTGCAAGTTCACCTGATTCTTTTCTTGTGCAGGACGGACTGTGGCTTTCACACGTTGGAATACCTTGCAAAGTGGGAAGGTAGACTTGTTCCCGTTGTCACAGCTGCAACGGTCGTTGAGCTCCAGAAAATTTACACATGGAAGTGGTTAACGAATGAAGATTTCAACAAGCGGTCTGGAGCACGTGAGTTTGTAGAGGAAGCTGTCAAGAAAGTCATCAAGAAGTACAAGAGATCACGTGGCGCTCCATACCGGACGCCTACCTTACATTCTGTTGCCGAGGAATGTAAGGTACTACCTTTGTTCTTCTCAAAACTATGTCTGTGTGCTATGTTATGACTGCAACCCCGAGTAGCCTAATATGTAGTGGTGGTGTGTGAGCGACATTTGAATATTTTCTGTAATATATGTGTGGATGTGAACCTATTTAGGCGTGACAGCAGATACGTTTTATGTTTATCATTATTATTATGGTTTCATCGTTTGCACCACCAGTTTGCTATTTCAAATGCGTCTACTATGTTTTAAAACATGGCAAATGTAGTTCATCAGACATGGTTAGTAAAAGTTATCGTCGTTTTTCATTTGGCTGTTTGCTTCTTCTTTTTCATCACTAACTTCACCGGCTAGTATGGTAGTTTGATCATGTAGCCGTAACCTTTTTTGCGGTTGATGCACGTTACGCTTTTTCAACTTGTTTCCCATAGATTGCACATAACACACTATGTGTGACTAAACCGCGTCGAATTAACACGGAAATATACGCGATGCATAGTCATTTCAAATAACATGGCATATTTCAGTACAGCTAACATGTTAGATTCAGTACAAAGAACACGGCAGATTCGGCATAAACAACATGGCAGATCCAGTATACTTAACATGGCAGATCCAGTATAATTAACATGGCAGACCCAGTATACCCATGGTAGATCCAATATAAAATATCATGGCATATTTAGTACAAAATAACATGGCAGATTAAATACACATAACATGGCAGATTAAGTACACATAACATGGCAGATCTAGTATAATTAACATGGCAGACCCAGTATACCCATGGTAGATCCAGTATAAAATATCATGGCATATTTAGTACAAAATAACATGGCAGATTAAATACACATAACATGGCAAATTAAGTACACATAACATGGCAACTACAGTTATCCATTCAATGCACTTCAACTTCTGATGCCCCTCAAGAGTCATTCTCCCATTTTTTTTAAAAAATTAGAACATCTAGATTACAAAATAAAATGTCACCAAGGACCATGTCACAGTGCCCCAATGTTGCTTATGGGTTGCCTGTCCCTTTCTTTGTTTTCTTGTGTTTTGCTTGAATCTCCAATCCCAATTTGTATCTTATCTCTTTTGGACGCCCCTCTGTGATGGAACGGGGCGGGTTCCTGACCTAGGTTTGTGTGCTTGCTGTTCCAGATCCTATCTCTGAGTTTTCAGATGATGGCCCCATGGACGAAGGCACACTTGATGTGCGGGGGAACCTGTGTAAGGCTTCCTCGGCTTTCCTCTTCGTGATCTCATCAAGCTCTCTTTTCAGGGCCTTCCTGTGTTTTTCTGCTACTCTCGCTGTCTCATCACTCTTGCACGCTTCATCAATTAGCTCAGCATAGTTCTTTGTCAACACAACGTGCCTCATGGCTTCCATGGTTGACTGCGGTCTCTCGTCATGCACAGCCAGAACTGCGGTTGTTGTCTGCGGTGCCAACGCGTCGTCAGCGTCCCAAGTCCATCACCACCTTATGAAATGGCGGGGCATCCGTGTCACCGCGTTCATGTCCATTACTTTTAGTATGTGACAGCACACAATGACGTCCCGTTCAAACTTGCAGCATTGGCAGTAGTATTCGCCTTGGCCTATCGAGGCTTTCACGAAGTAGTTCCTTCCTTTATCCGGTTCTTCAGGTTCTGAATCTGACAAGCCCAAAATAGAACACACCTTGAACGTATGTTCGTCCACATGGAAAGCCGTGAACATGCTGGCACGCTTTATTTCTTCCTGAAATCTGCAAGTTTTGTGTGTTTTTTGTTAAACTATCGTGTGCTGTTTTTTATAGCACCTTATGTTGTCGTGGCCAATAGAAGTACATTTCCTTTGAACATGACAAATATAGTACGTTACACATGGAAACTGTAGTACATTACACATGGCAACTGTAGTACATTAGACATGGTAACTGCAGTACATTAGACATGGCAACTGGAGTACATTAGTCATGGCAACTGCAGTACATTTTCAACCGGCCATTGTCATTTTCATACCAACATTCCCAATGGAAGCATAGTGCATAAAACATGGCAACTGCATTTATTAAACATGGCAACCTCAGTTGAGTAAACATGGCATTTGCATTTTAGTAAACATGGCAATTGCATTTCAGTAAACATGACAACTACATAATGTTTTCGATTGGCATTGGCATTTGCATACCAACATGCCCAATGAAAGTACAGGGCATTAAACATGGCAACTGCATTTCATTGAACATGGCAACTGCATTTCATTGAACATGGCAACTGCAGCTGAGTAAGCATGGCAAACAGTAGTTCATTAAACATGGCAACTGCAGTTGAGTAAACATGGCAAACGGTAGTTCATTAAACATGGCATCCTCAGATCATGGCAACTGCATTGCATTCTATATGGCACCTACTGCCTTTATACTTGTGCAAATAAGATTGCAACGCAACTGAATTACTTGTTAAAGATCTTGTTGGTGTATATCTTGCTCATTTGCCTCTCCATCGGTAAATACGTTAGCAATTTTGGCTGCTTTAGCGCGGTGTTCGCTTCTTGTTGTAGCTCAGATCCTAGTATTTTTTGTTGCAAAGCTGTGTACTATTTGGCAAACCGTAGCAATGAGTTGCCAGGGCTCACGTACCGCTTCAAAAGAGCATTGAACCCCTCGCTGCGCTGCGTAGTCTGCAGAAATGGGAAGAAGCACTGCATGAAGTAGGCCGGCACCCAGTATATTCGCTTCTCCCACAGGCTAGCAAGAGTCTCGTTGTCTTGGACTTGATATGTTTCAATCATGGCCATCCAGCTCCTTTCAAACTCCTCCACCGTCAAGTTGTGGTCCACGCACAGCTCGAATGCCTTGTGTAGCTCTGGACGGTCAGCAACGAACGGTCCTAGCGTCTCCTTGGCCTTCTTTATAATGTGCCACCTGCAGTGCCTGTGCACTGCCAACGGAAAGACCTCCTCTATGCCTGCACGCATGCTAAAATCCTGGTCTGTTATTATGTTCATCGGAGCAAGTCCATCCATGCACTCCAAGAAGGTCTTGAACAGCCAAACATACCCATCCATGTCTTTGTTCCGAACGAGCCCGCATCCGAACTGCAACGACTGATTGTGGTTATTTATTCCTATGAATGGAGCGCATGGCATCTTGTACATATTAGTGAGATATGTCGCGTTGAATGAAATGCAATCTCGGAAATGTTTGTAAGCTATTCTTGCAGCACCATCCACCCAATACATGTTCCTGACACGGTCCTCATCGTCCAATCTTATCCTGTAGAAGAAATCTGGATCTTCCTTCGCTTTCTCATCGAAGTAGGCCGTCGTGACTTCTATGTCAGCCAACTTGCTCTCTCTACAGTATTTTGCCTTTAGGTTTGTGACGTCAGCTGGTATGTAGGGCATGCTACTCAGAGTCCCATTTTTGCTGTGGATAAGGGATAGTATCTATACCATTCTTGATGGACCGAGGTTACAATCATGTAGAAGCTTTATGAATTTCTTCTCGAGTGGGGTGAATCCTCTGTGGGCGGTCAGAAATTTTACCAGGTCGAACTTCTTTATGAGTTTGTGGTTGTGCTCGTCAAAATATCCAGTGACCACCCACTATGCTCCATCTACGTTTAGCTTACACCAGAGAGGGTGTTCCGTCTTGAGAATGATACCTCTCTTTCGTTCTGGAACAACAGGTGCAACACCTTTCCCCTTCTTGTTCCTTCATGCATTGTGGCACCTCATCTCACCTCTACTGTACTCGTTTGTTTTCTTAATCTTCCTATGGTATTCGATGTTGACCGCAAACCCATGAAACTTTGCATATGTCTGGTAGAATTCCTTTGCTTCTGTGAACGATTCAAATCTCTGCCCAACGTACGGTGGCTGAGGTACCACGATCTCTGATTGCCCACCATCTTCATCCCCTTGTGTTTCGTCATCAGTTTCATCATTCACTTCAGTATCGGCGGCAGTTTCATCTACTTGAGTGTTGCCAGTGCTTGTGTTCAAAGCGGTGCTTGTCGGCATTGCTGGAATGATTGCCATTTCCGACTCTGACTCGGCATTGTTTGCGGCATGATTGTTGGCTGGCTGGTGGAACGTGTCTTCCGTGCGCTCAGAGCTCCCCGCAGTAGATGTCCCCGCACCGATGTTCACTATAGTTGTAGGCCCTGTAATAGAAAAAACAGGTACGAGCGTAAGATTTTGCTTGAATGACATGTTTATCGTAATGGAGCACATCAACTTTAAGTGATTTGGCATGACATCATTCAAACAGCAAGCTGTGAGCCTGCATGTGGACATGCATGGCAACTGTAGTTGTCCAGTCATGGCAGCTACAGTCCAACAAACATGGCAACTACTATTGCCAATGCATGGCAACCAGCTCATTTCAGTACGAAAACTTGGATTCTATATGCATGGCAGCTACAGTCCTACATACATGGCAAATACTATTGCCAATACATGACAAACCAGTGTGTTCTAGCATCAAAACTTTGTATTCTAGGCTTGAGCTTACTAGGCAAATGCGATCAACCATTAGTGCTGCACACATGCTTTTAGCAATTGGCAAATCCCGAAGACAAAATATCACTCATTGCACACAACCACTTTGTTAGCGTTTTTTGTTTGATTTTTTCCACCATCACTGCTACAAATCTTCTTTTTCTCACATGCTATTCCCGCAAAAACAAATGCAGTGCTATTTTTGTGGTTCAAATTTCCTTACCTTGTTGTGCTGCATGTGCCCATCTTGTGTGGTCTGTAACACCAAATTGACGTGCTCTATCTGCAATCTGTGAAGCTTGCCATGAGATGATTGCCGGGGTAGCAGCACCGTAATAACCTGTAAGCATGGTAGTAGTTGGTTAATGCATGGCAACTGCAGTTGTCCTGGCATGGCAACTGCAGTTGTCCAGGCAATGGCAACTGCAGTTGTTCAGTCATGGCAACTGCAGTTGTTTAGTCATGGCAATTGCAATTGTCCAGTCATGGCAACTGCAGTTGTCAACTATGCACCTTATGCTAATTCACCACCCGCAACTTCACTTTTTATAGACTCACCTGTGTATGACGTCGATGGCAGGTACATGGGTGCCGCCTGATGCCACGTGCTGCATGAAAGTTCTGCATTTTTTCCCGACATAACTTGTGAGTCTTTTACCATCCTTTGCAAGTTTATTTTTCATATCCACACCAGTATGTTTTTCTTTTCGTATGCGTTACCTTGATTTGCCACATTAGCTAGTTGAAGTTGGCTGCCCGTACATTTGTCAGTGTTAGCGCCCTGTGGCTGAACTTGCCATGGTGCCCCGCTGAGTGTGTTTTGGTCATAAGAACCTGCAAAAAATGGCAATGTAGGACATAAGTAGAATGTCATCTTCATCGTTGCGAACATGGCAAATGTTCTTTTCTTTGTTATCATGCATCATACCAATGCCTACGTACTGTTCTAGTAGTGGCAGCAATGGCCCTGCAGAAATGAGTTGATTGTACTCTGCTACATCCCAAAGGGGCGTTTCTGGCCTTCGATAACCCCAAGGATCAGCGCCATCTCCATGATTCATTCTTTTCGCGTCTCGTTTCTGCCAATGTGTTCTCAATAACTGCATGAACAAGAACGCATCAACAATCCACAAAAAATGTATTCTTCTGCTGCTTGCACATAGAAGATAACACATCAGTGTTATCACATTTTCATGCGTAGGCAACCAACATATCATGGCAAGTAGGACATGCACATCCACTCTCTTTTCTAAGATCTGGGTGCTAGCTATCCGTTCGATTCGATGGTATCAGCCACTACAATAGGATGGCAAGCAACAGGTTAACATGGTGGCAGTTAACGACAACGATATGTGGCAACTGACGTTAGACACCAGTGGCAATTAATTTTCGCACCCCATTTATTCCAAATTTCTCATTTCTCTCCCTTTTTATGGATTCCTACGCATCCATTCATTACCAACTACTTGCATCAAGCGACTGAGAACTTAAGCTTATCTCTAGCGTAGTACATGGCAGATCTAGTGTATTCTGCTTGGCAACTGCGAAGACACACAAAACCATGTAGTGTTTTACCCCTATAGCATGGATCCAGTCGCCACCTTCGTCAGTAAATTTGCAATTTTCTGCCCAGAAGAAGGATGAGAAGCAGTAGGAGATCGGGAGATTCACCTGCTTTTAGCTGGTTGTCTTTGGAGGGTGAGGTTGGAGTGGGGGGCGGGGGTGGGGGAGGGTAGGTGTGTGGTTTGCGGTGGGAAGGCCCTACGGATCTGCTCTGGTTGCCATGGCAACCAGAGAAGACCGGCGATGGAGGTAGCGGTTTGAGAGGTGGGAGGCGATGGCGACAGTTGGGATTGGGGATCGATCGGAGGCCGGGACGGCTGGGTCGTGCAGGCTGCAGGGTCGTCTGGTCCAGACGTGCGGGCGGGTTTGCCACACACCGGACGTGCGGGCTGTGCCTTTGCGCGCCCGGACGCAGTCGTGCGAGTGGGTTCCTGTCCATGCCACACGAGGCGTGTGGCACAACCACCCGATACACCACACATGTGGCAGTTATCGGGACCCGTGTCAATCATTCCATATACAAAATCAATCATCAATGATTCCATTTCATTCCATATACAAAATCATTCCATATACAAAATCAATCATCAATGATTCCATATCCAAAATGAAGCATCCATGCCTTCAACCCCACGAGCACAAAAGCCACGAACCATGCTGTAGCAGCCACCAACACCCAAGACGGCGACCATGGCATGGCCCCGAGCCCTCTCCCTTACGAACAAATTGGAGGCGGCCGCGCCGGCCGCCGCGGCTGGAATTTTGGACCGGCCACGGCTCGGGAGAACCAGCAAGTGACGGCGGCGGTGCTTCAATCTGTACAGGTATTCCCCATCTGACCTACCTTTCATCCTTCCTCCTCATCTTCCTTGCATCTACGTACATGTCTTTGTTCGTGAGTATAGCTACCCCATGCATCTACGTAAGTATAAGTATAGTTATTGGAGGCGGCGACGACAGCTGGTGGGCAAGTCAGGTTTTCTCTCAAGTTGGTCTTCCGTAAGTATAGCTACCCCTTGCATCTACCTATATGTCTTTGTTCTATTCTTTCTAATTGATGGTATATGAGCTTAAAAAATGTTGGTTCCTGTCTAGAGTAGTACTACCAATGGACTTCTCGGTCCATATAATTTGTTTACAAGATGTTATTTTCATCATCGTCTTTGGCTTTGTTCTATTGCAGATCGTGACCAAACTGGTGCATCATGGTATAAATGTGACCTTCTTGCCCATGTACACACAAGAGGCTTAGAGAATGGTTGTGGATCAGGCCATCAGGGGATATGGAGCATGAGCGAGGGGAAGAGTAAATAATGTTGGGAGTACAAACTGATATTTTGAATCAAAATACCATCTAAATTTGTATTGTTTTCATGTCAGTTTACAATTTCTAAATGCTAATCGGGTAAATTGATCTGGATTTTTTTTCTCAGATAACATCTAAATTAGTGTCTTTCTTTGTTCCTGTGACTACCTAATTTCAGTAAATATTCATAAATCATAACCAACTTCGTGGGACAAATATAAATTTGTTTACTCTTTCAGTTTTCTATCAGTTTTCTTAAATATCAAGCGGTATGTTTTGCTATCAGCTTACTTTAAAGGCAATATAAATAATCCTTGAGCGTTAACTAACCTTGGTGTATAAACAATAATAAAATATCTAATTTTAAATAATACACTAAATAAAATATTTAGCAAGTTCTTATTTTTTTAGATCTTTACTATTGTACTTTATTGGCAGGTGTGCTTCTGGAGTTAAGCATTAATCAAAATTTGACAGCCTATCATGTTTGTATCTTTCATTTTTTCACGTTGGGGTAAAATAGGCAAGAGATCATGTTCATAACTTTGCTACAAGAATGTATAAGGGAAAAAGGAAAGAGATGGGCCGCATACAGGAACATACCATGTAATTTGTCGTCCTATATATTGTGAACCTCCTCTGCCATCCCTTCTCCCCCCTCGTCCATCACAGATAACCAAGGAACATCAACAAGTGAATGAGCATCAAGGATAGTCAAGAAGTAAAGCAAGTGGATCTAGGTATGAACATCTGTGTATATTTTTCTTATCTATAAATGCGTAATAATTATTAGATATGGAACAACAAAATTCATGGAACACAATGAGATCATGCCAACACTCTAGCTAAATTAATTTTATACTCATCTACTATTTCACATAAATCAATTGTGTCTGCCTAGTAGATTATTTGGCATTAGATGACTCTAAGGACTTGTAAGCACAATGCAAAATTCTGGCATGAATCCACTAGTTCACCACACACATGTACATATGTACTGAAAATTGACTAGGCAAGCAGTAGCCAAAAAGTTTTGAGGGCAAGCAGTAGACAAGCAGTTTTTAGGGCAAGCAATTAACAATATGAGTGTGTCTCAAGCCTCAACACAAATGGTAGATTTCAGCTCATAATCAGCTTCTGGCTCATGCAGTAGCAGTTCAATTTTACAGAGAAATACCAGGTACGACTTAGATTTCTTCATTGTGATTTTTTGAGTAACAAAACACGGGCGAGAAGCTATGGTAAAACTGTAGTATACACAATATCTTCAGTATTAGCATGTGAACCACATTATCGGTCCTAAAAAAACTCATTATCAAACTCATCTTTTTTTTGTAACTCATCTACTGTTGATGTTGACACCGTGAACTCTGAACATGTTAAACATTCTGAAGCAAAGATGCTAAGGAATGCATATGCATTTACCATAAGTGTGGTACAAAACCAGCTAACAAAAAAATATAGCAAAAAATTGTGCCTATCCTTTCATTTTTACCATGTTAGGTAGGGACAGGGATGGCACAATATCTTCAGTATTAGCATGTGAACTCTGAACTTGTTAATTTTTCTCAAGCCAGTATTAGTAAGAGTGCATTATGCATAGTTTACCCCGAGTATGCTCTGAAACCTCATTATCAAACTAGTCTCCTGCATATGTTGATACCAAAAACAACATCTGTTTCTTTATATTTTCTGTGTGTGGTGGTGGTAATGATCGGTCGTGGCATTGTCACAGTCAATTGTGGTGCTATGTTCTGCCAATTTGTTTGTTAGTTAGTCTGCTTCAACTTTCAATCACTGCTTCAACTTACTAGATGACTGTCGGTGACGACGGCTGTAGTTAAGTACCCATCGTATAGTACGTGCAAGATTACTAACATCACACGACCACTGCACTTTAGTACCTAGAGTATTACTGTCAGTACACGAATGATGTACTTCAGCTTGCCATCTAGATCAAGCTGTCCCGTGCTCCCGTGGCTACATGCCTGCACCTTCTTCACTAAGAATTCAGGCGGGTAAAGCTCTGTCATGAGGAGAAGACAGCAGGGAAGAAGGCAACGGCAACAACAACGGGCAGGAAGGCTAGCGGATTGGGGGATCGATGGTCTCACGAGAGATGGGAGGCGCGGCGGCGACGACATCTGGCAGGTCGAAGCTGAGTCCCTGGCGGATGGTGGGCACCCTGCGCATGATCATCGCGAGGAAGGCGCCGGAGCTGGCGCCAACGTTGACGAGCATGGCCACGCCCTCAAACCCTCCACCGGGGCAGTACCCGTCCAGCAGCACCTCCATGAATGGCTCTGACACGCCGGTCATGGCCCAGAGCATCACCTCATTCGCCTCCCGGTCCTGGCCGTAGTAGGCGTAGGCGGGGACACTAGCGTGGGCGCGCGTGAAGGGATCCGCACCGGCGGGGTCGAGCACGACCTCGTGGAGCAGCGGCCACGCCAACACAAGCACGTACCGCCGTCGGTTGTGTGTTCGGAGAAGATGCCGCGGGAGGCGAGCAGGCGACAGACGGGTTTGGGTGGCCCGACAGGAGCAGCTCCATGGCCGAGAGCGGCATGTTGGCGCCGCCCGCCAACACCGCGGTCGTCGCCAGTTGCAACGGGGCCAGATGTGGGTGGATCTGGTCGCTCGACCTGCCAATTTTCCTCTCTGATGAACCGGGGGAGGGGATGAGAACGGGCGGCGGTGGGAGGCGAGGCCGTCGATTTGTGGTGGCTGTGGGGGTAAGGGTGGAGGCTGGGGGCGACGCGGCGGGGAGATGAGTAGAGGGAGAGGAGCAGACTGGCTGTAGTGATAAGGTTAGGTGAAAACCTTTCCAAAAAAAGGTTAGGTCAAAAAGGAAAAAACCGTTTATATTTTTTACAAATTATTGAAACAGCTGTGTTAGTTCTTTTATTTTTATCATATAGTATACATTATTTATGTTTATATGATTGTAGTATAAACTATCATATATATAGACGGTCTATTCTGCTAATATTAGCAGAATAACTATTCTGCACACCACTTCCGCACTGCACAATGAATGCAAGTGCACTGCATCTTCTTGACGACGAGCACTGCAATATAGACTGGTGAACTTCGCGTCGAAAAAAACTGCACGCAGTGTTTTTTCGGTACTGTTTTTGCTTTAATTTTTTGATTGTTTATCGGAACGAGGCGTATAATATACCGTTGAAAAGCTATGGATTAGGCGTAACTTCGCTATGTTGAACACTTTTCGAGATTCCTCGCGGTTTAAGAGCAATTTCAAAAACGGCGCGGCGGATAACAAGTGGCAGCGAACGTATTTTCGTGATTATTTCTAAACCGCTCATCAGAATAAAGCAAATGATACGCCGTTGGAAAGATATCATCAAGGCGCATCTTTTTCATATCTATTATGTTTTCTAATTCGTTACGGTTTAAGTGAATTTTCAAATTTACTAAATCGCGGAATTACGTTTTTTTGAAATATTTGTAATTTTCGGTACTGTTTTCGCTCTAGTTTTTGAACCGTTTGTCGAAACGAGGCGTGTAATATGTCGTTGAAAATCTATGAACGAGACACAACTTTCATATGTTGAAATGTTTTTGAGATTTCTTACGGTTTTAAGTTAATTTTGAAAATCGTGTGGCGGATGATGAGTGGCAGCGGCCGTTTTTCGCGAAATTTTTACAAACCGGTCGTCGAAATGATTAAAATGATATGTCGTTGGAAAGATATCGACGAGACACAACTTTTTCATGTAGAACACTCTCTCTAATTCCTTACGGTTTAAGAGCAGTTTTAAATTTACCGAAATGTGGACACTCTGTTTTTCGCGACACCCAAATCGACGTGGTACTTCATCCGACTGAAAACCGCACCGCATCGGACGAACAACCGCACTGCATCAGACATGTTAAAGAATTGCATGGTTTATTTTATTTAAACGTATTTTTTTTTCAAGAACGAGAAAGTAGAGTGCACTTCACATCGGGTGTAAATAAACCACAACACTATCAAGAAGTGAAACGCATTACTTTTTTTCGTTTTTGTAACAAGTTTTTTGCACTTACGGGATGAACAACATCATACGGCCGACCGCATGGCTTCAAAATAAAAACCGCACTGCACTAGACAGTCAAGTGAACTTCTTGGTTTATTTTTTGTCCGACGTAAATTTTCTCGAACAAGTTTTTTCTTGTCTTTTTTTCAATTTTTTTATGAACGAGAGTGTACCACAGAGACTAGGGCAAGTGAACCACATCATATATCGAAGTAAACCGCATTACTCCCTTGTTGTTTCGGTAAAAAATTTAGTTTCATGTAAGATGCAAGTGAACAGCATCACTCTCAAAAGTGAACCACATTCATGGACCAAACGCACTGCAAGTGTTGATGTAATCGACTGATTTTTCAGAACACATAAAACAAATTGCACTTTATTCAGAGTGGTAATGAGCTGCTATTTTTTTGTTGTATCCCTAACTTTATTTTCTGCACTTCACTTTGACAATAGGTGAATCACAACACTACTGAAAGTGAACCACAACACTATCCAAAATAAACCGCACGAGCTTTTGTTATCGTTTTTCATTCTTTATATTTTTATGTGTAGACCGGGCAAACAGACCGCAAGGACTAAGCGAGTAAACTACATCTAATATAGAAACGAGCTTCTTTTGAGATGTTTTTTTGTGTTTACCAAGTGGATAAGAGAGGAGTTTTATAGCGAACCACATCAGAGAACAAATTGAGCTTCAAAAGATACACATCTATCCGATTGTTATACATAGCTACACACGCATACAGAATGTGCACACTCTCCACTAGCCGAACTACACGAAATTCAACGGTGCACTAAGACAAAACGACAGCCTCCACGAAGACAAACCACGCCAAAGCGTTAGGTGGTTTTTACAACAAACTAATGAAGTGCACTTTTCAACAACAACAAAATTGAGTAATGGGACATCCAATAGAACTGCAGGATTTCATCTCTTTCGTGCAAAAATAAGTTAATGAACCTCAATGGCAAACCATAGCGTACTTCATTTGCACTTTCTTTTTTCTCTTCAGAAATTATCAAAACCAGTGAAGTGAGCACTGGTGGATCTCACCGGCCAACACATACAGGGGAGAAGGAGCCCGTCGTTGATGATAGAGGAGGCTCGGCAGCGACCTCGCCTCACCTAGAACAGGCCCGAGGGATGTAGGCGAATGGGATCCGGCGGTGGAAGCTCGGTACATCGCGGATCTCACCAGATCCGATGTTGGCCAGGTAGAGAGAGGTCGAGGACCACGGGGAGGGCGGCACGGGAGGGGGCACGGCGGCTCGGCGCGCTAGGAGGAGTGGGACGGCGAGCTCCTCGTCGCTGGTTGAGCAAGGGAGGAGCGCGAGGGAGCGCCTGGGGGGAGGCATGGAGCGCCGCTCGCCGTGGACATTGCCTCGTGGAGCCGGACTGCAACTCCCGCTCGCCATTGCGTCATCGTCAGGGAGAGGTTGAGGGATGGGTTGGTCGGGGGCGGCCAGATCCGGCGTGGTAGGCGGTTGTTGGCGACAGAGGGGTCTCGCAGCGGCCGGATCCGGCGCTACTGGCCGTGCGCGGTTGGGGGCGGAACGGCTGGTCGGGCGGGAGGCGGGGGAATATCGAATAGGGAGGTCTCGCGCTGGGGTAGGTATGGGCGGCCAGCGGCGCAACACTTCTGGGCAGCCGGCGGTGAATGCGGAGGTGGTGGTGGACTCCACGGTTGTCGGCGCATGGAGTGCAGGAGCCCAGCGGTGAAGAACAGAAGAAGGTGAGGGTGCGGGGCCCCCTGCAAAGAAGAAGGTGCGGTGTGGTAGGACCGGCGGGGAAGAAGGTGGGGTATGGGGGCCTTGGCAAGGAAGAAGGTGGTGTGGGGGCGGCAAGGAAGATGGTGGGTGCGGTGGCTCTGGCGGGGAAGTGTTGGGGAACGTAGTAATTTCAAAAAAAATCCTATGCACACGCAAGATCATGGTGATGCATAGCAACGAGAGGGGAGAGTGTTGTCCACGTACCCTCGTAGACCGTAAGCAGAAGCGTTATGACAACGCGGTTGATGTAGTCGTACGTCTTCACGATCCGACTGATTCAAGCACCGAACGTACGGCACCTCCGAGTTCAGCACACTTTCAACTCGATGACAATCCCCGGACTCCGATCTAGCAGGGTGTCGGGGATGAGTTCCATTAGCACGATGGCGTGGTGACGATGATGATGTTCTACCAACGCAGGGCTTCGCCTAAGCACTGCAACGATATGACCGAGGTGGAATATGGTGGAGGGGGGCACCGCACACGGCTAAGGAACGATCACGAAGATCAACTTGTGTGTCATGGGGTGCCCCCTTGCCCCCTTATATAAAGGAGCCAAGGGGGAGGGGGTGGCCAGCCAAGGAGGGGCGCGCCAAGGGGAGTCCTACTCCCACCGGAAGTAGGACTCCTTCTTTCCTAGTCCAACTAGGAGAAGGGGGGAAGGAGGGGAGTGGAGAAGGAAGGGAGAGGGGGGCCGCGCCCCAAACCCCTTGTCCAATTCGGACTGGGCTTGGGAGGGGCGCGCACCACCTCCTGGCTCCTTCCCACTAAGGCCCGTTAAGGCCCAATACTTTTCCCCGTATTCCCGTAACTCCCCGGTACTCCGAATAATACCCGAATCACTCGGAACCTTTTCGATGTCCAAATATAGTCGTCCAATATATCGATCTTTACGTCTCAACCATTTCGAGACTCCTCGTCATGTCCCCGATCTCATCCGGGACTTCGAACTACTTCGGTACATCAAAACATATAAACTCATAATAAAACTGTCATCGTAACTTTAAGTGTGCGGACCCTACGGGTTCAAGAACTATGTAGACATGACCTAGAACTATTTCCGGTCAATAACCAATAGCGGAACCCGAATGCTCATATTGGCTCCCACATATTCTACGAAGATCTTTATCGGTCAAACCGCATAACAACATACATTGTTCCCTTTGTCATCGGTATGTTACTTGCCCGAGATTCGATCGTCGGTATCCAATACCTAGTTCAATCTCGTTACCGGCAAGTCTCTTTACTCGTTACGTAATGCATCATTCCGTAACCAACTCATTGGCCACATTGCTTGCAAGGCTTATAGTGATGTGCATTACCGAGAGGACCCAGAGATACCTCTCCGACAATCGGAGTGACAAATCCTAATCTCGAAATACGCCAACCCAACATGTACCTTCGGAGACACCTGTAGAGCTCCTTTATAATCACCCAGTTACGTTGTGACATTTGGTAGCACACAAAGTGTTCCTCTGGTAAACGGGAGTTGCATAATCTCATAGTCATAGGAACATGTATAAGTCATGAAGAAAGAAATAGCAACATACTAAACAATCAAGTGCTAAGCTAACGGAATGGGTCAAGTCAATCACATCATTCTCCTAATGATGTGATCCTATTAATCAAATGAGAATTCATGTCTATGGCTAGGAAACTTAACCATCTTTGACTCAACGAGCTAGTCAAGTAGAGGCATACTAGTGACACTATGTTTGTCTATGTATTCACACATGTATTATATTTCCAGTTAATACAATTCTAGCATGAATAATAAACACTTATCATGATATAAGGAAATAAATAATAACTTTATTATTGCCTCTAGGGCATATTTCCTTCAGGAAGGTGGAGGGAGGTGGGGATTTGGATCGGGGGAAGAGGGAGGTGGGCTTTGTTGCGGTTTGGTTTGCGGTAGTGGGGGTGGTTCGGTTCGCGGGACGGTAGGGTCAAAGTGTTAGTAGAATAAGGGTCTGGTGTGCAGAATAAGACTCTAGAGGGTGTTATCATAATAAACCCACCGTGTATATATATATATATATATATATATATATATATATATATGTTAAATCTTTCATTTTTGTTATATGATGCAGTACAAAATGAGTTCTGACATCTGCACTGATGTAACGATGACAGACCGGACTAAAACACCACGAGAAGATGTGCATATAGCTAATCGTTATTTGTGTGTATGTTATACATGATAATACAAAAGGTGCATTTTTTATATATTATTATTTTTTCAGAATATAGGAGACATAGATATTGTTTTTGGAGATGTTCAAAAAGAACCCATTTTTGAACCGACGTCGCTGAAAGGGGCCGAACAATCATCGACTGTTTTACAACATAATGAACCGATGATATCTCATAAAAAACACAAAAGATGCCAATTTAAATGTTACCGCACAAGGTTTTTTTTCCAATGTTATTATCGATTCTTACTTCGTCATATTGCCTTTTATATTTAACTAACTTGGCTCATTTTGTATACTAATTTGACTCGTTTTTGTATCAAGCCAACAGACTATGTTTGTATGTTGGAGATATTACAGTTATCGAATCCATCATGTCTACCTTCAAGAAAACCAAGTTTGTGGACATTGGAGATGCCTTCTTATCAAACGATGATTTGAAATGCCTTATGAAAGATTATATGTTCTCACACTAGGGTGTAAGATCAATTGCACAACCTTTGTAATTAATAATATAAACAATATATAATACCATGACCATCTACGAGACAGGGCGGGTGAAAAGGTACATAATATTAGCACGTTCGTATCTGGCCAGATAAAAGAAGGCGGGGAAAAAGACATAGACCCAACAAAATATCGTCACATCGTACAACATGTTAATTCTTATCTATAGCCAGATATGGTTAATTTTGCCTCATTATCTTTTTGTTATCAATTTACATTGCAAGTGAAGTGGACTTCAATTATTAAGCAATTGTGTCTGTGTTATATTGTCTCTACATGTGAAATTTAACATGCATTATCTCTACTCCTAATGGAGCAGTTGGTAGTCTCCGTTCCGGGTCTTTTTTGGTCTCACCTCGCTGGTCTTTTTTCATCCCTCTTCGTCCCTCCCTGATGCTGCTAATGCAAGATGCATATGAATCTTATTCAATGTAAAAAATTAACATACCGTGCAATCATATCTAATGTCTTTCATTAACTCTCTGCGGAGGTGCCAGCCGGCCAGTACATACGTCAGTGCATCATCTATCTCAGACTTTCAGTCACAACTATGATAATTGGAGTATATTCATCTCCAACTACAACCTCATATTTTTTTTGGACTTTCATTTACAACCCGATCTACTTGGATGTGCAGACCTGGGAGTTGGAAAAATTCACAAAGAGAAGCTAGTTCGTGTATAACAGAATGAGTGGGGAGTAAAGCTATGTCATATTCCATATTTTAATTCAGATTTTAGTGAAGGCGATAATAATTTTTGAAATTTTGCTCTACAGGTGGAATTTATCATGAGATCCTACCCAAATCCGAGTAGTTCTCCAAGGCACTACACACCTTCCATTTTTCCCAAAACGATCTCATCGTGGGATACTTCACCAATAAGACTACCAAACAGATTGAGGCCTATGACCCCGATCCGAAGGAGCGGTTCAATGTGGCAATGCAGGTACAATTCAAATTAAGTTGCTGACAATCTCGCTCATAGCCAAGAAAATTTAGTTCTGATTATTAAAAAACTCAAGTTCTTGGCACAATTAATATTACATGATCTGTGTTGGCTACAGTTTATTTACGCTTGCCTTGAATTCTTGGTTCATGGAAAGAATTTATAATTTTATCTCTATACTACATGTAATATACCTTGTACAAGAAGAAGGAGAAGCTTGTCAATTTCCTCTCAACGAATTTGCCGAGATGGTCTCACAACTGAGCCAATTCTACGATGCTCAATATATTGTTGCTTTTCTCTCTGAATCTTCGGGTATGAGGCCCAAGCTTTGCCAAATTAGCAATCCGGCATATGCATCCACTTGCAAGGTGCAATCATTTGAGGCAAGGATATTCATTGTCAAACAAGCACTACTATGCTGCTAATAACAAAAATTAAATTGCATTAGGATTCATGAGCTACTTATTTTCATCTATGATAAGGTAGTTTGGAGAAATAAATATGTACTGACCTTTTCCTTCTTTGAGTGAAAAATCATGCATGTGCCCTTCGTGTTATATTACTGTAAGCTTTCATACATATATAGGCTGTGAACTGAACAAGTCAAATTTTAAAAGTTCCAACAATTCATGACATAAAATTTTAATGCAGTTTGTTTGGCACTAAATGCCAAAGACTAAAAAACATGAGAGGATCTTATGCATCCGTCTATAGTTTTTACTTGTAGATATGTGGAACAGTACTTGTATTTGTGTTTCCAACCATGTTTGGTTACATTCATTGATCCCTGATCCCTTAGGTTTACTGGGAAAAGTATAATTCGGCAGATTTCTCAGTTCTACAGAAAGTTTTATCCTTGAGCTGGACATCTGGTATCCACCTCTGAAATCACACTTGTGGTTCACCCTTTTTTTTCACCTGAGGCGGGCAGCCGCAATGGCCACTAGAAAAGTTGGCTCCTACTTTGGTGTTTGGTGGGCAGGCGCATCCCTCCCCTCCTGCAACCCGAGCTACTGTAGATTACAAGTATATTCTTATGAGAAATTACATATTTGTTTGATTGAAAAAAAAATTGTACATTTTTGGGTGAAGTTTTGTATTTCGATTATAAAGCCAGTGTAGGGTCAGGGTGTGCATTTTTACAATGTGGTTTGGTCACACCTGTGTCTAGAAAGTGATTTTCCCTTGTACTCCCTCCGTCCAAAAATACTCGTTATCAAAATAAATAAAAGATGATGTATCTAGACGTATTTTAGTTCTAGATACACCCCTTTATATCTATTTTGATGGCAATTATTTTTGGACGGAGGGAGTAGTACCTTCAGGAGATTTTGACTTCTTATCTTAACTCGAATTATGACATTGCAGATGCTGGGTGCAAACCTCCAGTAATATTTCCATTTGCAGCAACAAACTCTGGTAGAGTTAACTCACGCATCATAAGGCATGAAGCTTTGGAATTTGCACAAAAAGTACTTGCACTAAGAGGTAATTTGCAGTTAAAATATCTCCTTTATTTGGTTTAAGAACATGTTCCGGTGTTACTTTTGATTTGTATATAAAATTCTGATAATTCTGCAGCAAGTCTTTTTCGAGGAAATAGAAAAAACTGCAGCACTTTCTTTTTGTCTTTTTGAAGATGCACCATGGACCATAGTGAAAAATATCGCAAAGGGAGTTATATCGTGAACGAATGTATCTAGCATTGAAATGCGTCTAGATACACCTATTTGAGCGAAAAGTAATATGGATCAGAGGGAGTATCACTTTTTGCTGTTGCAGGGCACCATGGTACATGTACGTGTCAAAAACATCAAGTTCAAAACTTCGTGGCATGCTTCCACAAATGATTAGTCAACATGATATCAAATTTCAAGGTTGGGGAGAATCATAATGGACTATTGTACATAGATGGACCTTGCTTGTGGCAGCCCTATAACTATATGTACATAAATTTGGTTCTGATATATTCATGCTAATTTCCTATAATTATTTCTGGGTGCATTTGGATGCAAGGAACCATTGGTGCGCATATGCTACTGCCACAAAATCAATGTCCCATCTATTTCTTGGTTCGGTCACATGAATGGGATCAATGCAAAGTAAGAATGCATTCCTATTCCATTTACTATTTCCCAAATCATTTATCATATATCAGACGGGATACTCATCTTGCTTCCAGTTTCCTCGAATGGTCTCTCAATCCATGTATGATGTATATACTTTGCCTTTACTTTGCATTTTTATTTGTCCTTTGTTTATGTTTTGATGCCCATATTTCAGCAATTAGCAACTGCTTCAACATTGTAGGAAGTTCTTGTGGTCTGGAGTTGGAAGGTTCAATAAAAATAGTAATCAGCCATTTGCTTTCTTTCTGACAACAAATCTGAAAGGATGCCTGTTTGGCATATGTTTCGATGCTCATATTGCAGGCTTTAGTGACTACTTCAACATTGTAGGAAGAAGTTCTTGTTTTATGGAGTTGGAAACATCAGTAGTCCGCTTTTGAGATGCTCTTAGAACTTTTTTTGACAAACACAACAATGTAGCTACTCCATTGAATAACTTACCTTGTGCTGGTATTCATTGTTATAAATAACACTAAGTTTGTGGCGACCGGTTTTCCGGGTATTAACTTCCAGAAAATGGCCCTTGTGCTCACCAGCCCCAGGATTACTGTTAGCCGATGAGGCACCAACTTGATACAGAAATTCCAAGCAACAAGCAAAATATGTAGTACAAGACCATTCTGTCCTGTGAGTACAACAACTTGGTTTCTAGTGGTTGATGGCGGAAGCGGTTTGTGGATCATCAGCGTCTATGGGACTCCATTTCCCACAGGAACAGCTGACCAGGATAACTCCTATCTTCGCGAGGCTGCTGTCACCATTGCTTAGGTTCCAAGGCTGTCATCACGGTCGCTCCTCTCCGCGCAAGAAATCTGGCCAAGACAATAGCCAGGGACAAACCAGTGAGTACTTTTGAATGTACTCACAAACATTATGAACACGGGTATAATATAACAACGATAATTCTGTACTGAAATATTTTATGATCATGACGTCAGTCACAAAAATAGTAAAATCTCTGATGCATGTAAGCAAGTTATTTATGGATATGCAATAACATAGTAGTGATAAAAATGCCTCAGTCGGGTGTCTGAGCGACACCACATAAAGGGCTTATAAAATAAATAACAAGCATGCCACAGTCGGGCGTCTCAGCGACACCACATAAAGGGCTTATAAAATAAATGCCACAGTCGGGCGTCTCAGCGACACCACATAAAGGGATTATAAAATAAATGCCACAGTCAGGCATCTCAGCGACACCACATAAAGGGATTATAAAATAAATGCCATAGTCGGGCGTCTCAGCGACACCACATAAAAGGTTTATAAAAATAAATGCCATAGTCGGGCGTCTCAGCGACGCCACATAAAGGGCTTATAAAATAAATAATCACAGTGAATATCCAGGAGGTAAAACCGTTCCAGGGATACTCAATACTTCAAATATTATAAAGGGGTTAGTCCATAATAATCATAATTATCATAAGTCACCAATCACGATCCATGTTCTTGTTTAGCAGTTTTCTCCTTCGAAGACCGACACTAAGACCGACACTTGACCTATCCCAGACTGTAATCCTTAACCATGGACACGGCTATTCGAATAGGTTTTAATCTCTACAGAGGGTGTACTCTTTACCCACGAGTAACGGATTCCATTAGTCCATCGGGACTAATTCCATCTACGGCCTTTTAATTTGAAACACACCTATCCGCACACACCAGCCTAACTTACCGGTGTCTGGAATCACCCACGACACCCGTTAAGCAAAACTCTAAGTGGGGAGGCTACAACCTCGACGTAACATGGGATCACAAAATTTATACCGCGCGCAAGTTAGGGGAGCTACCCCTTCGGCTACAACCGAAACACCCATGCTCCCGGACCAGGTGGCATGCCTACCGGATGCCTCCGGTATCTTCCACCATGGCCTCTCTGTACGGTGTGTGCTAGGAAAGGGGTTGACAATTTACTGAACCGTACCCTACCTATGGCAGGGACAAGTGGCAGTACGAAACAAGTATGGGGGTTACCGGAACAAGACTCGATCTATGGTCGACTCAGGAGGTTTAAATATTCCCTGCATGATTAGCATAACAATATATATACTTCAACCAACAGATAGAAACACCACGCGACATACCCCCTCATGCCATACCGGACACGACCGTCTTGACAGAGGACTAGGAACAAGACCGTGTCTATCCAAGACAGAGGCCTTCCCGGCTTCCCTTCCGGTATGCATGAAAGGCATATGACGGTGATTTCCATCACAACCATATCAACTCCATTAGCATGAAAATCATTAATATGCACTCATGAGGAGGAACACATCATCACATAAAATGACGTATGCCTGCGTAGGGTGGTGTTGTCACCGTGTTCAAACAACGCACACAATATTATGCCAGGGTTCAGAATGCTTGCCTTTAAGTCGTGGGGAGGCAAGGTGCATTCCAAAACTCTTGAAAGCTTTCTCCTCTCTTCAAAAAAAATCCTATTTAAAATCTATTTGAATTAACACACAATTTGAAAACAGCACAAAAAGTTGTTTTGAAATTTTTTCAAATAAATCTTAAAATAAACTAGATTAAATTTTAGAGAGGTAGGAAAAAGAATCAATTCAATTGTTGTTATATTTAAAAAGTTATAGCCAGTCAAAGTTTAGTCAATATTCTGTTTTTTTAAATAAAATAGAAAAAGAAAATGTTTCGAAATGTACACGTCGAACACGTACTTTGGAATTACGTTTCCACTTATGCCCGCGTGGATTGCGCGGGGAGTCACTAACAGTGGGTTCAGGGGGCCCACTAGTCATGTTTGACTGGTCTCCCCTCCCTCTGCTTCTTCTGCCCGAGCAGAGGCGGGACTCCGGCGACCGTCGCCGGCGAACGGCGGTTCCTCGCGGGGAGCTGAGGACAGGGATGGATTCGTGGATCAGCGGCGGTCCTCCCGGTGGTCGTAGGGTCGTCGGAGGTGGAGGAAATCGCCGGCGGTGAGCTCTGCAGCGGAGGAAAGCTTCGGTGGATTTGGGGGTTCGGGCTAGGGCGATGCTCCATCGTCGCTTGGGGTCTGGGCGGCTTCGCAAGACGATGTGGAGCCGAGTGGTGGTGATGGAAGGGTGGGGGAGGCCCTGGTGGCGCCGGGGTGAACCGGAACGAGGCGGTGGCCGAACTGGCCGGAGAGGTTGAAGATGGCCTTTTACTCTTCAATTGATGGCAACGGGGCACTAGGGGGACGGTGTGAGGCTGCTTGTGTGCTCGGAGGAGCTCGAGGAGCTTCCTTTTATAGCGCTCCCAAGTCGGTTCGCGGCGGCCGTGGATGAGCTCGTCGGCGACCGCCGTTCTATAGCTTGCAGGGCATCGTGGCGGGGCTGGGGATGGCGGCAGGAGCTAGCGGACGAGCGGGTACTGCTCCAAGGGCGAGCTGGCGAGCGGGCGTGTATCGGGCGGCGCCGACCTGTGTAGGGGCTGTCAGGCGGCAGTGGCGGCTAGCTGCTGGCTTGCCGGAGACATGGCGAGGGCTGCAGTGCTCATGGGGAGCAGAAAGGGACGTGGCGTGCTGGCTGCGGTCGGCCAAGGACCAGAGTGGGTGCGGGGCGAGACGCGGCGGCTCAGTCGCGGCACGTGCAAAACGCGCGCTCTAGGCGCGCCCAGAGCATGCACGGGACGTGCTCAACAGAATGCTAGGGCATGCTATAGGTCTCGGATGAGGTTGCGGTTTAATAGACCTAGGCCAAAGTCATCTAGAGGCTTAGTGGACAAGTTATTATTCCCAGAGGTGCAAGGCCTCAGTGCAAAACAAAGATCATGTCAAAATGGATCATGCCCACAAGGTGTTTGTCAAAATGCCAGGGGCTTCTAGGCATTTCTTGGAGTGGCCAAATCTCCCAGAGTGGGGTCTCTTTAGATGAAAGAGAGGGTGGTGAGGTTAGTTTGACAAATGAAGAAACTTGCTAGTGCAAGTTTTGCAAAATTTCAATTCTGGACAGGGAGTAAATGGCATCATTACATGAACCAAAAATGTCTCAAAGGGTGCATGCTCCTGGACTTAGGGGTTTTGTAGGGTTGACTACAAGCAAGTGAAAGCACAAGGTCACTAGAGCAAAAATGACTACGGTTGCAGTAGAAAACACAAGGCTGGACCAGAATGAAAAAGAGGTTGATTCACTCATTTTTTGCAAAGAACATCACTAGGTTTTTGCATAAAGTTGGATGGCATGCTACCACTGACATCCCATAATTTTGGTGGAGGCTTTAAATAAATATTTAAATAGGCTGTAGTGCAAAAATGCCCATTGGACCAGATTTGAAAAATAGGTGTAGAACTCAAAATATGCAATGAGTGAAATATATTTTTGCATAAAAGTGATTTAGAAACATCACATGACATCTCCAAATTTTGGTTGGAATTTAAGTTAAAATTATCAAATGGTGGTAGTTCAAAAAGAGGTCCAAAACTGATGAAAGTCATTTTAAGGAATAATGCTCAGGAAGATATGATTCAATAAATAAAATTCTACTGATTAAAAAAATTGTTATATTGAGAGAGCATAGAAATTCAATACATTTTTGGAAAGTTTCCACTTGGGTAAAACTCCTCAAAAAAGAAAGGTTAACAGAAAAAAAATCCAGAAGTCAAAAAATTTAAACTCCTGGCAAAATTTTAAATAATTAAAACCGGGTTAAATTTTTGGGGTGTTACAAATACTACCCCCATTAAAAAAAATCTCATCCTCGAGATTTTCTAAGGATTGTTTTTGAAAATAAAACTTTTACCAGGTCAAAACGATTACTTTACTTAAACGGTAAAATGCGGCTAAAGTGAGAGGGCAATAAGTGGTGTAAAACTACAGTGTGGGACACTGGCGTTGTGTGGAGAAATCCACGTTTAGGAAAAACGAGTGATTCCTACGTTGGACGCAGTAAAATTAGAACAAAATCTAAATTCAAAAAAAATACGCTGGTCGTACCCGAGAGCACAGTGCTCCCTCTGGCTGATAGGTGGACCCAGGGCCCATTGTCAGTCTCTCCTTCTTCCTCTGGCTCTCTCTTCTTCCTCTCTCCCACGCGCTTTCCCGCGCTTTCTCCACCGGCGACGTCTAGCGCGTAGGGCATCTAGGCCGTACTGCGATAGTGCGCGGCGTGTTTGCTGCCAGTGCAACATGCACTCACTTCGCGGGCCAGTGCACTATCGGCACTGCTCGCGGATTCGCCTCTGAACACCGGCGATCGGGCGACGAGCGGCGCTTGTGGACTTCGCCCATCGTACACCGATCTCGAGCTATAAAACGACTGTGGTGCTCCTTCTTCTTCTTCGCACCTGGCTTCATTTCTCCTCCTCCTCCTCCTCCATTACTGCTTACAGGATCTCGAGACGAGGCTCTAATAGCGGAGGCGGTGCCGGACTGGTACGTGATCCTGGTGTGCTGAGGGCTGGCGGCAGTGCTGGGGCTCTCCGTGCTCCTATGCGCGACGATCCTCGATGATCGACGTGATGCTGCCGCTCGGGTGCTGGATCTCCGCGGTGGCAGTGATCACGAGGACTAGGTGTGATGCCGGGTGTTAACTGTTGTCGGTGTGCCAGAGGTGATTAGTATCCGGATGATTTTCTGCTAATCTCTCCTTTGGAGGCTGAGGTGTGCTTAGGGAGGGAATCGGTGAGATGCAACACGGTTACGTGTCTTTGCAAGCAGTGTAAGAGTCCGAGTGGTTGTGGGTCTGCTACCGTGGTGCTGTGTGAATAAAAATAATCCATGACGTGAGAAGATAGGTGATGCAGCAACTCAGGGAAAAGAAATTTCACTCCAGGATTTTTTTTTGCGGGGACAATGGTTAAAAAAAATCACAAGGAAAACTACTCATATTAGTAGAAACCAAATAATCGACTCGTCATAGAAACTCGGGGTACCATGCATAAGTTACAACGCAATAATAAATATTGCAATAATAAACACATCAGTGACATCTAAAATGAAAACGGTAGCTAGACGGGGTCCCGAAAAAACGTCTCTGGTACTTGGACACACTCCTCTTCAATCGGAGGAAGTGGATTGACCAGTCGATGTATGTGTCTCTCCTGGTCGGGCCTCAGTGGTCTGCCGATGGCAATCTGAGGATTCAAATCAGCGAGACTCTGGAGATAATCCATTACTCGTTGGTTCAAACGTTCTTGAGCGATGATGTACTGGACAAGGTTGGCCAGTACTGGGTCTCTCTCAAATCGTCCACCAGGAAAAGATGTTACTCCTCCAGGTGCTGCATGGCTCGAAAAGTAATAATACCCTCGTTCGCTGGCATAGGGTACCGCGAATCGAAGACGAGCAATCGCTTCGTACGCAGCAGCTTCTATGGCCATGTGTGGGGTTGGCATAGATCTCCCCACGAAGGAGACCTCCGTTGGGTCTTGTTTGGAGTCTACGGGAGGGATGTGTACTGCTGCCCAATATTTCGAGGTGGAAGGGGTGATTCTCGATTTGAACAACTCGTACTGGGGTGGCTGGGTAGAACCCATGGTACTGCAGGTAAAGTCCCACAATATTTTGACAAAGCTACCCGGGGTTGCATCTGGGGTTGTCAGATAAATACTAGGGCTCGGCATGGCAAGAAATGATTTTGAGGGTGGTGCACGAGGTGAGGGGTGCTGGGTAAGGTCACGAGGTGGCCTTCTTATATAACATCCAGGCTGGGTTATTTACCGTGGTGAAAGGTAATAAATTTGCCAGATCATCTCCAAGGGTCGGGGTATACACATATCTCAAAAAGGGGACGTGTTACTGTGGGTGTCGTCGGGGTTGGTTTTGGTACTTGTGCTTGAAATAAAAATGCAACTGCATGCTAACACAATTATGCAAGGGCTACTATTAAAACAGAGGCACAACAACAGACTGCGTTTGTTTACAAGGTCACACGATTACAAAGCGAGGATACACTGAGACTCGGCACTACTCGGGTGACTTAGTCTACCTCGTTTACATCCAAACGGGCGTGCCTTGTGGATGTCGAGGCTTCTCCACGGGTCTCACTGTCGGAATTAGCTGGAGGTGGTAGAGGGGCTGCAGGGTCGGGGTGGCGATGATGACCATCGCGGGGATTGTTGGCCACAATCCCGTTGGAGTGTGCTCCCAAAAGGCGACGAAGCACTTGTGGGGTCATCAAAGCACCTTGGTTGATGGCTGGGGCTGACCTTAGGGTCTCGATCGGGTGTCCGAATAGCACGACTGGGTTGTCAGTGTCGGGCTCGTCTTTCCTGCTTGCCGGGGCTCGGCGAACCAGCTCTCCACGAGCTGCGATCAGATCAATGGTGATTTGATCGAACAGTGCCTCTAGTGCATCTACATAACGCACTACGTGCAACAATGCAGGATCTGTCTCGTGGTCTCCGTTGGCAACTTGAGGTGGTCTACCATACCCTTCACGCCTGGGGTAGTAGTAGAACGATTGACAGTTAACTCTGGGCGACAACTGCCGGAGTTGAAGTATAGCCTCTTGGGCAGCTAGCTGGATGGCTTGTGGCTCGAAGGAAGTTGTCCTTCCGGTGAACCTGTAGGGGCGTTCTGGCGACAGACCCCTACCATAGACGTGTACAGTGGCCCAGAATTGACGGTCCTCACCGCTCATGGGTCCTTGGTACACAACATATTCTGGGGGCTCTTCTAACGCATAGGCACGACGGGTGAGGTTTGCGAGTATGGTCACAAAACCTCCAAGGTTGGTTGCTGTGGTCTCATTGTGCACTACGGGGCCAGGCATTATGGCTCGGTTTGGGGTAGAGGATGTGTTGTGCTGGGTTGGGGCTAGCATGCCCTTTTTATAGAAAAGGGGACGGAGTCTTCTTTCGCACGCTTGTGGATGGGACATATTGGGCGTCGGTCACTGGCGCGTGATTGATAGGCTAAGATGATAGGTTGGGCACCGACTGTAAAAAGGTGCCAGGCTCACTGTGTGGCTATCTTGCACGAGAAGCTTGGCCGGGGTTTGGTTAAGGTCTGATGGGTTGGTTTACCTAGGTTTTTCGACCTGGCTAAGATAGGATTAGCCAATAGTCAGCCTGGCTCTGATACCAAGTTTGTGGCGACCAGTTTTCCAGGTATTAACTTCCAGAAAATGGCCCTTGTGCTCACCAGCCCCAGGATTCCTGTTAGCTGATGAGGCACCAACTTGATATAGAAATTCCAAGCAACAAGCAAAATATGTAGTACAAGACCATTCTGGCCTGTGAGTACAACAACTTGGTTTCTAGTGGTTGATGGCGGAAGCGGTTTGTGGATCATCGGCGTCTATGGGACTCCATTTCCCACAGGAACAGCTGACCAGGATAACTCCTATCTTCGTGAGGCTGCTATCACCATTGCTTAGGTTCCGGGGCTGTCATCACGGTCGCTCCTCTCCGCGCAAGAAATCTGGCCAAGACAATAGCCAGGGACAAGCCAGTGAGTACTTTTGAATGTACTCGCAAACATTATGAACACGGGTATAATATAACAACGATAATTCTGTACTGAAATATTTTATGATCATGACGTCAGTCACAAAAATAGTAAAATTTATGATGCATGTAAGTAAGTTATTTCTGGATATGCAATAACATAGTAGTGATAAAAATGCCTCAGTCTGGTGTCTGAGCGACACTACATAAAGGGCTTATAAAATAAATAACAAGCATGCCACAGTCGGGCGTCTCAATGACACCACATAAAGGGCTTATAAAATAAATGCCACAGTCGGGCGTCTCAGCGACACCACATAAAGGGCTTATAAAATAAATGCCACAGTCGGGCGTCTCAGCGACACCACATAAAGGGCTTATAAAATAAATGCCACAGTTGGGCATCTCAGCGACACCACATAAAGTGTTTATAAAAATAAATGCCACAGTCGGGCGTCTCAGCGATGCCACATAAAGGGCTTATAAAATAAATAATCACAGTGAATATCCAGGAGGTAAAACCGTTTCAGGGATACTCAATACTTCAAATATTATAAAGGGGTTAGTCCATAATAACCATAATTATCATAAGTCACCAATCATGATCCATGTTCTGGTTTAGCAGTTTTCTCCTCCGAAGACCGACACTAAGACCGACACTTGACCTATCCCAGACGTAATCCTTAACCATGGACACGGCTATTCGAATAGGTTTTAATCTCAGCAGAGGGTGTACTCTTTACCCACGAGTAACGGATTCCATTAGTCCATCGGGACTAATTCCGTCTATGGCCTTTTGATTGGAAACACACCTATCCGCACACACCAGCCTAACTTACCGGTGTCTGGAATCACCCACGACACCCGTTAAGCACAAGTGGGGAGGCTACAACCTCGACGTAACATGGGATCACAAAATTTATACCGCGCACAAGTTAGGGGAGCTACCCCTTCGGCTACAACCGAAACACCCATGCTCTCGGACCAGGTGGCATGCCTACCCGATGCCTCCGGTATCTTCCACCATGGCCTCTCTATACGGTGTGTGCTAGGAAAGGGGTTGACAATTTACTGAACCGTACCCTACCTATGGCAGGGACAAGTGGCAGTACGAAACAAGTATGGGGGGTTACCGGAACAAGACTCGATCTATGGTCGACTCAGGAGGTTTAAATATTCCCTGCATGATTAGCATAACAATATATATACTTCAACCAACAGATAGAAACACCACGCGACATACCCCCTCATGCCATACCGGACACGACCGTCTTGACAGAGGACTAGGAACAAGACCGTGTCTATCCAAGACGGAGGCCTTCCCGGCTTCCCTTCCGGTATGCATGAAAGGCATATGACGGTGATTTCCATCACAAACATATCGACTCCATTAGCATGAAAATCATTAATATGCACTCATGAGGAGGAACACATCATCACATAAAATGACGTATGCCTGCGTAGGGTGGTGTTGTCACCGTGTTCAAACAACGCACACAATATTATGCCAGGGTTCAGAATGCTTGCCTTTAAGTCGTGGGGAGGCAAGGTGCATTCCAAAACTCTTGAAAGCTTTCTCCTCTCTTAAAAAAAATCCTATTTAAAATATATTTGAATTAACACACAATTTCAAAACAGCACAAAAATTTGTTTTGAAATTTTTTCAAATAAATCTTAAAATAAACTAGATTAAATTTTGGAGAGGTAGGAAAAAGTATCAATTCATTTGGAGTTATATATAAAAAGTTATAGCGAGTCAAAGTTTAGTCAATATTCTGTTTTTTTAAATAAAACAAAAAAGAAAACATTTCGAAATGTACACGTCGAACACGTACTTTGGAATTACGTTTCCACTTATGCCCGCGTGGACTGCACGGGGAGTCGCTGAAAGTGGGTCCAGGGGGCCCACTAGTCATGTTTGACTGGTCTCCCCTCCCTCTGCTTCTTCTGCCCAAGCAGAGGCGGGACTCCGGTGACCGTCGCCGGCGAACGACGGTTCCTCGCGGGGAGCCGAGGACAGGGATGGATCCGCGGATCAGCGGCGGTCCTCCCGGTGGTCTTAGGGTCGTCGGAGGTGGAGGAAATCGCCGGCGATGAGCTCTGCGGCGGAGGAAAGCTTCAGTGGATTTGGGGGTTCGGGCTAGGGTGATGCTCCATCGTCGCTTGGGGTCTGGGCGGCTCCGCAAGACGATGTGGAGCCGAGTGGTGGTGATGGAAGGGTGGGGGAGGCCCTGGTGGCGCCGGGGTGAACCGGAACGAGGCGGCGGCCGAACTGGCCGGAGAGGTTGAAGATAGCCTTCTCCTCTTCAATTGATGGCAACGGGGCACTAGGGGGATGGTGTGAGGCTGCTTGTGTGCTCGGAGGAGCTCGAGGGGCTTCCTTTTATAGCGCTCCCAAGTCGGTTCGCAGCGGTCGTGGATGAGCTCATCGGCGACCGCTGTTCTGTAGCTTGCAGGGCATCGTGGCGGGGCTGGGGATGGCGGCAGGAGCTAGCGGATGAGCGGGTACTGCTCCAAGGGCGAGCTGGCGAGCGGGCGTGGCTCGGGCAGCGCCGACCAGTGCAGGGGCTGTCGAGCGGCAGTGGCGGCTAGCTGCTGGCTTGCCGGAGACGTGGCAAGGGCTGCGGTGCTCATGGGGAGCAGAAGGGGACGTGGCGTGCTGGCTGCGGTCGGCCAAGGACCAGAGTGGGTGCGGGGCGAGACGCGGCGGCTCAGTCGCGGCACGTGCAAAACGCGCGCTCTGGGCGCGCCCAGAGCACGCACGGGACGTGCTCGACAGAATGCTAGGGCATGCTATAGGTCTCGGATGAGGTTGGGGTTTAACAGACCTAGGCCAAAGTCATCTAGAGGCTTAGTGGACAAGTTATTGTTCCTAGAGGTGCAAGGCCTCAGTGCAAAACAAAGATCATGTCAAAATGGATCATGCCCACAAGGTGTTTGTCAAAATGCCAGGGGCTTCTAGGCATTTCTTGGAGTGGCCAAATCTCCCAGAGTGGGGTCTCTTTAGATGAAAGAGAGGGTGGTGAGGTTAGTTTGACAAATGAAGAAACTTGCTAGTGCTAGTTTTGCAAAATTTCAATTCTGGACAGGGAGTAAATGGCATCATTACATGAACCAAAAATGTCCCAAAGGGTGCATGCTCCTGGACTTAGGGGTTTTGTAGGGTTGACTACAAGCAGGTGAAAGCACAAGGTCACTAGAGCAAAATTGACTAGGGTTGCAGTAGAAAACACAAGGCTGGACCAGAATGAAAAAGAGGTTGATTCACTCAATTTTTCCAAAGAACATCACTAGGTTTTTGTATAAAGTTGGATGACATGCTACCACTGACATCCCATAATTTTGGTGGAGGCTTTAAAGAAATATTTAAATAGGCTGTAGTGCAAAAATGCCCAGTGGACCAGATTTGAAAAATAGGTGTAGAACTCAAAATATGCAATGAATGAAATATATTTTTGCATAAAAGTGATTTAGAAACATCACATGACATCTCCAAATTTTGGTTGGAATTTTAGTTAAATTTATCAAATGGTGGTCGTTCAAAAAGAGCTCCAAAACTGATGAAAGTCATTTTAAGGAATAATGCTCAGGAAGATATGATTCAATAAATAAAATTCTACTGATTAAAAAATTGTTATATTGAGAGAGCATAAAAATCCAATACATTTTTGGAAAGTTTCCACTTGGGTAAAACTCCTCAAAAAAGAAAGGTTAACAGAAAAAAAAGTCAAAAATTTTAAACTCCTGGCAAAATTTTAAATAATTAAAACCCGGTTAAAGTTTTGGGGTGTTAGAAATACTACCCCCCTTAAAAAAATCTCGTCCTCGAGATTTGCTAAGGATTGTTTTTGAAAATAAAACTTTTACCAGGTCAAAACGATTACTTTACTTAAACGGTAAAATGCGGCTAAAGTGAGAGGGCAATAAGTGGTGTAAAACTACAGTGTGGGACACTGGCGTTGTGTGGAGAAATCCACGTTTAGGAAAAACGAGTGATTCCTACGTTGGACGCAGTAAAATTAGAACAAAATCTAAATTCAAAAAAATACGCTGGTCGTACCCGAGAGCACAGAGCTCCCTCTGGCTGACAAGTGGACCCAGGGCCCATTGTCAGTCTCTTCTTCTTCCTCTGGCTCTCTCTTCTTCCTCTCTCCCACGCGCTTTCCCGTGCTTTCTCCACCGGCGACATCTAGCGCGTAGGGCATCTAGGCCGTACTGCGATAGTGCGCGGCGTGTTTGCTGCCGGTGCAGCGTGCACTCACTTCGCGGGCCAGTGCACTGTCGGCACTGCTCGCAGATTCGCCTCCGAACACCGGCGATCGGGCGACGAGCAGCGCTGGTGAACTTCGCCCACCGTACACCGATCTCGAGCTATAAAACGACTGTGGTGCTCCTTCTTCTTCTTCGCACCTGGCTTCATTTCTCCTCCTCCTCCTCCTCCATTACTGCTTACAGGATCTCGAGACGAGGCTCTAATAGCGGAGGCGGTGCCGGACTGGTACGTGATCCTGGTGTGCTGAGGGCTGGCGGCAGTGCTGGGGCTCTCCGTGCTCCTATGCGCGACGATCCTCGATGATCGACGTGATGCTGCCGCTCGGGTGCTGGATCTCCGCGGTGGCAGTGATCACGAGGACTAGGTGTGATGCCGGGTGTTAACTGTTGTCGGTGTGCCGGAGGTGATTAGTCTCCGGATGATTTTCCGCTAATCTCTCCTTTGGAGGCTGAGGTGTGCTTAGGGAGGGAATCGGTGAGATGCAACACGGTTACGTGTCTTTGCAAGCAGTGTAAGAGTCCGAGTGGTTGTGGGTCTGCCGTGGTGCTGCGTGAATAAAAATAATCCATGACGTGAGAAGATAGGTGAGCAACTCAGGGAAAAGAAATTTCACTCCAGGATTTTTTTGCGGGGACAATGGTTAAAAAAATCACAATGAGAACTACTCATGTTAGTAGAAACCAAATAATTGACTCGTCATACAAACTCGGGGTACCATGCATAAGTTACAACGCAATAATAAATATTGCAATAATAAACACAGCAGTGACGTCTAAAATGAAAACGGTAGCTGGACGGGGTCCCGAGAAAACGTCTCTGGTACTTGGACACACTCTTCTTCAATCGGAGGAAGTGGATTGACCAGTCGATGTATGTGTCTCTCCTGGTCGGGCCTCAGTGGTCTACCAATGGCAATCTGAGGATTCAAATCAGCGAGACTCTGGAGATAATCCATTACTCGTTGGTTCAAACGTTCTTGAGCGATGATGTACTGGACAAGGTTGGCCAGTACTGGGTCTCTCTCAAATCGTCCACCAGGAAAAGATGTTACTCCTCCGGGTGCTGCACGGCTCGGAAAGTAATAATACCCCCGTTCGCTGGCATAGGGTACCGTGAATCGAAGACGAGCAATCGCTTCGTACGCAGCAGCTTCTATGGCCATGTGTGGGGTTGGCATAGATCTCCCCACGAAGGAGACCTTCCTTGGGTCTTGGTTGGAGTCTACGGGAGGGATGTGTACTGCTGCCCAATATTTCAAGGTGGAAGGGGTGATTCTCGATTTGAACAGCTCGTACTGGGGTGGCTGGGTAGAAACCATGGTACTGCAGGTAAAGTCCCACAATATTTTGACAAAGCTACCCGGGGTTGCATCTGGGGTTGTCAGATAAATACTAGGGCTCGGCATGGCAAGAAATGATTTTGAGGGTGGTGCACGAGGTGAGGGGTGCTGGGTAAGGTCACGAGGTGGCCTTCTTATATAGCATCCGGGCTGGGTTATTTACCGTGGTGAAAGCTAATAAATTTGCCAGATCATCTCCAAGGGTCGGGGTATACACATATCTCAAAAAGGGGACGTGTTACTGTGGGTGTCGTCGGGGTTGGTTTTGGTAGTTGTGCCTGAAATAAAAAATGCAACTGCAGGCTGACACAATTATGCAAGGGCTACTATTAAAACAGAGGCACAACAATAGACTGCGTTTGTTTACAAGGTCACCCGATTACAAAGTGAGGATACACTGAGACTCGGCACTACTCGGGTGACTTAGTCTACCTCGTTTACATCCAAACGGGCGTGCCTTGTGGATGTCGAGGCTTCTCCACGGGTCTCACTGTCGGAATTAGCTGAAGGTGGTAGAGGGGCTGCAGGGTTGGGGTGGCGATGATGACCATCGCGGGGATTGTTGGCCACAATCCCGTTGGAGTGTGCTCCCAAAAGGCGACGAAGCACTTCTGGGGTCATCAAAGCACCTTGGTTGATGGCTGGGGCTGACCTTAGAGTCTCGATCGGGTGTCCGAATAGCACGACTGGGTTGTCGATGTCGGGCTCGTCTTTCCTGCTTGCTGGGGCTCGGCGAACCAGCTCTCCACGAGCTGCGATCAGATCAATGGTGATTTGATCGAATAGTGCCTCTAGTGCATCTACATAACGCACTACGTGCAACAATGCAGGATCTGTCTCGTGGTCTCCGTTGGCAACTTGGGGTGGTCTACCATACCCTTCACGCCTGGGGTAGTAGTAGAACGATCGACAGTTAACTCTGGGCGACAACTGCCGGAGTTGAACTATAGCCTCTCGGGCAGCTAGCTGGATGGCTTGTGGCTCGAAGGAAGTTGTCCTTCCGGTGAACCTGTAGGGACGTTCTGGCGACAGACCCCTACCGTAGACGTGTATAGTGGCCCAGAATTGATGGTCCTCACCGCTCATGGGTCCTTGCTACACAACATATTCTGGGGGCTCTTCTAACGCATAGCACAACGGGTGAGGTTTGCGAGTATGGTCACTAAACCTCCAAGGTTGGTTGCTCTGGTCTCATTGTGCACTACGGGGCTAGGCATTATGGCTCGGTTTGGGGTAGAGGATGTGCTGTGCTGGGTTGGGGCTAGCGTGCCCTTTTTATAGAAAAGGGGATGGAGTCTTCCTTCGCACGCTTGCAGAAGGGACATATTGGGTGTCGATCACTGGCGCGTGATTGATAGGCTAAGATGATAGGTTGGGCACCGACTGTAAAAAGGTGCCAGGCTCACTGTGTGGCTATCTTGCACGAGAAGCTTGGCCGGGGTTTGGTTAAGGTCTGATGGGTTGGTTTACCTAGGTTTTTCGACCTGGCTAAGATAGGATTAGCCAATGGTCAGCCTGGCTCTGATACCAAGTTTGTGGCGACCGGTTTTCCGGGTATTAACTTCCAGAAAATGGCCCTTGTGCTCACCAGCCCCAGGATTACTGTTAGCTGATGAGGCACCAACTTGATATAGAAATTCCAAGCAAAAAGCAAAAAATGTAGTACAAGACCATTCTGGCCTGTGAGTACAACAACTTGGTTTCTAGTGGTTGATGGCGGAAGCGGTTTGTGGATCATCGGCGTCTATGGGACTCCATTTCCCACAGGAACAGCTGACCAGGATAACTCTTATCTTCGCGAGGCTGCTATCACCATTGCTTAGGTTCCGGGGCTGTCATCACGGTCGCTCCTCTCCGCGCAAGAAATCTGGCCAAGACAATAGCCAGGGACAAGCCAGTGAGTACTTTTGAATGTACTCGCAAACATTATGAACACGGGTATAATATAACAACGATAATTCTGTACTGAAATATTTTATGATCATGACGTCAGTCACAAAAATAGTAAAATCTCTGATGCATGTAAGCAAGTTATTTATGGATATGCAATAACATAGTAGTGATAAAAATGCCTCAGTCGGGTGTCTGAGCGACACCACATAAAGGGCTTATAAAATAAATAACAAGTATGCCACAGTTGGGCGTCTCAGCGACACCACATAAAGGGGTTATAAAATAAATGCCACAGTCGGGCGTCTCAGCGACACCACATAAAGGGCTTATAAAATAAATGCCACAGTCGGGCGTCTCAGCGACACCACATAAAGGGCTTATAAAATAAATGCCACAGTCGGGCGTCTCAGCGACACCACATAAAGGGTTTATAAAAATAAATGCCACAGTCAGGCGTCTCAGTGACGCCACATAAAGGGCTTATAAAATAAATAATCACAGTGAATATCCAGGAGGTAAAACCGTTCCAGGGATACTCAATACTTCAAATATTATAAAGGGGTTAGTCCATAATAACCATAATTATCATAAGTCACCAAACACGATCCATATTCTGGTTTAGCAGTTTTCTCCTCCGAAGACCGACACTAAGACCGACACTTGACCTATCCCAGACTGTAATCCTTAACCATGGACACGGCTATTCGAATAGGTTTTAATCTCTGCAGAGGGTGTACTCTTTACCCACGAGTAACGGATTCCATTAGTCCATCGGGACTAATTCTGTCTACGGCCTTTTAATTGGAAACACACCTATCCGCACACACCAGCCTAACTTACCGGTGTCTGGAATCACCCACGACACCCGTTAAGCAAAACTCTAAGTGGGGAGGCTACAACCTCGACGTAACATGGGATCACAAAATTTATACCGCGCGCAAGTTAGGGGAGCTACCCCTTCGGCTACAACCGAAACACCCATGCTCCCGGACCAGGTGGCATGCCTACCGGATGCCTCTGATATCTTCCACCATGGCCTCTCTGTACGGTGTGTGCTAGGAAAGGGGTTGACAATTTACCGAACCGTACCCTACCTATGGCAGGGACAAGTGGCAGTACGAAACAAGTATGGGGGGTTACCGGAACAAGACTCGATCTATGGCCGATTCAGGAGGTTTAAATATTCCCTGCATGATTATCATAACAATATATATACTTCAACCAACAGATAGAAACACCACGCGACATACCCCCTCATGCCATACCGGACACGACCATCTTGACAGACGACTGGGAACAAGACTGTGTCTACCCAAGTCAGAGGCCTTCCCGGCTTCCCTTCCGGTATGCATGAAAGGCATATGACGGTGATTTCCATCACAACCATATCAACTCCATTAGCATGAAAATCATTAATATGCGCTCATGAGGAGGAACACATCATCACATAAAATGACGTATGCCTGTGTAGGGTGGTGTTGTCACCGTGTTCAAACAACGCACACAATATTATGCCAGGGTTCAGAATGCTTGCCTTTAAGTCGTGGGGAGGCAAGGTGCATTCCAAAACTCTTGAAAGCTTTCTCCTCTCTTCAAAAAAAATCCTATTTAAAATATATTTGAATTAACACACAATTTCAAAACAGCACAAAAAGCAGCTTTGAAATTTTTTCAAATAAATCTTAAAATAAACTAGATTAAATTTTGGAGAGGTAGGAAAAAGAATCAATTCATTTGGAGTTATATTTAAAAAGTTATAGCCAGTCAAAGTTTAGTCAATATTCTGTTTTTCTAATAAAACAGAAAAAGAAAACGTTTCGAAATGTACACGTCGAACACGTACTTTGGAATTACGTTTCCACTTATGCCCGCGTGGACTGCGCGGGGAGTCACTGACAGTGGGTCCAGGGGGCCCACTAGTCATGTTTGATTGGTCTCCACTCCCTCTGCTTCTTCTGCCCGAGCAGAGGCGGGACTCCGGCGACCGTCGCCGGTGAACGGCGGTTCCTCGCAGGGAGCTAAGGACGGGGATGGATCCACGGATCAGCGGCGGTCCTCCCGGTGGTCGTAGGGTCGTCAGAGGTGGAGGAAATCGCCGGCGGTGAGCTCTGCGGCGGAGGAAAGCTTCGGTGGATTTGGGGGTTCGGGCTAGGGTGATGCTCCATCGTCGCTTGGGGTCTGGACGGCTCCTCAAGACGATGTGGAGCCGAGTGGTGGTGATGTAAGGGTGGGGGAGGCCCTGGTGGCGCCCGGGTGAACCGGAACAAGGCGGCGGTCGAACTGGCCGGAGAGGTTGAAGATGGCCTTCTCCTCTTCAATTGATGGCAACGGGGCACTAGGGGGACGGTCTGAGGCTGCTTGTGTGCTTGGAGGAGTTCGAGGGGCTTCCTTTTATAGCGCTCCCAAGTCGGTTCGCGGCGGCCGTGGATGAGCTTGTCGGCGACCGCCGTTCTGTAGCTTGCAGGGCATCGTGGCGGGGCTGGTAATGGCGGCAGGAGCTAGCGGACGAGTGGGTACTGCTCCAAGGGCGAGCTGGCGAGCGGGCGTGGCTCGGGCGGCGCCGACCAGCGTAGGGGCTGTCGGGCGACAGTGGCGGCTAGCTACTGGCTTGCCGGAGACGTGGCGAGGGCTGCGGTGCTCGTGGGGAGCAGAAGGGGACGTGGCGTGCTGGCTGCGGTCAGCCAAGGACCAGAATGGGTGCGGGGCGAGACGCGGCGGCTCGGTCGCGGCACGTGCAAAACGCGCGCTCTGGGCGCGCCCAGAGCACGCACGGGACGTGCTCGACAGAATGCTAGGGCATGCTATAGGTCTCGGATGAGGTTGGGGTTTAACAGACCTAGGCCAAAGTCATCTAGAGGCTTAGTGGACAAGTTATTGTTCCCAGAGGTGCAAGGCCTCAGTGCAAAACAAAGATCATGTCAAAATGGATCATGCCCATAAGGTGTTTGTCAAAATGCCAGGGGCTTCTAGGCATTTCTTGGAGTGGCCAAATCTCTCAGAGTGGGGTCTCTTTAGATGAAAGAGAGGGTGGTGAGGTTAGTTTGACAAATGAAGAAACTTGCTAGTGCAAGTTTTGCAAAATTTCAATTCTGGACAGGGAGTAAATGGCATCATTACATGAACCAAAAATGTCCCAAAGGGTGCATGCTCCTGGACTTAGGGGTTTTGTAGGGTTGACTACAAGCAGGTGAAAGCACAAGGTCACTAGAGCAAAAATGACTAGGGTTGCAGTAGAAAACACAAGGCTGGACCAGAATGAAAAAGAGGTTGATTCACTCAATTTTTCCAAAGAACATCACTAGGTTTTTGCATAAAGTTGGATGGCATGCTACCACTGACATCCCATAATTTTGGTGGAGGCTTTAAAGAAATATTTAAATAGGCTGTAGTGCAAAAATGCCCACTGGACCAGATTTGAAAAATAGGTGTAGAACTCAAAATATGCAATGAATGAAATATATTTTTGCATAAAAGTGATTTAGAAACATCACATGACATCTCCAAATTTTGGTTGGAATTTTAGTTAAATTTATCAAATGGTGGTAGTTCAAAAAGAGCTCCAAAACTGATGAAAGTCATTTTAGGGAATAATGCTCAGGAAGATATGATTTAATAAATAAAATTCTACTGATTAAAAAAATTGTTATATTGAGAGAGCATAGAAATCCAATACATTTTTGGAAAGTTTCCACTTGGGTAAAACTCCTCAAAAAAGAAAGGTTAACAGAAAAAAAATCCAGAAGTCAAAAATTTTAAACTCCTGGCAAAATTTTAAATAATTAAAACACGGTTAAATTTTTGGGGTGTTACATAAGTCTTGTTCATCATGAATCTGTATCAATATGTGTTGTGTTCTCTTTCAGAGAAGTGAACTCGGAAAACCCTCGTCATTCCGAACAATGAAAATTCTGAGGCCGAAAGTACAAACTTGATAAGACAAAATTGATAGACTTGGAGAAAAATTTGGGTGTATTTGGACCCGGATGGTAACATAGACAGATTTAGAATAGGGTGACGACGGAGCAGCAATGGCCAAAAGAGTTTAAGTGGAAGGGCTTGTGGAAGAATATATGAATGACAACTATGCGACTTTGTTGTGTGATTGTTGTATGTATATTGCTGCTCCGTCGTCACCCTATTAGGTAAAGTGATGGAGACACATCTTAGGTGGAGATGGAAGGAGAACCTGGGGAAAATAGAGCATTATTCAGAGTTAGTTTGTGAATGAATATGTGGTGGGGAGAATGTTTCCATGTCCATATGTCCCCTTTTCTTATTATTTGTACTAAGGTGAGGTACATTGTATCTCATTATTTGTTGGTGGTGTTCCATATTGCGCATGTAGTAGAGTGAGACAACAAAACACCGACATAGAAGCCACATGCTGAGAAGGGGCAATAGATTGAGAGGGCAATTTATGTTGGAATAGAGAGGAAGATACTAGCGTTTGTGTTGTGGTTGAACATTGCGTGCAATGTGCTTGTTCATGGGAGTAAAATGAGTATTGTTTATAAATCCATTTGTTGGCCCGTGGCAATGCACGGGCAGTCTACTAGTAGTTCATAATAGGTCATCCATTGTTTGTAGTGTAACGACCATGCCTTTGGGCCTCTCCGATAGAGAAATTGATAAATCCTACGGCAGTCTGGTTGGCTGACGTTTTTTTAAAGAAGGTTAAGACCCCTGGGCTCTGCATCAATCGATGCATATGTCCATCTTTATTTATTACTAGGGCCCGTGCGTTGCTACGGGAGCCAATTTTTGTAATTATGGTGATTGCAATTTTTGAGGAAAGGTATGACGCCTAGGCATATAATTATGATGATTGCAATTTTTTAAAGGGAAGGTGTGACCTTCATTGGGCCATTTTATTATGGTAATTGAATTGAATCGTCACTTGCCAACCGGAAAAAAAGATGGCGTGGATGAACGAAGGTGGGCAGAACGCGGCCCGTCAGCAGGAAAAAGGAACCTTAGGTTCTTTTTAGATAGTAGAGATTCAACATGTGTTTAATAAGAACATACATCAAACCACTCAAAGTAATCGCTCACATTTATAAAACTCGATAATATGGAGTGTTCTCATTCCTCATATCTAAAATCGGTGTCGTCAACGATCCATCCACATAACATATCGAAACCCATGGCCGGTGTAGCAGACCTAAAACGTACATCACATGCACACGTTTTAGCCACCGACATCATCATCGAACCGCTGAACCATCTTCAGGAGAGAGATCTGCATCATCCCTGCCAGTTTGTTCATCCGTCAACGACACTACGACGCCCAACGACGCCACCGCTACGCGCTCGTCCATCCAGACGCGAAGATTCTGAAAGATCTGTCATGCGTTGCTCCTGTTGACCAGGCATGACACAATGTAGCACATGTCGACCAGACATGACTTGACATCTCCACCGAAAGCTTCGTGCAAGACGAAGCCACTCCATCTCCTGCCTATGTCTTTCAGCTCTGCTCCATAAACGATGCTCCCAAGAGAGAAAACGACACCACAGTACCGTCATTGTCCGATCTGGAAAACCAGATCCTAAGGTTTCCCTCGGAGCAACACAAGTGGGTCAACAGTAGTGACGACGGTGCCTTCATCAAGATAACGACGCAGAACACCGTCATCGCCTGCCATCGACTCGATTTTCACCGGGAACTATGTCTTTCCAACTCACAACCAGAACTAAATAGCGGATCTCAAGATCTGACCATCCAACCGTAGACGGACCACCACAACGAAGGAGATGGCCAACACCGTGAGCGCCACCGGCTGACGCATAATGCATCCTTTCTGAAAGCGCGCCGTCCGCGCATGCGAGATGTACAAGTCGTACCATCTAAACATGTAAGGAGAGCAGGTGAGCCATTACGTGCACCAACACGCGTCCGAATACTAAGAGCAGGCACGAGCAAGGTGCCACGATTACCTGCACCTGGCTGGCCTGCCTTGTGCCACGCACGGTCCGGCTGTTTGGGCCTTGAATACACCCCTTTATATATGTACCACCTGTCATACATGTTACCTAAGCTATCGCATCTATCAACAAGATCGAGTGCAAGCGACAGCAGATCGAGTGATCAGAGCAAACGGTGAGCGCGCGCTACGTGATTCGTGAAGGCAAATGGCGACCATCAAAGCCAAGGTCCAGGACGCCGCCTCCTCCGCCAAGGCCGGCATCGATAAGGCGAAGGCCACCGCCGGCGAGAAGGTTCGTCCGCCGAGCTGAGTTGTTTTTTTTCAGATTGCCGGCCACACTACAGTCTACAGAGGTGTGTGCTAGCTGCGACTTCCGCTTATAGCTAACCTTGCCCTGTCGATGTGTGTGTGCGCGCGCGCGTGCTGCTGCAGGTACAGAAGGCGACGACGACGGACCCGGCGAAGAAGCGCGAGGCGGAGGAGAAAAAGGTGGACCGCATGCACAAGGTCCACTCCGACGAGCGCGATGAAAAGGGGGACCACGCCGCTGAGAGGTCCGGGAGGCGCACCATCGTCACCGGCACCTAGTTAGCTTCTACTCCTACTTGCTAGGCCCGACTACAGCATGTAGTAGTAGCGTAACCTCGGTTGTAAGCGAATCGAGGAATCAAAATAAGCGGCAGTCCGTCATAGAATGTGGTTCGATTCGATCCTTCATCTTCTAGGCTTATAAATCTGATGTTTCGAAAAACGTGACCCGTCTCCATCGCCCTCTACTCGAACAATCTTTCACCACAGGTCTATTGTGATGATGTCTGATTATCTTTTTCTTTTCTTTTGCTATAATCGATGATGTCTGCTTCATTGCCGACGGGCTACGGTTTTGTAATTGAGGAGACACTCAAAGACGCAGAAATTCCAACCGACCGGTGTTTGGTGGTTGCAGGGATCAACACTCGTATAAGAAGTTTTTCAACCGGGTGGTGTTCGAAGTTTTTCGTCATTAGGGATCAACTCGTACAAAAAGTTTTCAACCGAGTGGTATTTGAAATTTTTCGTCACTCTTCGGTGGTTATAGTTTTCAACCAAGTGGTGTTCGAAGTTTTTCGTCATTCTGTCGATGGTTAGCACGGATGAAGAAGGAATTTTTCTTTTCGTCATTTTGTCAGTGGTTGCACGGATGAAGAAGGATTTTTCTGTAAATTTTCAATTTTCTTTGCTGGGAGAACATTTCCTTTGTTGGGAACGTTTTCCTTTGTCTTGTGTAGAGAAATCCAAAGAGTCTATGAGAGCTTTTCTAGCAGACCCGCATAATAACCGTCAAAATCGCCAAAATATCGGTCGGCGCAAAAATCTTGCCCGACCAGACACCACAAACGCATCTGACCCTTAAAAAATTTTAAAGGACGTGGCAAAAGATCTCCTCCAATCTTTAGATTCACGGGCGGGAGACAGATCCCAGCTCGACCTCTATCCGCAGCGAGATTTGGTGCGAGGGACATTTCCGCGCGACCGTTCCCGCTCCCACCCCTCTGCCACCACTGCCCCCGCCACCGCCCGCTCTGGTGCTTCTTCCCTGGCAGCTCTTCGTCGTCATGGATGGCTCCTTGCCGTCCACCGTCACCATCGAGGTCGTACACGTTCAATCCCCTCCGACGGATCTCGTCACCGGCCATGTTGGCCCCGTCGTCTCCCAAGGCACCACTGCGCCTGCCCGCAAGAGGCAGGGCAACGTGGTCGTGCATAGTGGGAATCCGGCTGCCCTCGCCGGGAAGGCCCACGCTCCAGGCGCCAACATCGCTGCGTGATCCCGGTCGGCGGCAAAGAAGGTTGGCAAGGTCTTGGGCGTAAAGCGGAAGAGGATTCCGGCTACAAAGAAGCCGGCTCCTTCACCCACTCCCTCCGCCCCGGCAAGAGGTTCCCTGGCGATGCCGCTCAACTACGCTGCTTCCATCGCAAGTGAGGTGTTTGACGAAATGGCCGGAAGGTATGCCTCTTCGGTCCCTTCAATTTTCTTTGCTTTTCGCCATTGCGGTAGCTCGTGACTTGTTTGTCGCTTACTATAGCGATGGTTCGAACAATGCCACTGTGGAGTTCATGAACTTGTTGGACACCAACGCCATTGACATCGATCAAGCCCCGTTCGTTGCATTCGATTACAATGAAACAAAGGGCGACGTGGATGACCACGGTGGTGAAGAAGAATTTGAGGAGATAGATGAGGGGGCATATGAGCAAGCGCAAGCAAGAAAAAGCCAAAGATCAAAGAACTACAAGATCTTGAAAGATCAAATCTTGATTAAGGGTTGGCGTGCGGTGTCTCTTAATGCTTGCACGGGTACGTCACAAACCGCCAAGAGGTATTGGAAAAAGATCGAAGATTAATACTTTCACATGATGGCAAAGTACTCCAATAGGACTCCACGCACCTTTCGGTCACTCCAAGGACGTTGGGACGTGATCAAGCCTATTTGCAGCCGTTGGGCAGGTTGCTTGGAACAAGTACAAAATGCACCTCTAAGTGGAACCGTGGAATCCGACTATGTGAGTTCGTTCTCACGTCCCAAGTTGTGCACATCATATTGCATCATATGAAATGATTGCATCATTTGACTTTGTTTAAATTGTGTAGGACAAAATTGCCCAACAAAGATACAAAGACATGAAAGCTTCGGAAGGCAAATTCTTCAAACTAGGCATCGTTGGGACTTGCTCAAACAGTCCAAAAAGTGGAAGTTGATTGACAAAGAATCCCCACCGGAGAGAGGTTCACTTACAAACATGGATGAAGATGAGGATGATGATGGCCCAAGAAACTTGAAGAAGCCCGATGGTGACAAGAAGGCTAAGGAGAAGATGAAGAGAGAGCACAAAGCATCAAGCTTGCGGGACAAGATTGATGCCCTGGTGCAATCAAATGAGTTGATGTTAGCAAAGACGTTGGAGATAAAGAAAGAGTTGGCCGAGAAGAATGCACGGGAGAAGCAAGAAAAAGGCAATTGCTCAAGGACGAGGGGCTGCGCAAAGCGTCCATTGTGGAGAGAAGAGCACGTGCCGCTGAAAACAAAGCCATGTCCAAGTTGCTTGCTGTAACGCCCACGATGCGGCTATATCTCCCACATGTCGAGGCACGACTTAGAGGCATAACCGCATTGTGGTTTTGTCGCAAGAAGGGACATCTTATACAATCCCATGTAATGAACAAGAAAGGGATAAATAGAGTTGGCTTACAATCGCCACTTCACAAAAAGATCATATAATTCATACATCATTCAGAGTACACACATAATCCGGCTACAGACAAATCCAAATGAAAAGAAGATAACCCCAAATGCTAGATCACCGATCGTCCCAACTGGGCTCCACTACTGATCACCAGGAAAATACACGTAGTAATGGCCAAGGTCCTCGTCGAACTCCCACTTGAGTTAGGTAGCATCACCTGCACCGGTATCATCGGCGCCTGCAACTGTTTTGGTAGTATCTATGAGTCACGAGGACTCAGCAATCTCAAAACCCGCGGATCAAGACTATTTAAGCTTATGGGTAGGATAAGGTAATGAGGTGGAGGTGCAGGAAGTGCTAAGAAAATATGGTGGATAACATACGCAAATAAGAGTAAGATGAGAAGCTACACATCGGTCGTGAAGGTATAAATGATCAAGAAGTGATCCTGAAACTACTTATGTCCAAACATAACCCAAAGCATATTCACTTCCCAGACTCCGCCGAGAAGAGACCATCACGGCTACACACGCGGTTGGCGCATTTTAATTAAGTCAAGTGTCAAGTTCTCTACAACCGGATATTAACAAATTCCCATCTGCCTCATAACCGCGGGCACGGCTCTCGAAAGTTTATACCCTGCAGGAGTGTCCCAACTAAGCCCATCACAAGCTCTCACGATCAACGAATGATATTCCTTCTCCTGGAACAACCCGACCAGACTCGGAATCCCAGTTACAGGATATTTCGATAATGCTAAAACAAGATCAACAAGACCGCCCGACTGTGCCGACAAATCCCGATAGGAGCTGCACATATCTCGTTCTCAGGGCACACCGGATGAGATATCCTACGAGAAAAACCAACCCTCAAGTTTCCCCGAGGTGGCCCCGTAGTCTACTCGGTTCGGACCAACACTTAGAGAAGCACTGGCCCGGGGGGTTAAAATAAAGATGACCCTCGGGCTCGCGAAAACCCAAGGGAAAGGTAATAGGTTGTTAGGCAAATGTAAAACCAAGGTTGGGCCTTGCTGGAGGAGTTTTATTCAAAGTGAACTGTCAAGGGGGTCTCATAACCCCGACCACGTAAGGAACATAACACCGGTATGACGGAAACTAAGGCGGTAAGAGTGGAACAAAACACCAGGCATAAGGTCGAGCCTTCCACCATTTACCAGTTATATAGATGCATTAATTAAAATAATAGATATTGTGACATCCCAACATAATCATGTTCCAACATGGAGCAATCTTCAACTTCACCTACAACGAACAACGCTATAAGAGGGGCTAAGCAAAAGCGATAACTTAGCCAAACAACGGTTTGCTAGGAGGTGGGTTAGAGGCTTGATATGGCAATATGGGAGGCATGATAAATGATAACCAACAAGTGTAGGGGATCGCAACAGCTTTCGAGGGTAAAGTATTCAACCCAAATTTATTGATTCGACACAAGGGGAGCCAAAGAATATTCTTGAGTATTAGCAGTTGAGTTGTCAATTCAACCGCACCTGGATAACTTAGTATCTGCAGCAAGGTACTTAGTAGCAAAGTAGTATGATAGTAATGGTAACGGTGGTGAAAGGTAAAGATAGTAATAGCAATATGTTTGGTGTTTTATAATAGTTGTAACAGCAGCAACGGAAATGTAAATAAGCGAAGAACAATATATGAAAAGCTCGTAGGCAATGGATCAGTGATGGATAATTATGCCGGATGCGATTCCTCATGTAATAGCTATAACATAGGGTGACACAGAACTAGCTCCAATTCATCAATGTAATGTAGGCATGTATTCCGTAAATAGTCATACATGCTTATGGAAAAGAACTTGCATGACATCTTTTGTCCTACCCTCCCGTGGCAGCGGGGTCCTAGTGGAAACTAAGGAATATTAAGGCCTCCTTTTAATAGAGAACCGGACCAAAACATTAACACATAGTGAATACATGAACTCCTCAAACTACGGTCATCACCGAGAAGTATCCCGATTATTGTCACTTCTGGGTTGTCGGATCATAACACATAATAGGTGACTATAGACTCGCAAGATAGGATCAAGAACACACATATATTCATGAAAACATAATAGGTTCAAATCTGAAATCATGGCACTCGGGCCCTCATGACAAGCATTAAGCATAGCAAAGTCATAGAAACATCAATCTCAGAACATAGTGGATACTAGGGATCAAACCCTAAAAAAACTAACTTGATTACATGATAAATCTCATCCAACCCATCACCGTCTAGCAAGCCTACGATGGAATTACTCACGCACGGCGGTGAGCATCATGAAATTGGTGATGGAGGATGGTTGATGATGACGACGGCGACGAATCCCCCTCTCCGGAGCCCCGAACGGACTCCAGATCAGCCCTCCCGAGAGAGATTAGGGCTTGGCGGCGGCTCCGTATCGTAAAACGCGATGAAACTTTCTCTCTGATTTTTTTCTCCGCGAGACGGAATATATGGAGTTGGAGTTGAGGTCGGTGGAGGTCCAGGGGCCCACGAGATAGGGGGGCGCGCCCTACAGGGGGGGGCGCCCCCCTGTCTCGTGGACAGGCCCTAGGCCCCATGATGTATTTCTTTCGCCCAGAAATTCTTATTAATTCCAAAAAGTGTCTCCGTGGATTTGCAGGTCATTCTGAGAACTTTTCTTTTCTACACATAAAACAACATCATGGCAGTTTTGCTGAAAACAACGTCAGTCCGGGTTAGTTTCATTCAAATCATGCAAGTTAGAGTCCAAAACAAGGGGAAAAGTGTTTGGAAAAGTAGATACGTTGGAGACGTATCAACTCCCCCAAGCTTAAACCTTTGCTTGTCCTCAAGCAATTCAGTTGATAAACTGAAAGTGATAAAGAAATTTTTTTACAAACTCTGTTTGCTCTTGTTGTTGTAAACATGCAAAGCCATCATTCAGGTTTCAACAATATTATAAACTAACCATACTCACAATAACACTTAGGTCTCACAATTACTCATATCAATAACATAATCAGCTAGCGAGCCATAATAATAAAACTCGGATGACAACACTTTCTCAAAACAATCATAACATGATATAACAAAATGGTATCTCGCTAGCCCTTTCTGAGACCGCAAAACATAAATGCAGAGCACCTTTAAACATCAAGGACTGACTAAACATTGTAATTCATGGTAAAAGAGATCCAGTCAAGTCATACTCAATATAAACCAATAATAATGAACGCAAATGACAGTGTGCTCTCCAGTGGGTGCTTTTTAATAAGAAGGTGATGACTCAACATAAAAGTAAATAGATAGGCCCTTCACAGAGGGAAGCAGGGATTTGTAGAGGTGCCAGAGCTCGATTTTAAAATAGAGATTGAATAACATTTTGAGCGGCATACTTTCGCTGTCAACGCAACAACTATGAGATGGTTGTATGTTCCATACTACATGCATTATAGGCAGTTCCCACGCAGAATGGTAAAAGTTTATACTCCCCCAACCACCAACAAGCATCAATCCATGGCTTGCTCGAAACAACGAGTGCCTCCAACTAACAACAAACCTGGGGGAGTTTTGTTTAATTATTTTGATTTGCTTTGATCTTTTTGGATCATGGGACTGGGCATCCCGGTTACCGACCCTTTCTCATGAATGAGGAGTGGAGTCCACTCCTCTGAGAATAACCCACCTAGCATGGAAGATATAGGCAGCCGTAGTGGAAACATGAGCGGCTATAGCATACAAAACAGAATTTCATTTGAAGGTTTAGAGTTTGACACATACAAATTTACTTGGAATGGCGGGTAAATACCGCATATAGGAAGGTATAGTGACTCATGTGGAACAACTTTGGGGTTTAACGAGTTTGGATGCACAAGCAGTATTCCCCAGGTGAAGGCTAGCAAAAGACTGGGAAGCGACCAACTGAGAGCGACAACAGTCATAAACATGCATTAAAACTAATTCACACCGAGTACAAACATGAGTAGGATATAATCCACCATGAACATAAATATCGTGAAGGCTATGTTGATTTGATTCAACTACATGCGTGAACATGTGCCAAGTCGAGTCACTCAATTCATTCAAAGGAGGATACCATCCCATTATACCACATCATAATCATTCTAATAGCATGTTGGCACGCAAGGTAAACCATTATAACTCAAAGCTGATCAAGCATGGCATAAGCTACTATAATCTCTAAATGTCATTGCAAATATGTTTACTTCATAATAAGCTGAATCAGCAACGATGAACTCATCATATTTACAAAAACAAGAGAGGTCGAGTTCATACCAGCTTTTCTCATCTCAATAAGTCCATCATATATCGTCATTATTGCCTTTCACTTGCACGACCGAACGATGTGTATAATAATAAGAGTGTACGTGCATTGGACTAAGCTGGAATCTGCAAGCATTCAACTCAAAAGAGAAGACAAGTAATATGGGCTCCAAACTAAACAAACAATCATGCAAATGAGAGCCACTAAGCATTTTCAATATGGTCTTCTCGACCCCCAAAGGAAAGAAAAGAAAATAAAACTATTTACACGGGAAAGCTCCCAACAAGTAAAAGAAGAACTAGAAATCTTTTTGGGTTTTCATTTTAATTTCTACTACAAGCATGGAAATTAAACTAACTAATTTTTTGGTTTTTCTCAAGGTTATCAAAAACACAAGAAGAAAATTAAAAAAAGAAATTTAAACTAACATGGATAATACAATGAAAGAGTATAAGCACCGACAACTAGTGTGTGAACATGAATGTAAAGTCAGGGAGAAATACATACTCCCCCAAGCTTAGGCTTTTGGCGTAAGTTGGTCTAATACCAGGGATCGCCTGGCTGAAATCCATAAGTGAAACCGGAGTTGTACTGAGATGCAGCGGCAACTGCCTCCTGAGCTGCAGCGTGTTGGCGAGCTGCCTCCACTCCCCTCTCGTATTCAGCTGCTTCCTCCCTGGTGAAAACATATCTTTCTTTTGCCTGATAATCAAAAAGGTAGGGAGCAGGAAGAGTAACAGGGACGACGTTGCGTCTGTCATAGATTAGTCGATAATGGAGGAATTGTTCATTCCTCTCAAGAAAATGATGATTAAACATAGCTTCTTTATCCAAATAAACAGGGGGTAAAATCATATCCCCCTCTTGTGGGGCTATGCCAAGATAATTAGCCACACGGGTTGCATAAACTCCTCCAAATAAATTTCCCTTTCTACTATTATTCTGCAACCTACGTGCAACTATTGCCCCCAAGTTATAACCTTTAAAACCTAACACAACACTCTTGAGGATACTCAGATCAGGGACACACATGTGACATGCTTCATCCTTACCATTAATACATCTACCGATGAAGAGAGCAAAATAATGTATAGCAGGAAAGTGAATGCTCCCTATGGTAGCTTGTGCTATGTCCCTAGATTCTCCCACAGTAATACTAGCAAGAAAATATCTAAATTCAGATTTGTGAGGATCATTAATATTACCCCACTGCGGGAGTTTGCAAGCAGTTGTGAAATCCTCTAAATCCATGGTGTAAGATGTATCATAAATATCAAATATGACACTAGGAGAGTTACGCGTACAGTTATATTTAAACCTCCGCATAAAGGAATCAGTCAATTGATGGTACTGGGGATACTTATCTTGTAGGAAGTCCTCCAGCTCAGCATTACGCACATACGCATCAAATTCCTCCTTGAAGCCTGCTTTGACCATAAAATCATCGGATGGCCACTCACAAGCTCGTGCATCCGCGTTCCTCGGCAATTCAACATCTTGCTCACGTATAGCAATTCTGGGCCCTTTCTTTATCGAAGAACCACCTTGGTACATTCTCCTAAGCATATTTATTTTTCTGAAATAATTCTGAAATGTTAGTAACTTCAAAATAGAAGTGAATAAAACTTAACAAGAATGGTAGCAACTACTCCTACAAGTGCCTAGAGCCTATATCATGCATTAGAATTACTTGGAACCTCATAAATTTAACATGCAAGCTCAAGAACAGGGTCACCAAGGCAGCAAGGATTTGCAATGAATAAAGCACTAGAACAAAAACTAATTGGACCAATGGAGGAGTCACATACCAAGCAACAATCTCCCAAACCAGTTTTGTGAATGGAGCTTTGAGCAAGGAGATTGAAAATCGCAACAAAACAAGCTAGAACTCGTGCTTGAGCTGGATGGGGATTTTTTTGGGTAGAAGATGGAGTGTGTGGGTGCTGGCATAAGTGGAAGGGGGCTACCAGGGGCCCACGAGACAGGGGGGCGTGCCCTATAGGGGGGGCGTGCCCTCCACTCTCGTGGCCTGGTCCTTGCCCCTCCTGCAGTGTTTTCAGTGCCTAAAATCCCCAAATATTCTAGAAAAAATCATACTAAATTTGCAGGGCATTTGGAGCACTTTTATTTTCGGACATTTTTTTATTGCACGGATAAATCAGAAAACAGACGGGTAATACTATTTTTGCTTTATTTATTTTAAATAACAGAAAGTAAAAAGAGGGTACAGAAGGTTGTGCCTTCTAGTTTCATCCATCTCATGATCATCAAAATGAATCCACTAACAAGGTTGATCAAGTCTTGTTAACAAACTCATTCCGAATAGCACGGAACCGGAGAAATTTCAAAGTGACACTAAGTTACCTCAACATGGATATGAAAATCCCCAACTATAAGAATATCATACTTTTTCTTGACAGTAGGGAGAGGAAATTCAAAACCTCCAATAATAATTGATTGAATTTTCTTAATAGTATTTATGCTATGAACTTGGATTTGCTTCCTCGGAAAATGTACCGTATGCTCATTTCCGTTAACATGAAAGGTGACATTGCCTTTGTTACAATCAATAACAGCTCCTGCAGTATTTAAAAAGGGTCTACCAAGAATAATAGACATACTATCGTCCTCGGGAATATCAAGAATAACGAAGTCTGTTAAGATAGTAACATTCGCAACAAGAACAGGCACGTCGTCACAAATGCCGACAGGTATAGCAGTTGATTTGTCAGCCATTTGCAAAGATATTTCAGTAGGTGTCAACTTACTTAATTCAAGTCTACGGTACAAGGAAAGAGGCATAACACTGACACCGGCTCCTAAATCACATAAAGCAGTTTTAACATAATTTCTTTTAATAGAGCAAGGTATAGTGGGTACTCCGGGATCACCAAGTTTCTTAGGTATTCCACCCTTAAAGGTATAGTTGGCAAGCATGGTGGAAATCTCAGTTTCAGGTATTTTCCTCTTATTAGTGATGATATCTTTCATATATTTGGCATAAGGGTTTGTTTTAAGCATATCAGTTAAGCACATGCGTAAGAAAATAGGTCTAATGATTTCAGCAAAACGCTCAAAGTCCTAATCATCCTTTGACTTGGATGGTTTAGGAGGAAAGGGCATGGGTTTCTGAACCCATGGTTCTCTTTCTTTACCGTGCTTCCTAGGAACAAAATCTCTCTTATCATAACATTGGTTTCTTGATTGTGGGTTATCAAGACCAATAGCAGGTTCAATTTCTATATCATTGTTATTACTAGGTTGAGCATCTACATGAACATCATTATTAGCATTATCATCAGGATCATGTTCATCTCCGGATTGTGTTTCAGCATCAGAGATAGAAGTATTATTAGGATTTTCAGGTATTTCTACATTAGGTTCACTAGAAGTTTGCAAAGTCCTATCATTCTTCTTTTTCTTCTTCTTAGAAGAACTAGGAGCATCTAGATTATTATTCTGAGAATCCTGTTCAATTCTTTTAAGGTGGCCTTTAGGATACAAAGGTTCCTGAGTCATTCTACCAGTTCTAGTAGCCACTCTAACAACAAAGTCATTTTTATTATTTAATTCAGCAAGCAATTCATTCTGAGCCTTAAGTACTTGTTCAGCTTGAGTGGCAATCATGGAAGCATGTTTACTAGTGAGTTTAAGTTCACTTTTAACTCTAGCTACATAATCATTCAAGCATTCTATCGTATAAGCATTATTCTTCAATTGTCTACCAACATAATTATTGAAATTTGCTTGTCTATTCATGAAATCATCAAATTCATCTAAGCAAGGCCTATGAAATTTAGTAGATGGGATTTCATCTTTATCATATCTATAGAGAGAATTTACCTTTACTACCTGTGTCGGGTTATCAAGACAATGTGTTTCTTCAACATGCGGTATATTAAGACCTTGTATTTCTTCAATAGGTGGTAAATTCTTAACATCTTCAGCTTGTATTAATACCTTTTTCTTTCATTGATTTCTTTGCCTCTTGCATATCTTCAGGACTGAGAAATAAAACACCTCTCATCTTCGAAGTGGGTTTAGGAATAGGCTCAGGAGTTGGCTCAATTGGTTCAGGAATTTCCTCAGGAATTGGCTCAAGGAGAGTCCAATTATTTTCATTAGTCAACATATTGTTCAATAATATCTCAGCTTCGTCGACTGTTCTTTCCCTGAAAACACAACCAGCACAACTATCCAAGTAGTCCTTGGAAGCATCGGTTAGTCCATTATAGAAGATATCAAGTATTTCATTTTTCTTAAGTGGATGATCAGGAAAAACATTAAGTAATCGGAGAAGCCTCCCCCAAGCTTGTGGGAGACTCTCTTCTTTGATTTGCACAAAATTATATATTTCCCACAAGGCAGCTTGTTTCTTATGAGCAGGGAAATATTTAGCAGAGAAGTAATAAATCATATCTTGGGGACTACGCACACAACCAGGAGCAAGATAATTATACCAAGTTTAAGCATCACCCTTTAATGAGAACGGGAATATCTTAAGGATATAAAAGTAGCAAGACTTCTCATCACGAGTGAACAAGGTGGCTATATCATTCAACTTGGTAAGATGTGCCACAACAGTTTCAGATTCAAGGCCATAAAAAGGATCAGATTCTACCAAAGTAATAATTCCAGGATCAATAGAGAATTCATAATCCTTATCAGTAACACAGATAGGTGAAGTAGCAAAAGCGGGGCCAGGTTTCATTCTAGCATTGAGAGACTGCTGCTTCCATTTAGCTAATAGTTTCTTAAGATCATATCTATCATTGCAAGCAAAGATAGCTTCAACAGCTTCTTTATTCATAACATAACCCTCAGTTACAACAGGCAATACATAATCACTGGGAAAATTTTCATCATCACTATCATCAATAATAGCATCTTCAGTAATTTCATTCTCTCTAGCCCTAGCAAGTTGTTCATCAAGAAATTCACCTAATGGCACAGTAGTATCATGCAAAGCAGAAGTGCCATCATTGATAACATGCGACATATCAGAATTCATAACAGTAGCAGGTTTAGGTGTCGCAAGATTATTAATAACAGAAGGAGAATCTAGTGCAGAGCTAGATGGCAGTTCCTTACCTCCCCTCGTAGTTGAGGGCAAAATCTTGGTTTTAGCGTCTTTCAAGTTCTTCATAGTTATCAACAGATATAAATCCCAAGTGAATCAGAGAATAGAGCTATGCTCCCCGGCAATCGCCAGAAATTATTCTTGATAACCCACAAGTGTAGGGGATCGCAACAACTTTCGAGGGTAAAGTATTCAACCCAAATTTATTGATTCGACACAAGGGGAGCCAAAGAATATTCTTGAGTATTAGCAGTTGAGTTGTCAATTCAACCGCACCTGGATAACTTAGTATCTACAACAAGGTACTTAGTAGCAAAGTAGTATGATAGTAATCATAACAGTGGTGAAAGGTAAAGATAGTAATAGCAATATTTTTTGTTTTATAATAGTTGTAACAACAGCAACGGAAAAGTAAATAAGCGAAGAACAATATATGAAAAGCTCGTAGGCAATGGATCGGTGAAGGATAATTATGCCGGATTCGATTCCTCATGTAATAGCTATAACATAGGGTGACATAGAACTAGCTCCAATTCATCAATGTAATGTAGGCATGTATTCTGTAAATAGTCATACATGCTTATGGAAAAGAACTTGCATGACATATTTTGTCCTACCCTCCCGTGGCAGCGGGGTCCTAGTGGAAACTAAGGATATTAAGGCCTCCTTTTAATAGAGAGCCGAACCAAAGCATTAACACATAGTGAATACATGAACTCCTCAAACTACGGTCATCACCGAGAAGTATCCCGATTATTGTCACTTCGGGGTTGTCGGATCATAACACATAATAGGTAACTATAGACTTGCAAGAAAGGATCAAGAACACACATATATTCATGAAAACATAATAGGTTCAGATCTGAAATTATGGCACTCGGGCCCTAGTGACAAGCATTAAGCATAGCAAAGTCATAGCAACATCAAAACATAGTGGATACTAGGGATCAAACCCTAACAAAACTAACTTGATTACATGATAAATCTCATCCAACCCATCACCGTCCAGCAAGCCTACGATGGAATTACTCACGCACGGCAGTGAGCATCATGAAATTGGTGACGGAGGATGGTTGATGATGACGACGTCGACGAATCCCCCTCTCCGGAGCCCTGAACAGACTCCAGATCAGCCCTCCCGAGAGAGATTAGGTCTTAGCGGCGGCTCCGTATCGCAAAACGCGATGAAACTTTCTCTCTGATTTTTTTCTCCGCGAGACGGAATATATGGAGTTGGAGTTGAGGTCGGTGGAGGTCCAGGGGGCCCACGAGATAGGGGGGCGCCCTACAAGGGGGCGCCCCATGTCTCGTGGACAGGCCCTGGGCCCCCTGATGTATTTCTTCTGCCCAGAAATTCTTATTAATTCCAAAAAGTGTCTCCGTGGATTTGCAGGTCATTCTGAGAACTTTTCTTTTCTACACATAAAACAACATCATGGCAGTTCTGCTGAAAACAGCGTCAGTCCGGGTTAGTTTCATTCAAATCATGCAAGTTAGAGTCCAAAACAAGGGCAAAAGTGTTTGGAAAAGTAGATACGTTGGAGACGTATCAATAAACAAGTGGTAGGAAGCGTGACATAGCGACAAAACGAACAACTAGCAAGCAAAGATAGAAGTGATATCGATGGTAATGGTCATCTTGCCTGAAATGCCGCAAGGAAGAAGAACGAGTCCAAGAAGAAGGCAAAGGGACGTAGTCGAATGAATCCTCACTACTCCGGAACGAAAACGGAGCTAACGAGAGAAGAAAACTGGAAAGAAGCAAACAACATGGTAAATGATAATCCACAAGTATAGGGGATCACAACAATTTTCGAGGGTAGAGTATTCAACCCAAATTTATTGATTCGACAAAACGGGAGCCAAAGAATATTCTCAAGTATTAGCAGTTGAGTTGTCAATTCAGCCACACCTGGATAACTTAGTATCTGCAGCAAAGTATTTAGTAGCAAAGTAGTATGATAATAATGGTAACAGTGATAAAAGTAATGATAGCAGTTTTGTAGTGATTGTAATAGCAGCAACGGAAAAGTAAATAAGCAAAGTTGGATCAATGATGGATAATTATTTCGGATGCAATTCATCATGTAATAGTTATAACATAGGGTGACACAGAACTAGCTCCAATTCATCAATGTAATGTAGGCATGTATTCCGAATATAGTTGCACGTGCTTATGAAAAAGAACTTGCATGACATCTTTTGTCCTACCCTCCCGTGGCAGCGGGGTCCTAATGGAAACTAAGGGATATTAAGGCCTCCTTTTAATAGAGAACCGGACCAAAGCATTAGAACTTAGTGAATACATGAACTCCTCAAACTACGGTCATCACCGAGAAGTATCCCGATTATCGTCACTTCACGGTTGTCGGATCATAACACATAATAGGTGACTATAGACTTGCAAGATAGGATCAAGAACTCACATATATTCATGAAAACATAATAGGTTCAGATCTGAAATCATGGCACTCGGGCCCTAGTGACAAGCATTAAGCATAGCAAAGTCATAGCAACATCAATCTCAGTACATAGTGGATACTAGGGATCAAACCCTAACTAAACTAACTTGATTACATGGTAAATCTCATCCACCCATCACCGTCCAGCAAGCCTATGATGGAATTACTCACGCATGGCGGTGAGCATCATGAAATTGGTGATGGAGGATGGTTGATGATGACGATGGCGACGAATCCCCCTCTCCGGAGCCCCAAACAGACTCTAGATCAGCCCTCCCGAGAGAGATTAGGGCTTGGTGGCAGTTCTGTATCGTAAAACGCGATGAAACTTTCTCTCTGGTTTTTTCTCTATGGAACGGAATATATGGAGTTGGAGTTGAGGTCGGTGGACGTCGAGGGGGTCCACGAGGCAGGGGGCGTGCCCACGGGGAGGGGGGCGCCCCCACCCTCGTGGACAGGGTGCGGGCCCCCTGGCCTTGATTATTTCTCCAGTATTTTTTATATTTTCCAAAAGTTATCTCCGTGGATTTTCAGGTCATTCCGAGAACTTTTGTTTTCTGCACAATAAACAACACCATGGCAGTTCTGCTGAAAACAACGTCAGTCCGGGTTAGTTTCATTCAAATCATGCAAGTTAGAGTCCAAAACAAGGGCAAAAGTGTTTGGAAAAGTAGATACATTGGAGATGTATCAGTAAACAACCATCACATAAGCATGGCATGATGCACAATCAAGTATGATGCATGCCTGGTTTAATGATTCATGGCATGGCAAAGTGCAGCTAACAACACTACAAATTAAGTGGAACTCAATATGCAAAACGAGTTGGATATTGACGAAACACCACATTGAATTATTTAGTTTACTCTAGGTTAAGATACTCAACAATTATTAAATGTTAATTAACATGGCAAGAGGTGAAGCACAATAAAACTACCTAGCTAGGCAATTTAAATGAGGCCGGAAATAACAAACCACAATTCTGGAAAATCCCCATGTCATTTAGCAATTTTAAAGAAAACAACAATTTTTAACATTTTGAATGTTGTTATCATGATGCAGATGACATATGCAAGGTATATGAAAATTTTAAGAAAATGTCGACATGAGCTGTTATGAAGCATTTGTCATTGTGGCGGAAACAAAAGGGGTGCCATATCAACGACAATGGAAATGGTGCCACGACAACATTCCAATGATCCGACAACTCATTGAGATACCGGTGCAAAAGAGCAAGTGTGCAGAGCTGCCGAACATGCTAGAGATGGTGGGGTGATCCTGGTTACCGGGTTCCGATGGGTCGATGGCATGGCAAACGAGGAGGAACGTGCAAGCGACAACTCGGACACGGTGCAAACACGAGCATCTCATACATCACTCATGCATTCGTTCACGGGCGGTCGTCTCGGGGTTATACCTTCGAAGCATGCGTTTTCGGGGCGGATCGAGTTGGTGCGATGTAGAGGAAATAGACGTTCTGAGGACGTTCATCGTGGAAGTAGTGGCACATGGAGATGGTAGTGGAAGTAGTGGTTCATGTTTCACAATCATACACACTCCGTAGATGTTCGGGGTCGTCGGTAGAGGTACTTGACGCAATCCACGCAAACGGTGCTTGTTGCGGGCATCGGTCTTGACGAAGGTGTACTTGGCGAATCCGCGTAGTCATTTATGCTGGAGTCCGACTTGACGAAATGCACACCGGCTGTAGAGATACACGACTCGTAGACATCCAGGGTCTCGGTAGAGGTACTTGATATCCACGGAATTAGCAGCGGAGGGCACGGCTCTTGAGCCCTGTGTCCAGATCTTTTGGAGGTCAGTGGGCAACGGCAATGGAGCAGCAGAGATGACAGCAGTGCCATTGGAGATGCCAGAAGGTGCAACTCGAGCAGAGAAGGCTCGGGTTGGTGGAAAAGAGCAAGGCAAGGGCGGCAGCGAGTCGATGCAGGGCGGAGCAACGCGGTGACAACAGGATCTTGGCGGCGTGGACTTAGCTGGGCGATGGCGCACGGGAACCCGCCAGAACCGAGGCTAGGGCGGTAGCTTTGGGAGGCGGACGATCTCCAGGACGAGCGCGTGGAGCAGAGAGCGGCAGTGATGTGGGTCTCGCGTAAGAGATGGGGTCGTGGTCGCAGCGTAGACGGAAGCAGAGGGCGACGCGAGGCAGGGGGCGCCGGAGTTGGCCGCCGGAGGTGGCGCGGGAGGCCAGGCACGGCATCTTGGCGAGGCAATGGCGCGGAGGAGGGCCAACGAGGGGGCGCGACGGAGCTCTGCGGGCGTGCTCCAGCGGAGATGCTTGAGCGGGGTCGGACGCAGATGAGAGGAAGGAGCAGTCGTCGACCTGCTGGGCTGCGGTGGCGCGGGTCAACAAGGACGAGGTGGAGATGCGGGATGAGGGAGCGAGCGAGAGGAGGGAGGAGCGTGGGGATCTCTTCTCCCTAGTGCGATGCGTGTGTGCGTGTGGCGGTGGCACGGGAACGAAAGAGGGAGATCGATGGAGAGGTTCGGGGCCTAGGGTTTAGGAAGGGTTTAGGTGGGCTGTGGGAACGGGTCGGTCTGGTTGGTTAGGCCCAAGAGGCCTAGCTGGGCTCTCTCTCCCTCTCCCTCATATTCTTTAGCAGAAAAGAATTAGAGAGAAGAAAAGAAAGAGAGGGTTAGGGAAAGAATTTGTGCATGCGGATAATTTCCCCGGACTCATAAAAATGAGCTTGATCTAAGAAAAATAGAAAGTGAGGATAGGCGTGAAGTTGAATTCAACCTCATTTGAATTAATTCCAATTCAAAAGGGTTTGGACTAGGGCTAGGATTTAGAAGTGCCCAAAATGTTGAGAATTTAGAAAGAGCCTCGATAGATGGGAAAATAATTATAGGCAAGGTTAAAGATCCAAAACTCGAAGAAGGAAAGGCCAAGGGATTTAACATGCACGTGTGTTGTGGTAAATTCCAAATTAATGGAATATGTTTTTATAGCTCCCTAATAATATTGGGAGGATATATGTTATAAAGAGAAATCACCATGTGCATTTCCCTCGATTTAAATGGGTCAAAGATCCATTCAATTTATTTAATTGAGTTTAAAAAGGGGGTGCATGATGACATGAACAAAAAGAAAAACGAAAGACAAAAACCCAGCCACGAAGGAAAATATCACAACACATAGCCGCAAATGGCAAGGGTTGGAGTTACAATTATGGAAAGTTACATCCGGGGCGTTACAACTCTCCACCACTAAAAGAGGATCTCGTCCCGAGATCTAGGATGGCACCGGAGAGAAACTGAATAGGAAGAGAAGAGGTAAAACTAAGTTGCTTCTTCGACCAATGAGTGAAACCAAAGAACCTTGAGAGGTTGAACAACTTGAAAGAAAGAATACAACAGAGACGAACAAGATTGAAAACAGTCCGTTGGACAAGAGGAAAAAGGAATATGATGAGATCCAAGAGCTTAAGGAACAATATAGACTTTTAACCCACTTTGGTTGAAGAGAAGCAAGGAAAGAAGAATTTGGCAGAACTCCGACTGACAAGAGGGGCAAGACTTGATAAGATAAAAGGAACTTGAAGAGATGACACAACACCCCGGTTAAATGGATAAGTAAAAAAGTACATGATCTTGACAAAACAAGATCATGGGTTGAAGAGAACAACATCACAATGCCTCCAGAAGAAATGAAAGAATGGAATGGAATGAATGGAGGAAAACAATATCTTGAAAGAGCACGCTTACAAGAAATGATAGAACGGAGTTGTTGGATTATCAACAATGAAAGGATAAGCTTGTTGTGGGCTTAGGGAAAACATCTCAAAATTATGAGGTGACAACCTGCCACTCACGAGAATAAAGATTTGATTGCGACCAACAAGGGATTAAAACTTCTTTCGCCAAGAGGATAAAGAGAAAACTCAGGTCATAGATATGCACCACAAATAGCAGCATTCCCAATGGAAGGCTTTAGGTGAAATATAACCCAAGATAACTCCAACAAAGAAATTGATGGATTTAAAATACCTCATTCTTGACAACATGGGAATCATGAAACACGAAGGGAAATTATCAAGAATGACATATCACCATCTCAAAAGACAAGGTAGAAAGAATTGCACTTCGAAATGCAAGAAGAAGAATACTTAATCTCCTCAAAACAAAACATGTATTTATCACCATGTTTAATTTTGAGTATAGCTTGGCGGATCATAACTTTGAGAGAAATCTTGAAGAACAATTGAAGAATGAAAAGAATCCTTGACGAACCACCATGTAGAGCCTCCATGGAGAACTCCGGTAATAAAAGGATGATAAAAGAAAGAGAAGTTGAGAACACAAGGTGAAGCCTTGTGATGATTTAGATGAAGCTTCGTGACGAGATATTGCGGAAAACTTGGAACTCCGGAAGAAATATGAACAACATATAACTGAGAAATTGATGTCACGGACAAACTCCGGTAGAAAAGAATTAAACACTTGGATGAAACAAGAATAATAATTATGTTATGCGTATCCTTCACGAATTTAAATTGATGACAATCAACGGATTTGGCATACTACTTATTCTTCTTGAGGGATTAAGGACAGACATAGCGTAAACTTGGGAAAACTTGAACAAACCACCGGTAGGATTCGGAACGAACGAATTAATTGATACGATAACAACGGAAGAGGAATGTTGAAAGAACCACCATAAGAATTGAAAATGAACGAAGAAAAGATAAAGAAACGCCGGGAAGAATTAGAAAACGAACGAAGATACTTGAGAGATTTAGATACATGAGAACGAAGAGATCATGAACTGATTAGCGGATATTTGAACGATTCACTGGTAAGATTTGGAGAGCGATAGCTACACGCTGAGAATGAATAATTCTGAGATGATGCGCTCTAGAGAATCAAACTGAAAAGACTCCTGAATTGCTCTGGATGGGTGAAAAGAATTCTCACAATCGAAAGCAATTATGAGAGGATGGTATAAATCTAGAACCATGAATCTCTGGAAGAACGGGTAAGGATTTAAGAGGAACTCTTCTTCGGTCTTCAAAATTCGAGAATGACGACGAGAAACACCACCATGAATTGCTGAGACACTTCGTAATGATTAAAAAAGGAAAGGTTGAGCCAAAGATGAAAATAATTTGAAAGCGACCTTGGAGAAGGCATGTGACTGATGAAAATTCATTCTTACGTCAAACTTTAAAAGATTTGAGAATAGCTCCAAAAAAAAATTAAAAGAGTCAGGTAAGATCCTGGGAAAAGACCTGTGCGTTAGGGCCCACTCAAGAGACACACTGTTGAAAAGATTTTAAAGAGAGATTGCACTGGTTGAATTAAATGGCTTGAATGAGATAACAACCTTGAAATAACCTTGAATGGAATAAGAATGGAAACATGTATCTTCTGAGATATCTTCAGCACTTCGGAACAAATGAATAACGAGAGGTGAATGATTAGGGGAAGCACCGACATGGAAAAGCATTTGAAACAAGGAAAGGGGTATGATCAACACCGAGATATTTCATTGAATCCACCGGGGAGAAAAATGAGAGCGACAAATGTGGAACTTGAAGCTCGTGAGCATCTCCATGAGAACTCATCAGTTAAGAACATTGAAGGAAAAGAATGAAGAAACTTCACATCCATAGAAAGTATACTTGATTAAGAAATCTGAGTCCTTGAAGAAAAGGGTGGGATTGTGACGCCCGGATAATTAAGCTACAGTAATTCCTTGCTAATGATGCCACGTCACTTCGGTTGCTGTTGCTAATCTCGCGGTAGTTCGAAACCGATCAAATTCAAAATCAAGCAAACAATAACAATTTTCAAATATAAAAACGAAAATGTTCGGAATGAACCAAATATTGTGTAGGTAATTATGGTGGAGAAACCACACCTTTATAAAATGTTTAAATACTTTAAGATGAATAAAACAACAGCAAAAACAATTATTTAAAAACCTTTTGTAATTAATAAAATGTCAAACTAATTTTTTGAGGACTAGACTTCTTGTGACTATGGACTAAGTTGAAATACTAATTTAGATACTAAGTGTATATTTTACTAAAATTTAAATAATAGAAAACAAAACAAAAACAGAAAAAGTAAAGTAAATAAAAGGTAAAAACAAAACAAAAGAAAAGAAAAGGGAACCCCCCCCCCCACT
>NC_041393.1:169789451-169790072 GCF_002162155.2 Triticum dicoccoides
TGGGAGAGGAACCCCCGCGTTCGATCCCCTCACCAACCACGACGCCTCCGTCGTGTCTCCCTCTGGTTCTCCTCGTGCAGAGCATTGCCGCCACCGCGAGTTTCCCCTCCACCGTCATGTCTCCTTCGCCCATCGCCGTCTTCCCTGCTCCGTCGAGGCTGCCAACCGCAGGCACTGAAGGCCGCCCCACTCCACGGCCTCCTCATCGCGGCTCCTCTTCCACCGCACCTCTACTTCATCCTCGCGCCTGCCGGCCCGTCCGGCCACCAGACCTCGTTGGCAGGTTCCCGCCGGCCCCGCCCCGAGTGGATCTGGATCGGGGGCAACCGATGCCCCCGACCCGTCGTGCGCCATCGCCCCACCACCCCCGACATCGACGTCCCGGAGCGCCTTCGTCGGACCTCCCCGCTGGACTGCCTCTCCTCCGGCGCACGTCTCCGACCTCCACCTCGTGCCCCATTGCCCCGTCCCTACGCCTCGCGGTGAGGACCCCGGTCCTCCTCTCTCCCTCACCCCGCGCTCACCGCACTCCGCCTCTGCCGTCCCGCACGCCTGCACCGCTCGCCCGCACCCGCCGTCGCGCCCCGGCGCCCCTACTACTGCTCCGTCGCGCCTCCACGC
>NC_041393.1:169790451-169881457 GCF_002162155.2 Triticum dicoccoides
CGCCTCCACGCGCGGTCGTGCCTGCCGCCGGCAGGTCACCGCGGCCGCCCTGGCCTCTGGCCTCGCCCCGCCGCTCCCTGCGGGCGAGCGCCCGCACAAGCGCCCGTCGCCCCCATCCCGGGTGGACTCGGGCGCGTGCCCGCAGTCCGTTACGCCCGCTAGGCCCCCTGGGTCTATGGAGAGGGGGCCCCACCCCCCTGAAACGTTATTAAAAAAGGATATATAATTAAAATATATATTAATTACTTAATTAATCACGTTTAAATTAACCTTACAAATAATTAACCTAATTAAATAGTGTTAAGTAACCTTAGACAATGACATGTGGGGCCCTTCTGTCAGTTTGACCAGTCAACAGTCAGAGTTGACTGCTTACGTCATGATGACATCATAAAATGATTTTTAAATTTAATTAGTTCTGTTAATTTTAAAAATGATTTAAAACTTTAGAAAATCATATAGAATAATCCGTAACTCGGATGAAAATACTTTGTAGATGGAAGTTGCTCAGAACAACGAGACGGATCCAAATACGCAGCCCTTTCGTCTGCCACACATCCCTAGCATAGAAAACCTGCAACATTTCACCTCTGGTTCACCTGTCCGAAAATGCGAAACACCGGGGATACTTTCCCGGATGTTTCCCCCTTTCGCCGGTATCACCTACTACCACGTTAGGGCACACCTAGCACCGCGCTTTGTCATGTCATGCATCGTCATGCATTTGTTTGCATTGTATTTATTGTTTCTTCCCCCTCTTCTCTCGCTAGACACCGAGACCGACGCCGCTGCTACCCAATATGACTATGGTGTTGACGACGCCTCCTTCTTGCCAGAGCAATCAGGCAAGCCTCCCCCCTTGATCACCAGATATCGCCTATTATTCTCTATACTACTTGCATTAGAGTAGTGTAGCATGTTATTGTTAGGTTACTCCTATTCTGTTGCATAGCCTGTCATTGTTGCTATAGTCATTGATACCTTACCCGCAATCCTAAATGCTTAGTATAGGATGCTAGTATATCATCATTGGCCCTACATTCTTGTCAGTATGCCTTGCTATACTATTGGGCCGTGGTCACTCGGGAGGTGATCACGGGTATATACTATACATACATATACTTTACAGATGGTGACTAAAGTCAGGTCCGCTTGTTGAGTACCCGCAGGTGATTCCGATGTGGGGGCTGGAAGGACAGGTGGCTCCATCCCGGTAGAGGTGGGCCTGGGTTCATGACGGCCCTCGACTGTTACTTTGTGGCGGAGCGACAGGGTAGGTTGAGGCCACCTAGGCAAGAGGTGGGTCTGGCCCTGGTCGGCGTTCGCGGTTGCTTTGTAATAACACGCTTAACGAGATCTTGGTATTTGATCTGAGTCTGGCCACTGGCCTATACGCACTAACCAACTACGCGGGAAAGATATGGGCACTCGACGTCATGTATCAGCCGAAGCCATCGTGACATCAGCGACTGAGCGGCGCACGCCGAATTGGATCGTAAGTCTGTTCTTATATTAAGGGGGCTAGTTCTGCTTCCGACCGCCCTCGCAACGTGCAGGTGTGTAATGGGCGATGGGCCCAGACCCCTACGCACATAGGATTTAGACCGGCGTGTTGACCTCTCTGTTGTGTCTAGGTGGGGCTGCGACGTGTTGATCTTCTGAGGCCGGGCATGACCCAGGAAAGTGTGTCCGGCCAAATGGGATCGAGCGTGTTGGGTTATGTGGTGCACCCCTGCAGGGAAGTTTATCTATTCGAATAGCCGTGTCCCTCGGTAAAAGGACGACCCAGAGTTGTACCTTGACCTTATGACAACTAGAACCGGATACTTAATAAAACACACCCAGACAAGTTCCACAAACAACCTGGTGATCGCTTTTACACAGGGCGACGAGGGGAGGATCGCCGGGTAGGATTATGCTATGCGACGCTACTTGGAGGACTTCAATCTACTCTCTTCTACATGCTACAAGACGGAGGCTGCCAGAAGCGTAGTCTTCGCTAGGACTAGCTATCCCCCTCTTATTCTGCCATTCTGCAGTTCAGTCCATCGATATTGCCTCCTTACACATATACCCATGCATACGTAGTGTAGCTGCTTGCTTGCGAGTACTTTGGATGAGTACTCACAGTTGCTTTTCTCCCTCTTTTCCCCCTTTTCCTTCTACCTGGTTGTCGCAACCAGAGCCCTGGAGCCAGACGCCACTGTCGACGACGATTCCTACTACACTAGAGGTGCCTACTACTACGTGCAGGCCGCTGACGACGACCAGGAGTAGTTTAGGAGGATCCCAAGCAGGAGGCCTGCGCCTCTTTCGATATGTATCCCAGTTTGTGCTAGCCTTCTTAAGGCAAACTTGTTTAACTTATGTCTGTACTCAGATATTGTTGCTTCCGCTGACTCGTCTATGATCAAGCACTTGTATTTGAGCCCTCGAGGCCCCTGGCTTGTATTATGATGCTTGTATGACTTATTTATGTTTTTACAGTGGTGTTGTGATATCTTCCCGTGAGTCCTTGATTTTGATCGTACACGTTTGCGTGCATGATTAGTGTATGACTGAATCGGGGGCGTCACAGGGATGGTGGGAAAACAAAGGTAACTTGTGACAGATGAAACAAACACCATTGAGAAGAACTGAAATTTGATCTCGCGAATGTTGAAATGATCGGATCCACTTGAAGAGAAGCACACCGGTTGGAAAGAATTGACATAAAAATCTTGATGATCGAAAGGATTAGTACTCCCATAGAAATATGAGAACATCGTTTAGAAAAGTTATGGAATCAACACTTGACATCGAAGCAACTCAATTACCACAACTCAAAACAAACAGAGGATTTGGCTGGTGGAATAAGCCGGAACAAATACATATGATAGAGATTGACCCAATCCCATATCATGCATCTGTTGGAAAGATATTCTAGGAGATACTTGAATTACCACCTCTAAACTCCCGAAACTTTCTGGTTATGAAATCCGGTGTTGGGGATACAGGGGAAGCAATATATCTCACCCAAACTAACAATCCCTACATCCAGTTGTATCCATCCGTCAACACATAACCAAAAAAAACTCCAGAAATCGTGTACCTCGACCTTCGAAAAGCATCTGTTATACGAGCTATGGCAATACTCCAGAACTCCCGCCCCAGTACTGGGTGGCGTCGAGGTTATCTCACCAAAAACTACATAAAAGGGATTTTCGATGTCGGCGAAACTCGGGTATTCCAGAATTGCAACGATAAAATTTTGACGACAACACCTCGGAGCTCAACTCCCCGGGACACGGCCACAACCCCTAAATGTCAGGAGGCACCAAGAACAATGTTCTCGTCACAAGAATATCGGAACGATCCTAAGATACCCGCGTAATCCTAAAAAAATTAGTGAAATTTGAGGAGAGGAAAGACAAAACATCTACGTCAGGAGACATCACCAGAGCGATGAATAGACTGAGGAGTAAAAAGAATCCTATTCTTTGATATATATATATATATATATATATATATATATATATATATATATATATATATATATAATCCTAAGACTCAAAGCATTTTTGTTCTAGACTCAACAACGTTAGTGATTCGATCAAGTAGGGGGATCCTAAGTCGGGGATGGCTCTGATACCAACTTGTAATGCCCACGATGCGGCTATATCTCCCACGTGTCGAGGCATGACTTAGAGGCATAAACGCATTGTGGCTATACATCATTCAGAGTACACACATAGTCCGGCTATGGAAAAATCCAAATGAAAAGAAGATAACCCCAAATGCTAGATCCTGGATCATCCCAACAGGGCTCCACTACTGATCACCAAGAAAAGACACGTACTAACGGCCAAGGTCATCATCGAACTCCCACTTGAGTTCGGTAGCATCACCTGCACTAGTATCATCGGCACCTGCAACTGTTTTGGTAGTATCTCTGAGTCACGAGGACTCACCGATCTCAAAACCTGCGAGATCAAGACTATTTAAGCTTATGGGTAGGATAAGGTAATGAGGTGGAGGTGCAGCAAGCGCTAAGCAAATATGGTGGCTAACATATGCAAATAAGAGTAAGATGAGAAGCTACGCAATGGTCGTGAAGCTAGAAGTGATCAAGAAGTGATCCTGAAACTACTTACGTCCAAACATAACCCAAACCGTGTTCACTTCCCAGACTCCGTCGAGAAGAGACCATCACAGCTACACACACGGTTGGCGCATTTTAATTAAGTCAAGTGTCAAGTTCTCTACAACCGGATATTAACAAATTCCCATCTGCCTCATAACCGCGGGCACGGCTCTCGAAAGTTTATACCTTGCAGGAGTGTCCCAACTAAGCCCATCACAAGCTCTCACGATCAACGAAGGATATTCCTTCTCCCGGAACAACCCGATCAGACTCGGAATCCCGGTTATAAGGCATTTCGACAATGGTAAAACAAGACCAGCAAGACCGCCCGACTGTGCCGACAAATCCCGATAGGAGCTCCACATATCTCGTTCTCAGGGCACACCGGATGAGACATCCTACGAGTAAAACCAACCCTCAAGTTTCCCCGAGGTGGCCCCGCAGTCTACTCGGTCCAGACCAACACTTAGAGAAGCACAGGCCCGGGGGGTTTAAATAAAGATGACCCTCGGGCTCGCAAAAACCCAAGGGAAAGTTATTGGTTGTTAGGAAAATGTAAAACCAAGGTTGGGCCTTGCTGGAGGAGTTTTATTCAAAGCGAACTGTCAAGGGGGTCTCATAACCCCGACCGCGTAAAGAACACAAAATCAAGGAACATAACACCAGTATGAAAGAAACTAAGGCGACAAGAGTGGAACAAAACACCAGGCGTAAGGCCGAGCCTTCCACCCTTTACCAGGTATATAGATGCATTAATTAAAATAAGAGATATTATGATATCCCGACATAATCATGTTCCAACATGGAGCAATCTTCAACTTCACCTTCAACTGACAACGCTATAAGAGGGGCTGAGCAAAAGCGGTAACTTAGCCAAACAACGGTTTGCTAGGAAGGTGGGTTAGAAGCTTGACATGGCAATATGGGAGGCATGATAAACAAGTGGTAGGAAGCGCGACATAGCGATAGAAAGAACAACTAGCAAGCAAAGATAGAAGTGACATTGAGGGTAATGGTCATCTTTCCTGAAATCACGGAAGGAAGAAGAACGAGTCCAAGAAGGCAAACGGACATAGTCGAACGAATCCTCACAACTTCGAAAAGAAACCGAAGCTAACGAGAGAAGCAAACCGGAAAGAAGCAAACAACATGGTAAACAACCATCACATAAGCATGGCATGATGCACAATCAAGTATGATGCGTGTCCGGTTTAATGATTCATCGCATGGCAAAGTGCAACAAACAACACTACAAATTAAGTGGAGCTCAATAAGCAAAACAAGTTGCATATTGACGAAACACCACATCGAATTATTTAGTTTACTCTCGGTTAAGATACTCAACAATTATTAAATGTTAAGTAACATGGCAAGAGGTGAAGCATAGTAAAACTACCTAGCCAGGCAATTTAAATGAGGCCGGAAATAACAAACAACAATTCCAGAAAATCCGCATGTCATTTAGCAATTTTAAAGCAAACAACAATTTTAAACATTTTAAATGTTGTTATCATGATGCGGATGACATATGCAAGTTATATGCAATGTTTAAGAAAATGTCGACATGAGCATGTTATGAAGCATTTGTCATTGTGGCGTAAATGAAAGGGGTGCCATGGAAACGACAACGTAAATGGTGCCACGACAACATTCCAATGATCCGACAACTCATTAAGATACCAGTGCAAAAGAGCAAGTGTGCAGAGGTGCGGAAGATGCTAGAGATGGTGGGGTGATCCCAGTTACCGGGTTCCCACGGGTCGACGGCATGGCAAACGAGGAGGAACGTGCAAGCGACAACTCGGACACGATGCAAACACGGGCATCTCATACATCACTCATGCATTCGTTCACGGGAAGTCGTCTCGGGGTTATACCTTCGAAGCGTGCGTTTTCGGGGCGGATCGAGTCGGTGCGATGTAGAGGAAGTAGACATTCTCAGGACGGTCATCATGGAAGTAGTGTCACACGGCGACGGTAATGGAAGTAGTGGTTCACGTTTCACAATCGTACACACTCCGTAGATGTTCAGGGTCGTCGGTAGAGGTACTTGACGCAATCCATGCAAAAAGTGCTTGTTGTGGGCATCGGTCTTGACAAAGGTGTACTTGGCGAATCCGTGTAGTCGTTTATGTCGCAGTCAGACTTGACGAAATGCACATCGGTTGTAGAGGTACACGACTCGTAGACATCTGGGGTCGTGGTAGAGGTACTTGACGTCCACGGAATTAGCAGCGGAGGGCACGAGTCTCGAGCCCTGTGTCCTGATATTTAGGAGGTCAGCGGTGACTGCAGGTGCATGGGGAGGCTACAGCGGGGCCAGAGGCAAGAAGGCGAGCAACGACAACGGAGCAGCAGAGATGACAGGAGTGCCATCGGAGATGCGAGGAGGTGGAGCTCGAGCAGAGGAGGCTCGGGGTGGCAGAAAAGAGCAAGGCAAGGACGGCAGCGAGTCGATGCGGGGCGGAGCGACGCGATGATAGCTGGATCTTGGCGACGGGTGAGGTAGTCCTGGATAAGGGGGTATCCGGACAGCCGGACTATATACTTTGACCGGACTGTTGGACTATGAAGATACAAGATTGAAGACTTCGTCTCGTGTCCGGATGGGACTCTCCTTTGCGTAGAAGGCAAGCTTGGCTATTCGGATGATAGATATCCTTCTCTGTAACCAACTCTGTGTAACCCTAGCCCCCTCCGGTGTCTATATAAACCGGAGGGTTTAGTCCATAGGACAAGAAAAAACAGAATCATAGGCTAGCTTCTAGGGTTTAGCCTCTATGATCTCGCGGTAGATCAATCTTGTAATACTCATATCATCAAGATCAATCAAGCAGGAAGTAGGGTATTACCTCCATCGAGAGGGCCCGAACCTGGGTAAACATTGTGTCCCCAGCCTCCTGTTACCATTAGCCTTAGGCGCATAGTTCGGGACCCCCTACCCGAGATCCGCCGGTTTTGACACCGACATTGGTGCTTTCATTGAGAGCTCCTCTGTGTCGTTGCTGTAAGGCTTGATGGCTCCCTCAACCTTCAACAACGTAGTCCAGGGCGAGACTTTTCTCCCCGAACAGATCTTCATGTTCGGCGGCTTCGCACTGCGGGCCAACTCGCTTGGCCATCTGGAGCAGATCGACAGCTATGCCCCTGGCCATCAGGTCAGGTTCGTAAACTTGAATTACACGACCGATATCTGCGGAGACTTGATCTTCGACGGATTCAGTCCTACATCAGGAGCGCTGAACAGTCACGACGTGCACGACTTAAATCTGATGTCGGATAGTATTCGGGATATCGCCCCTGCAGCTGCTCCAGACCTAAATCCGGGGCAGATCGCGTCGTCCGAGGACGGGTGGATGGACCCCGCCATGGAGGCCGCGTACTCTTCGGCGGTAGAGCCGAACACAGATTCTCCTGCTAAGGGAATCTGCGTCACCGGACCCCCGGACTTGTGTCCGGATGTGGGTTCCGAACCGCGCGCGCTCAGGCCCATCGAGTCTGATTGGGCTCCAGTGATGGAGTTCACCGCCGCGGATATCTTTCAGCACTCCCCCTTTGGCGATGTACTAAATTCATTAAGGTCTCTCTCTCTGTCAGGGGATTCCTAGCCGAACTATGTCCGACTCGAGTGGGAAGCAGGCGACGAAGAAATTCGTTACCCACCCACCACCCACTTAATAGCCACTGTCGATGATTTGACCGACGTTCTTGACTTCGACTCCAAAGACATCGACGGTATAGACGACGATGCAGGAGAAGAACAGGAACCACCGCCCAGAGGGCGCTGGACAACCACCTCTTCATATGATATATATATATATGGTGGACACCCCCAAAGAAAATAATGGCGACGAGGCAACAAAAGATAACCCCTTAGGGAAGAAATCAAAGCATGTGCGTCATCGGCGCCGCTCTAAGCCCCGCCACAGCAATACCAATACAGGAGAAGAAAAAAACAATCCAGATGGTGCTGAAGAAGAATACAATCCTAATCAGCCTACCTTCGAGTAGGCCGAACAGGAACACGGGCAGGTCAGCCCAGATGAACAGGCGACGGACGGATACTTGGAGGATGACAACTATATGCCTCCCTCCGAAGACGAGGTGAGCCTCGGCAACGATGAATTCGGTGTACTGGAGGATCCCATAGAGCAGGAGCGCTTTAAGCGCCGGCTCATAGCCACTGCAAGAAGCCTGAAAAAGAAGCAACAACAACTCCAAGCTAATCAAGATATGCTCACAGACAAATGGACCGAGGTCCCGGCGGCCGAGGAATACGGACTCGAGCGCCCCACCAAAGGTTACCCAAAGCACAAGTTGCTACCTCAACTAGAGGAGGAGGCCATAGAGCCTTCACTACCAGCACAAGACGAGGCTGACCGACCACCTCGTGGCCGGGATAAAACGGCGTATCAGACTGAATACCAGCCCGCACCCCCACGCCAGTTCACTACGGCCCGGGGCAATACACAGGACCTATGAAATCTATTGGAAAACAAAGCATGATAGCCAAGATCGATCTACGGATCACGGGGCGTGCCCCAACACTCGACGATGACCGTCATGCCGGATACACTAACAACAAGTCCAGCCGGGCCGAATATAACCGGCCAGACATAGTCGCACTGCGTAGTGACATAGCCCGGCGCAGAGGTGCCGCACACCCCCTCTGCTTCACTGACGAGATAATGGATCACGAATTCCTAGAAGGGTTTAAACCCGCAAACATCGAATCATATGATGGTACAACAGACCCCGCGGTATGGATCGAAGATTTCCTTCTCCATATTCACATGGCCCGCGGTGATGATCTACATGCCATCAAGTACCTTCCCCTTAAACTGAAAGGACCAGCCCAACACTGGTTGAATAGCCTGCCGACGAACTCCATTGACAGTTGGGAAAACCCGGAGGACGCATTCCTCAACAACTTCCAAGGAAATTATAGGCGACCACCGGATGCTGATGACTTAGGTCACATTACCAAATAGCCCGGAGAGTCAGCCAGGAGATTCTGGACTCGGTTCCTACTAAAAAAGAACCAAATCGCTGACTGTCCGGACACCGAAGCCATAGCAGCCTTCAAACATAGTATCCGAGATGAGTGGCTCACCTGACACCTTGGCCAAGAGAAACCAAAGTGTATGGCGGCCCTAACGACACTCATTACCCACTTTTGTGCGGGCGAAGATAGCTGGCTGGCTCATAGCAAGAAAACAAACACCCCTGGCACATCAGAGGCCAGATATAGCTTCCATAAACATCGACATAACAAACATAAGAGTCCCAAGAATAATGATGACGCCCGCGACACGGCAGCCAATGCCAGATTCCGTGGCTCCCAGTCTGGTCAGCGGAAAAAGCCACTTCAAAAAAGCAATTCGGGCCCATCCGGCCTGGACTGCATACTCGACCACCCATGCCAAATTCATGGTACCCTAGGATCGTCTGCCAATCATACAAATAGAGAATGCCGGGTCTTCAAGCAAGCCGGCCGGTCACACGCCAAAAATAATAAAGGGGTCTGAGCAAAAGAAACTCCTACGCAAACCAACATGGTGAGCGTTATAAACACCACCCTAGAGGTTGTCTCCGGATCACCGAATAATCACCATACCGGAGAGTCAGTCTACGACACTACCCCCCCTATACAGTAACTACTACGTACTGCCGGGGCGAACCACGTTGGCTCGATTCAACGTGGTACCATACCAGGCCCACGTGACATAGTCACAATTACGGGCAAGGCTGAACCCCAGTTTGGCGCCAAAGAGCATGCGGCCACTGAAGCAGCGAGTTTTGCCTCCTTACCGAACCTCGATTCGGCAGCCAACCCCCTGGACACCAATAAAGGAGTCCGAACTACTTCATGACAGGATAGCTCGGCTCGACCAGGCGCCAGTCAAACACCCCTGCATAAGTTGGGAAGGGCCACGCCCTGCGGTTCAACTGCTCCGTGGCGCACATACGTCCCTCAGCGTTTTATTTGCAGGTTCTCTTTTGCGGATAATAGGACTGGCGCCAGGAAATCAGCCCGGACGTGCAAAGGGGGAACCTTTGAACATTCCCCCCGAAGACAATCTGGACATACATCGAATTCACACACAGCTCTCTTCCGCCCAGTCTAAGCAGGTTGCGCTGTCATACCTCCTTTTTACAACATGAATAGTACCCATACGCATAAATGTATTACTCGAATACAACATGTAGAGTTATATGACGCTTATCCGCTATCATTTCTGATTGACATTTTTTAGTCATAATGGCATCCGAATATCGTGTTATGCCTTAAAACGCCAAGGGGCTTCATTGTACCCGCACTATGGTAACAAAGTCCGACCACCTTCTCGGTCGCTCGGCACCCCGAACTTAGAGCATTATATGCATCAGCTCCGAATCATGTCTTGGGTCATTAGTTGGGTTTTCCTGGCTCCCATGTTTTGGTACCTTACGTTCCGCAATATTGGCTAAGGTAGCGCTGGGAGAACTACTGCGATTGTGTCCCGGTTCTTCCGGATGAGCACCTCCGTAGAGAAAGCCGAAAACTGACTGTCATGATAAGGCGTGAGCTGGTCAGCTGTTCGAGAGGTTGTAAAATCTTTAAGGATTTATTCCGCATAATGCCATAAATAAATGCAGAGTGCAACGGATCGATCTACCGATCAGGTGCCGTTAGAGCCCCTTGTGCAGTCTTCCGAACACCACGGGTTGCGCCTACCATACTCTAATTCCTATGGCTAAGTGAGAGTGATAAAGCCCTATATTCTGATTGCCTGGTTCACTGTGCTGAAAACCTCCTTTATGGACCCAAGAATGGGGTAAAGAGTGCTCAGGTGTATCCCAAACACCCCCGTATTTCCTACATGGGGGCAGAAGCCGACGACTGGCTAACTCTCAAGATTAACATATAAAACGGCCGCGCAGGAGGAAAAACTTTCATATAATAGGCAAATACATAAATAAAGGTGACTTTGTTCCGCCTTACAAAGTACATCATGATTGCCTTCATGGAAATACAATGTCTTTGGTACATTGCTCCGCCACAAGGCGGGCTCCTTTCAGGATACCATCGTAATATAGTTTGGGCTTGCGGTGCTCCTTCCCCTCGGGTGGTCCCTCGGTCATCAGCTTTTCAGCATCCAGCTTTCCCCAGTGCACTTTCGCGCGGGTAAATGCCATTCGCGCACCTTCTATACAGACCGACCGCTTAATGACGTCAAGCCGAGGACAGGCACTCACAATTCGCTTCACGAGCCCAAAGTAACTGCTCAGAATGGGCTCGACGGGCCATAGCCGGACAATCAAATCCTTCATGGCTAGTTCGGCCGCCTGGTGCAGTTCCACCAGCTGCTTCAGCTGATCGATGAATGGCACCAGATAATTCGGTGCCAAATACTGCGACCAGAAAAGCTTTTCCGCAGTCTTCTTCTCCTCAGCTCGATAGAATTGGGCAGCATCAGATATGCTGCATGGAAGATCCACAAACGCCCCTGGAGAAATCAGAAGTCAATTTGTCACCTTGAATTTCTCCTGCTACGGCATAAACAATCACTTTGAATAAGAAAAAGCCTTACCAACCACAATCTTCCTCGCCTCCTAAATGTCCTTCAAAGCACCTTGGGCTTCCTCCCGAGCATCAGTTGCGTCTTGGAGAGCTTGGGCGAGTTCGGATTCTTTCAATGATAGACTCTGCTCCAAAGTCTCGCTTTTTTGCACGGCCTCCTGAAGCTCTCGTTCAGCTTCAATGACCCTGGTCTCGTGCTTCTCGCGAAGGGTCTGCTCCGCGGATGCCTTCTTTTCGGCTAAGGCCACATCCTTCTTTAATGCCTCAATTTCGGCATTCGCCCCTAGAGCGCGCATTATATATACTTTCATTAGGCACACCCACTTAATTGTGCTAAACTTAATCAGGTTTCGACATACCTTGATTGTCGTCCAACTGCTTCTTCACCCGGCCAAGTTCCTCTTCGGCCCGCTCTAGACTCTGCTTCAGTCCGGATACTTCCGCAGTATGAGAGGCGGCAGTCGCTGCAGACGCCTATTTATAAAGGAAGAGATATATGTCATGCACTGAGTCTCCTGTGGAAGGAAATTTGATCCCCTGTCCGGTTCTTTCTTTCACCGGACAGTTTATCAAGGGCTACTATCTATACTATGACAAATCTTCTAAAAACTCCTAAAACATACCTGCAAGCCTTTTATAAGGCTGATGCAGGATTCATTCAGTACACTTTCAGCGGCCTAAACCTTCTCAATCACCACGCCCATAAGGGCGCGATGTTCATCGACGATGGAAGCACTCTTCAGCATTGTCAATAAGCTTCCATGCACCTCTGGTTGGACAGAGGTTGCCGGCGGAGCAGGATTACCCCCTCTAGTCAAGGGGAGCTGCCTGTCTACTCCCGGAGCCCCAAAGGTCTCTGGGACTGTGTTCGGCTGTGGGCCGAATCCAAGATTGCCCCCGCCGTCGACACTCAGGGGAACCGCCGCTCCCGTGTATCCGGCCCCTGAGGTATGCCCCTCCTGGTCTAGCTCCTTTTGGGACGACACCTCGGTGTCATGCCCGAGCTTCGGGGAAGGGGCCCTCGGACGCGTCTTGCTCTCTAGGGCATCTGAGCTCAACGAATCCTCCAATGAGGACTGTTCGTCGCGAGACCTAGCCGGGTTGCAAAAAGTAAGGCACCAATTAATTTATTATGCCTCAATAATCCTGGACGCATACATGTGTTCAGATTTCATGCACTCACGAGTTTTCCAGGGGCTGGACCCTGGGATCCCACTCCGAGCTGCTATCGGTAGCAGTAGTGGACGCTTCTGGCAGGAGAGTTTTTCCCTCTTAGGCAATTCGGCCACCAGAGATGAGGAGGCCGTCCTTTTCTTTCCTCCTCCCATGGGGGACTCGTCTTCTTCCTCCTCTTCTTCCTCTTCAGAGGAGTGATGGGTATTGGAGTCTTCGGATTTTGTGTCTGAAGCACCGCGACGACGGAGGCCGCTCCTGGTCTCCTTGGCCTCTTTATGGGCCTCTTTCTTTGGCGCCTCGTAAGGCGCCGGGACCAGCATCTTCGTCAGAAGTGGTCTGGCTGGTTCTTCTGGCAGCGGGGCTGGACAGTGTATCTGCCCCGCCTTCTTCGTCCATCCCTAAGATAATTGTGGGAAGCGCGTTAGGGCATCTTCCCCGGGATATGACAATGAAACATATGAATGGACAAAATATAATGACTGCTTACCGGACTTGCGGGGCGGGACAGTTGGTACCCGCGGTCCGCGGCGGGGTCCGGCCACGGTTTGCCGGACTTAAAAAGCACCTTCCAGATGTCCTTGTGTGAGGAGCCGTAAAGCTCTTGCAGGGTCTGGTGCTCGGTCGGGTCATACTCCCACAAATTGCAGGCTCGATGCTGACAGGGAAGAACCAGGCGGACCAACATCCCTGGACTATGTCAACAAGCTTGATGGACTTGTCTTCCATACCTTTGACGCGTGTCTAGATCACCGATAGTTCATCGGATGAATACCAGTTCAAGCCCTTCTTGGGCCAGGACATAAGCCGCAAAGAGGCTCCGGATCAGAACTCGGGAGCAGCGGCCCACTTTTTGCTGCGCGGCTCAGTGATATAGAACCACCGCTACTGCCACTCCTTGATGGAATCATTGAAAGTACCTATCGGCTATGTGACCTTGGGCATCCTACTCACCATGGCGCCTCCGCACTCGGCGTGCTCTCCGTTCACCACCTTGGGCTTCACATTGAAGATCTTCAGCCATAAGCCGAAGTGTGGCGTGATGCGGAGAAAGGCCTCACACACGACGATAAACGTCGAGATGTTGAGGAAGGAATTGGGGGATATATCATGAAAATCGATCCCGTAATAATACATGATGCCGTGAACAAATGGGTGAAGGGGAAACCCGAGCCCGCGGCCAAAATGAGGGAGGAACACGACCCTCTCATGGGACTCCGGAGTAGGGACAATATGTCCCGCCGTCGGAAGGCGGTGGCCGATTTTCTGGGCCAAGTACCTGGCCTCCCGAAGCTTTTTGATATCCTTCTCCTGGACGGTAGAGGCCATCCACTTGCCTACTGCTCCGGATCAGGACATTTTCGTAGAACCTTTGTTGGTGGAGAAGATGAACGCTCGGGCGTTAAGGCTCAAGCAAAAGAGAATGAACGAGCAGAAGGAGAAGGTGTGGGTGAAAAGGAAGAGGCCTTTCCTCTTTATAGAGGAAATGAAACTTTGCGCCTCCCCGCTTGCCTAATTAAACCTGCTCGTTCCCCACTCACCGCTATTGGTGGTGTGGTTGGGTTACCCACACCCGTATTGATGAGAATCCCGCAATAGGAGGGGGCATGATCTCTGCTTCGACAAGACGTGCCAAGGAAACCGCCTCGCAATATGCACAGTAGCTGGTTAGAAGAAAATGGTTTGAATAATGACCGGTCCATGGCGTGATATCACTCTACAGAAATTGTCAGTAGATGTGATTTGTTTAAAACTACGCTCTCTACGGTGAAGTGTGGAAATTGTCTTTGCAGAGCCGGACACGATCCTTGTGTTTGGAATCTTCTACGGAGTATTCGGAGATGGAACCCGCCTTGCAATGTAGAAGACAATCTACGCACTGGACTCATCGTCATTGAAGCCTGGTTCAGGGGCTACTGAGGGAGTCCTGGATAAGGCGGTATCCGGACAGCCGGACTATATACTTTGGTCGGACTGTTGGACTATGAAGACACAAGATTGAAGACTTCGTCCCGTGTCCGGATGGGACTCTCCTTTGCGTGGAAGGCAAGCTTGGCGATTCGGATGATAGATCTCCTTCTCTGTAACCGACTCTGTGTAACCCTAGCCCCCTCCGGTATCTATATAAACCGGAGGGTTTAGTCCATAGGACAAGAACAATCAGAATCATAGGCTAGCTTCTAGGGTTTAGCCTCTACGATCTCGTGGTAGATCAACTCTTGTAATACTCATATCATCAAGATCAATCAAGCAGGAAGTAGGGTATTACCTCCATCGAGAGGGCCCGAACCTGGGTAAACATCGTGTCCCCAGTCTCCTGTTACCATTAGCCTTAGGCGCACAGTTCGGGACCCCCTACCTAAGATCTGCCAGTTTTGACACCGACAACAGGGACTTGGCCGGGCGAGGGCGCACGGGAACCCGCCAGAACCGAGGCTAGGGCGGAGGCTTGGGGAGGCGGATGAGCTCCAGAACGGGCGCGTGGAGCAGAGTAGCAACGATCCGAGTCTCGCGCAGGAGATGGGGTCGTGGTCGCGGTATAGACGGAAGCAGAGGGCGACGCGAGGCAGGGGGTGCCGGAGTTGGCCTCCAGTGGCAGCGCGGGAGGCCAGGCGCGGCGTCTTGGCGAGGCAACGTCGCGGAGGAGGGCCGATGAGGGGGCGTGACAGAGCTCAGCGGGCATGCTCCGACGGAGATGCTTGAGTGGGGGCGGACGCGAAGGAGAGAAGGAGCGGTCGTCGACCTGCTGGGCTCAGGTGGCACGGGTCAACAAGGACGAGGTGGAGGTATGGGATGAGGGAGCGAGCGAGAGGAGGGAGGAGCATGGGGATCTCCTCTCCCTGGTGCAATGCGTGTGTGCGTGTGGTGGCGGCACGGGAATGAGAGGAGGAGATCGATGGAGAGGGTCGAGGCCTAGGGTTTAGGAAGGGTATAGGTGGGCTGTGAGAACAGGTTGGATTGGTTGATTAGGCCCAAGAGGCCTGGCTAGGCTCTCTCTCCCCCTCATATTCTTTAGCAGAAAAGAATTAGAGAGAAGAAAAGAAAGAGAGGGTTAGGGAAAGAATTTGCGCAAGCGGATAATTTTCCCGGTCTCATAAAAATGAGCTTGATCCAAGAAAAATAGAAAGTGAACATGGCGTGAAGTTGAATTCAACCTCATTTGAATTAATTCCAATTCAAAAGGGTTTGGACTAGTGCTAGGATTTAGAAATGCCCAAAATGTTGAGAATTTAGAAAGAGCCTCGATAGATGGGAAAATAATTATAGGCAAGGTTACAGAGCCAAAACTCGAAGAAGGAAAGGCCAAGGGATTTAACATGCACGTGTGTTGTGGTAAATTCCAAATTAATGGAATATAATTTTTATAGCTCCCTAATAATATTGGGAGGATATATGTTATAAAGAGAAATCACCATGTGCATTTCCCTTGATTTAAATGTATCAAAGATCCATGCAATTTATTTAATTGAGTTTAAAAAGGGGGTGCATGATGACATGGACAAAAAGCAAAATGAAAGACAAAAACCCAACCACGAAAGAAAATATCACAACACATAGCCGGAAATGGCAAGAGTTGGAGTTATAATTATGGAAAGTTACATTTGGGCATTACACTTGCCAAAGAGAACAACATCATGACATTGAACCGCAACGACATGGACGACCTCATCAAAGAATGGCATGATATGGCAAGAAGAGATATCTTGAAGAGGAGAATGCTTGCATTGGCCAGTGCGTGTTACAGTGCTGGAGATGTTTTCTTAATGGGGTTTGGAACCAATGTCACTAATGTGTTTAGTGCACCAGCTGATGATTTCAGTGCCGGAGTTGGAACAAGTGCCGGAGGTGGACTCAGTGGTTGCGATGACCTTGATGGACTCGGTGGCGCAGAGTGAAGATCGACCAATATGATGCCGGACGTGGTCTTCACTTTTGCGGGACCCCCTTTTGTGTTTGTCCTACAAAACTAAGCTTTTATTTGTGTGTGAATTATGTTCTATTGTTTGAATTTGAACTCATTTATCAGAATCGATGTAAAATTCGAAAAATTGGGCGTCTTCGGTTTGCGGATCGACGCGGCGGTACCCGAGCAGACCCCGCATAGCCGACCCGTAAAAGAGCATATTCACCGAATATCCTTTTTTGCGGGTCCGTTTTGTGGGGTCTGAGTCTGGCTGCGCCCGCGGCGGCCCGCATATACCCTTTTCCGGGAACTGCAAAAGCCTTATGTGGGTCAGCATTTTACGGGGTCTGCTAGAGTTGCTCTAAGATGCCCATCTTCAATGCAGACCCTAAAAAACAAGAGACCTGCGTATGTTCGAACCACGGAAACCATCCAATTCAGAGAAAAACCAACCAATGCGAGCATGTATCGGTATGTCGTGCTATTCACACGTGTTTTCTCTTATAAATTGGACAGTTTGGATGTCAATTGGACGGTTTGAATCATGAAAGCCATCCAAAGTGGGTCTATATTGGTCTGCCGAGTTGTCCAGACCTGTTTTCTCCCGGAAATTGCAGACAAAGTGGGGGCTTTGTAGGAGTCCGGGTCGTGGAAGTCATCCAACACGGGATTGTATCGCTCTGTATTTTAGGTTTGGACCGCAGAAGTCATCTAATGCGAGCCTATATCGGTTCGCCGAGTTGTTCGGAGGTGCTTCCTCCCCCAAATTGGAGACAAAGTGGGGATTTTGCTGGAGTCCGAACAATCCAAAACGCAAAATCCATCCAACTGAGCAGATCTGTCTGGACATGTTTCCTCTCGCCAATTGGAGATAAAATGGGGGCTTTACGGGAGTCCCGACAGCAGTTACATTGGACTCTGACACCATGGCACACCTAATCTCCCTCCCAGTCTCATTTCCCTACCCCGTGTCCTTTCCCCCTCCCCTACTTTGCATCCGCACCCTCCATCTCCGCCACCGCCATCACTGTGCGTCTCCGGGCGCCAGAGAGGCATTACCGGACGTCCACAATGAGCACCGACACGCCCGCTCACCTCTACGATGGTGTTGGTCACCCTGAAGCCGTTTGTACCCAGGTACATTTTGCCTCCCGTCCACGACCTCCATAGCGGACACCATGCTCAGCAGGTGTTCGGTCGAATGTCATTGAGCTTAGTTTCGAACGCTATGTCGTTTTTGAAGGAAATATGCCCTAGAGGCAATAATAAAGTTATTATTTATTTCCTTATTTCATGATAAATGTTTATTATTCATGCTAGAAATGTATTAACCGGAAACATAATACATGTGTGAATACATAGACAAACAGAGTGTCACTAGTATGCCTCTACTTGACTAGCTCGTGAATCAAAGATGGTTAAGTTTCCTAGCCATGGACAAAAGAGTTGTCATTTGATTAACGGGATCACATCATTAGGAGAATGATGTGATTGACTTGACCCATTCTGTTAGCTTAGCACTTGATCGTTTAGTATGTTGCTATTGCTTTCTTCATGACTTATACATGTTCCTATGACTATGAGATTATGCAACTCCCGTTTACCGGAAGAACACTTTGTGTGCTACCAAACGTCACAACGTAACTGGGTGATTATAAAGGAGCTCTACAGGTGTCTCCGAAGGTACATGTTGGGTTGGCGTATTTCGAGATTAGGATTTGTCACTCCGATTGTCGGAGAGGTATCTCTGGGCCCTCTCAGTAAAACTCATCACCTAAGCCTTGCAAGCATTGTAACTAATGAGTTAGTTATGAAATGATGTATTACGGAACGAGTAAAGAGACTTACCGGTAACGAGATTGAACTAGGTATTGGATACCGACGATCGAATCTTGGGCAAGTAACATACCGATGACAAAGGGAACAACGTATGTTGTTATGCGGTTTGACCGATAAAGATCTTCGTAGAATATGTAGGAACCAATATGAACATCCAGGTTCCGCTATTAGTTATTGACCGAGAATAGTTCTAGGTCATGTCTACATAGTTCTCGAACCCGTAGGGTCCGCACGCTTAACGTTACGATGACAGTTTTATTATCAGTTTATAAGTTTTGATGTACCGAAGGTTGTTCGGAGTATCGGATGTGATCACGGACATGACGAGGAGTCTCGAAATGGTCGAGATATAAAGATTGATATATTGGACGGATATATTTGGACACCGGAAAGGTTCCGGATGAGATTGGGACTATACCGGAGTTCCGGGAGGTTACCGGAACCCCCCGGTAAGTATATGGGCCTTACTGGGCCTTAGTGGAAGGGAGGGGGAAGGAGCAAAGGAGGGGGCGCCCCCCCCCCAAGCCCAATCCGAATTTTGAGGGGGGGGGGGCGGCCCCCCCTTTCCTTCTTCCCTCCCCTCTCTTCCTTCCCTCTCCTACCCCTAATAGGAAAGGGGGGCCAAACCTACTTGGAGTAGGTTTGCCCCTTGGGCGCGCCTCCCCTCTTGGCCGCCCCCCTCCTCCTCCCCCCTTTATATACGGAGGAGGGGGGCACCCCATAGACACACAAGTTGATCTACGGATCATTCCTTAGCCGTGTGCGGTGCCCTCCTCCACCATATTCCACCTCGGTCATATCGTCGCGGAGTTTAGGCGAAGCCCTGCGCCGGTAGAACATCATCATCGTCACCATGCCGTCGTGCTGACGGAACTCATCCCCGACGCTTTGCTAGATTGGAGCCCGGGGAACATCATCGAGCTGAACGTGTGCTGAACACGGAGGTGCCGTACGTTCAGTGCTTGGATCGGTCGAATCGTGAAGACGTACGACTACATCAACCGCGTTGTGATAACGCTTCCGCTTACGGTCTACGAGGGTACGTGGACAACACTCTCCCCTCTCGTTGCTATGCCATCACCATGATCTTGCGTGTGCGTAGGATTTTTTTTGAAATTACTACTTTTCCCAACAGTGGCATCTGGGCCAGGTTTTATGCGTTGATGTTATATGCACGAGTAGAACACAAGTGAGTTGTGGGCAATACAAGTCATACTGCTTACCAGCATGTCATACTTTGGTATGGCGGTATTGTGAGATGAAGCGGCCCAGACCGACATTACGCATACACTTACGCGAGACTGGTTTCACCATTACAAGCACTTGTGCTTAAAGGTGGCTGGTGGGTGTCTGTCTCTCTCACTTTAGCTGAATCGAGTGTGGCTACGCCCGGTCCTTGCGAATGTTAAAACAGCACTAACTTGACGAACTATCGTTGTGGTTTTGATGTGTAGGTAAGAATGGTTCTTGCTAAGCCCGTAGCAGCCACGTAAAATTTGCAACAACAAAGTAGAGGACGTCTAACTTGTTTTTGCAGGGCATGTTGTGATGTGATATGGTCAAGATGTGATGCTATATTTTATTGTATGAGATGATCATGTTTTGTAACCGAAGTTATCGGCAACTGGCAGGAGCCATATGGTTGTCGCTTTATTGTATGAAATGCAAACACCCTGTAATTGCTTTACTTTATCACTAAGCGGTAGCGATAGTCGTAGAAGCAATAGATGGCGTAACGACAACGATGCTACGATGGAGATCAAGGTGTCGCGTCGGTGACAATGGTGATCACGACGGTGCTTCCGAGATGGAGATCACAAGCACAAGATGATGATGGCCATATCATATCACTTATATTGATTGCATGTGATGTTTATCCTTTATGCATCTTCTCTTGCTTTGATTGACGGTAGCATTTTAAGATGATCTCTCACTAAAAATTATCAAGAAGTGTTCTCCCTGAGTATGCACCGTTGCCAAAGTTCGTCGTGCCCAGACACCACGTGATGATTGGGTGTGATAAGCTCTACGTCCATCTACAACGGGTGCAAGCCAGTTATGCACACACATAATACTCAGGTTAAACTTGACGAGCCTAGCATATGCAGATATGGCCTCGGAACACGGAGACCGAAAGGTCGAGCGTGAATCATATAGTAGATATGATCAACATAATGATGTTCACCATTGAAAACTACTCCATCTCACGTGATGATCAGTTATGGTTTAGTTGATTTGGATCACGTGATCACTTAGATGACTAGAGAGATGTCTGTCTGAGTGGGAGTTCTTAGGTAATATGATTAATTGAACTTAAATTTATCATGAACTTAGTCCTGGTAGTATTTTGCAAATTATGTTGTAGATCAATAGCTTGCATTGTTTCTTTCATATGTTTATTTTGATATGTTCCTAGAGAAAATTGTGTTGAAAGATGTTGGTAGCAATGATGCGGATTGGATCCGTGATCTAAGGTTTATCCTCATTGCTGCACAGAAGAATTATGTCCTTAATGCACCACTAGGTGACAGACCTATTGCAGGAGCAGATGCAGATGTTATGAACGTTTTGCTAGCTCAATATGATGACTACTTGATAGTTTAGTGCACCATGCTTAATGGCTTAGAATCGGGACTTCAAAGACGTTTTGAACGTCATGGACCATATGAGATGTTCCAGGAGTTGAAGTTAATATTTCAAGCAAATACCCGAGTTGAGAGATATGAAGTCTCCAACAAGTTCTATAGCTAAAAGATGGAGGAGAATCGCTCAACTAGTGAGCATGTGCTCAGATTGTCTGGGTACTACAATCGCTTGAATCAAGTGGGAGTTAATCTTCCAGATAAGATAGTGATTGACAGAATTCTCTAGTCACCATCACCAAGTTAGTAGAACTTTGTGATGAACTATAGTATGCAAGGGATGACGAAAACGATTCGCAAGCTCTTCGTGATGCTAAAATCGATGAAGGTAGAAATCAAGAAAAGCATCAAGTGTTGATGGTTGAAAAGACCACTAGTTTCAAGAAAAGGGCAAAGGGAAGAAGTGGAACTTCAAGAAGAACGACAAGCAAGTTGCTGCTCAAGTGAAGAAGCCCAAGTCTGGTCCTAAGCCTGAGACTAAGTGCTTCTACTGCAAAGGGACTAGTCACTGGAAGTGGAACTGCCCCAAGTATTTGGTGGATAAGAAGGATGGCAAAAGTGAACAAAGGTATATTGGATATACATGTTATTGATGTGTACTTTACTAGTGTTTATAGCAACCCCTCGGCATTTTGATACTGGTTCAGTTGCTAAGAGTAGTAACTCGAAATGGGAGTTGCCGAATAAATAGAAAATAGTAAAAAGGCGAGGTGACGATGTGTGTTGGAAGTAGTTCCAAGATTGATATGATCATCATCGCACACTCCCTATACTTTCGGGATTAGTGTTGAAATTAAATAAGTGTTATTTGGTGTTTGCGTTGAGCATGAATATGATTTGATCATGTTTATTGCAATACGGTTATTCATTTAAGTAAGAGAATAAATTGTTGTTCTGTTTACATGAATAAAACCTTATATGGTTACACACCCAATGAAAATGGTTCATTGGATCTCGATCGTAGTGATACACATATTCATAATATTGAAACCAAAAGATGCAAAGTTAATAATGATAGTGCAACTTATTTGTGGCACTGCAGCTTAGGTCATATTGGTGTAAAGCGCATGAAGAAACTCCATGCTTATGGGATTTTGGAATCACTTGATTATGAATCACTTGATGCTTGCGAACCATGCCTTATGGGCAACATGACTAAAGACTCCATTCTCCGGAACAATAGAGCGAGCAACTGACTTATTGGAAATAATACATACTGATGTATGCGATCCGATGAGTGTTGAGGCTCACGGCAAGTATCATTATTTTCTGACCTTCACAAATGATTTGAGCAGATATGGGTATATCTACTTAATGAAACATAAGTCTGAAACGTTTGAAAAGTTCAAAGAATTTCAGAGTGAAGTTGAAAATCATCGTAACAAGAAAATAAAATTTCTACGATCTGATCGTGGAGGAGAATATTTGAGTTACGAGTTTGGTCTACATTTGAAACAATGCGGAATAGTTTCGCAACTCACGCCACCCGGAACACCACAGCGTAATGGCGTGTCCGAACGTCATAACTGTACTTTATTGGATATTGTACAATCTATGATGTTTCTTACCGATTTACCACTATCGTTTTGGGGTCATGCATTAAAGACAGCTGCATTCACGTTAAAAAAGGGGCACCACCTAAGTCCTTGAGACGACACAATATGAACTGTGGTTTGGCAAGAAACCAAAGTTGTCGTTTCTTAAAGTTTGGGGTTGCGATGCTTAGGTGAAAAAGTTTCATCCTGATAAGCTCAAACCCAAATCGGAGAAATGTGTCTTCATAGGATACCCAAAGGAGAAAATTGGGTACACCTTCTACCACAGATCCGAAGGCAAGACATTCGTTGCTAAGAATGGATCCTTTCTAGAGAAGGAGTTTCTCTCGAAAGAAGTGAGTGGGAGGAAATTAGAACTTGATAAGGTAATTGTACCTTCTCCCTTATTGGAAAGTAGTTCATCACAGAAATCTGTTCCTGTGACTACTACACCAATTAGTGAGGAAGCTAATGATGATGATCATGTAATTTCAGATCAAGTTACTACCGAATCTCGTAGGTAAACCAGAGTAAGATCCACACTAGAGGGTACGGCAATCCTGTTCTGGAAGTCATGCTACTAGATCATGATGAACCTACGAACTATGAAGAAGCGATGGTGAGCCCAGATTCCGCAAAATGGCTTGATGCCATGAAATCTGAGATGGGATCCATGTATGAGAACAAAGTATGGACTTTGGTTGCCTTGCCAGATGATCGACAAGCCATTGAGATTAAATGGATTTTTAAGAGGAAGACAGACGCTGATAGTAGTGTTACTATCTACAAAGCTAGACTTGTCGAAAAAGGTTTTTGACAAAGTTCAAGGTGTTGACTACGATGAGATTTTCTCACTCGTGTCGATGCTTTAAGTCTGTCCGAATCATGTTAGCAATTGTCACATGTTATGAAATCTGGCAAATGGATGTCAAAACTACATTCTTTAATGGATTTATTAAAGAAGAGTTGTATATGATGCAACCAGAAGGTTTTGTTAATCCTAAAGGTACTAACAAAATGTGCAAGCTCCAACGATCCATCAATGGACTGGTGCAAGCATCTCGGAGTTGGAATATACGCTTTGATGAGTTGATCAAAGCATATGGTTTTATACAGACTTTTGGAAAGGCCTGTATTTACAAGAAAGTGAGTGGGAGCTCTGTAGCATTTCTGATATTATATGTGCAAGACATATTGTTGATTGGAAATGATATAGAATTTCTAGATAGCATAAAAGGATACTTGAATAAAAAGTTTTTCAATGAAAGACCTCGGTGAAGCTGCTTACATATTGAGCATCAAGATCTATTGAGATAGATCAAGACGCTTGATAAGTTTTTCAATAAGTACATACCTTGTCAAGATTTTGAAATAGTTCAAAATGGAACAGTCAAAGAAAGAGTTCTTGCCTGTGTTGCAAAGGTGTGAAATTGAGTAAGACTCAAGACCCGACCACGGCAGAAAATATAAAGAGAATGAAAGTCATTCCCTATGCATCAGTCATAGGTTCTATAAAAGTATGCCATGCTATGGACCAGACCTATTGTATACTCAGCCCTGGTTTGGCAAGGGAGTACAATAGTGATCTAGGAGTAGATCACTGGACATTGGTCAAAATTATCCTTAGTAGAATAAGGATATGTTTCTCGATTATGGAGGTGATAAAAGAGTTCGTCGTAAAGAGTTACATCGATACAAGCTTTTACACCGATCCAGATGACTCTAAGTCTCAATCTGGATACATATTGAAAGTGGGAGCAATTAGCTAGAGTAGCTCCATGCAGAGCATTGTAGACATAGAATATTTGCAAAATACATACGGCTCTGAATGTGACAGACCTGTTGACTAAACTTCTCTCACGAGCAAAACATGATCATACCTTAGTACTCTTTGGGTGTTAATCACATAGCGATGTGAACTAGATTATTGACTCTAGTAAACCCTTTGGGTGTTGATCACATGACGATGTGAACTATGGGTATTAATCACATACATATGTGAATATTGGTGTTAAATCACATGGTGATGTGAACTAGATTATTGATTCTAGTGCAAGTGGGAGACTGAAGGAAATATGCCCTAAAGGCAATAATAAAGTTATTATTTATTTCCTTATTTCATGATAAATGTTTATTATTCATGCTAGAATTGTATTAACCGGAAACATAATACATGTGTGAATACATAGACAAACAGAGTGTCACTAGTATGCCTCTACTTGACTAGCTTGTGAATCAAAGATGGTTAAGTTTCCTAGCCATGGACAAAAGAGTTGTCATTTGATTAACGGGATCACATCATTAGGAGAATGATGTGATTGACTTGACCCATTCCGTTAGCTTAGCACTTGATCGTTTAGTATGTTGCTATTGCTTTCTTCATGACTTATACATGTTCCTATGACTATGAGATTATGCAACTCCCGTTTACCGGAAGAACACTTTGTGTGCTACCAAACGTCACAACATAACTGGGTGATTATAAAGGAGCTCTACAGATGTCTCCGAAGGTACATGTTGGGTTGGCGTATTTTGAGATTAGGATTTGTCACTCCGATTGTCGGAGAGGTATCTCTGGGCCCTCTCAGTAATACTCATCACCTAAGCCTTGCAAGCATTGTAACTAATGAGTTAGTTATGAAATGATGTATTACGGAACGAGTAAAGAGACTTACCGGTAACGAGATTGAACTAGGTATTGGATACCGACGATCGAATCTCGGGCAAGTAACATACCGATGACAAAGGGAACAACGTATGTTGTTATGCGGTTTGACCGATAAAGATCTTCGTAGAATATGTAGGAACCAATATGAACATCCAGGTTCCGCTATTGGTTATTGACCGAGAATAGTTCTAGGTCATGTCTACATAGTTCTCGAACCCGTAGGGTCCGCACGCTTAACATTACGATGATAGTTTTATTATGAGTTTATAAGTTTTGATGTACCGAAGGTTGTTCGGAGTACCGGATGTGATCACGGACATGACGAGGAGTCTCGAAATGGTCGAGACATAAAGATTGATATACTGGACGGATATATTTGGACACCGGAAAGGTTCCGGATGAGATTGGGACTATACCGGAGTTCCGGGAGGTTACCGGAACCCCCTGGTAAGTATATGGGCCTTATTGGGCCTTAGTGGAAGGGGGGGGAAGGAGCAAAGGAGGGGGCGCCCCCCAAGCCCAATCTGAATTTGGAGGGGGGCCGGCCCCCCCTTTCCTTCTTCCCTCCCCTCTCTTCCTTCCCTCTCCTACTCCTAATAGGAAAGGGGGGTCAAACCTACTTGGAGTAGGTTTGCCCCCTCCTAGGGCGCGCCTCCCCTCTTGGCCGGCCCCCTCCTCCCCCCCCCCTTTATATACGGAGGAGGGGGGCACCCCATAGACACACAAGTTGATCTACGGATTGTTCCTTAGCCGTGTGCGGTGCCCCCCTCCACCATATTCCACCTCGGTCATATCGTCGCGGAGTTTAGGCGAAGCCCTGCACCGGTAGAACATCATCATCGTCACCACGCCGTCGTGCTGACGGAACTCATCCCCGACGCTTTGCTGGATTGGAGCCCAGGGAACGTCATCGAGCTGAACGTGTGCTGAACACGGAGGTGCCGTACGTTCGGTGCTTGGATCGGTCGAATCGTGAAGACGTATGACTACATCAACCGCGTTGTGATAACGCTTCCGCTTACGGTCTACGAGGGTACGTGGACAACACTCTCCCCTCTCGTTGCTATGCCATCACCATGATCTTGCGTGTGCGTAGGAATTTTTTTGAAATTACTATGTTTCCCAACAGTTTTTTTAAGTATGAAGGATGGCGAGCTACTCGACCATGGAGGATGAGTTGTCGTACGATGCGTGGTTGGCCATATCCGTGGATTTCGTAGGTAGGAGCAAATGGGGACCTTCTGACAGCAAGCGCATGATCCGTTTCACACATGAAAGCACATTGTACTCTATGACATGTACATTATTTAAGAACGCAGTGTGCGGTCGTTATTGTATCGTTGATAAGCAATCCAGACCAGCGTCAACAAGTTTTTTAACCTGGTTCGTCGGCTTGAGGCAAGGTGGCAATTGCACGCCACAAAAGATGAGATCGTAAGTTTTGCTTCCTCTTGCTCAACTTGTTGATTGATTCATTCACTCTATGATGGTATGCACATTATATAGCCCACACGCGCTGCCATGATGTATCACAAGACAGAGGGATGGCCATTTACATAGACATACTGCTGGATGAATCTAAAGGGGGAGTATGTGTGAGAGAGCATGATCCGTTGATGAAAAACTTATTAGTCAAATTTAAGACATTGTTGTACTATACTTATTTTGCAGGATGATTTGTGCTATTTTCTATCCGAACATTGATGAATATCAGTCGGTTTGCATGAATTTTGTCCGGTTAGTTCAAATGCGGATTTAATTGATTGATCCCCTGTCTGCGAACAGATGCGGGAGGAAATTTACAGGTGACTATTGGAGATGCCATAAAAGATACCAGATCTCACTATTAAAAGGTAAAATGGAGTTGGTAGCGTCGTCTTTACCTTCTTCCTTGGGTTTTTCCTCCCCACGCCTCCCATCAATTTTCTTTAATCTCAACATTATACAAAATAAAAACCAATATAAAACCAATGTAAATAGCGAATATTCAATTCGATGCTCGTCCCATCTACACATGATGGCAGCAAATACAAAAGGTATATGAACAAAATCAGAAAAGGTCTAGAAAAAAATTAGGTGGAAGATGTTTCAATGCGTGTTGTTCGTGTTAAGTTTTAGTTTGTTCGGACATTAAAGGAGCTCATGGTAAAAAGGACAAAATCGGTCAAAACAGTATGTAAATAGTAAACTTTATTGCAGCCTAAAGATTTGCCTTTTTTTTCTGAGAGCTACTGAAATGTTCAAACTCCACGATATTTGATACGGACTTCATACACATGAGCATCTAGTATCACAAAAAATGATTCTATTTTTATTTGTTTTATTATTTTAAACGAATTTACTGTTTACCTCGGGTGCAGATGCACCGAGAGCCAAAACACCGCGTCCCGTAAATAGATTAACTTGAGAAACAATGCATTAACTCAATCGAATCAAATAAAATTAATTCTTACCAAAATTTCAGCATAATGAGAACTTTCTAAATGGAGGACTGTGTTGGTGGTTGCATCGATGAAGAAGGATTTAGTCAAAGTTTGTGATGCTTAACTTTTATGAAAAGCAATGCACGCCCTATATTGTTGTAGGGAGTACAAAACAACATGGCTATGTTTTTATGTTAATTTCTGAGTGAAAACATTATGGCGCGTAGGGAGTACAAAACAACTGAGGTAACCTTTTGTGTAAATTTCTGAATGGAAATAATATATATGTCTTACGCAAGATAGAAAAGCCATTAGTGAAATGTTCATCGTTGGTACGTACGATTGAGTTGTCATGATATATTAAATTCCATGAAGTTTTAAAATATAGCAATCTATAGTAGAAGTTGTTTAGTTGCAGCATAGCAAAATGCTGACCTTCACTCCATTTCTATGTATAGCTATAATATAGGAATGGGAAAGAAAATCTATAAGGCTAAACTCAACTAAAATTTAAGTGTATAGTATAGAAGTGGAAAAGAATCTATAAAGTTAAACTCAATTAGAATTTAAGTGTATAGTATAGAAATGGAAAATAATATATAAACTTAAACTCAATTAGAATCTCAGGGCATCATTGATTCAAAAAAATTAATAAGATCTTTGAAGGATTTGGATTCTTAGAAAATTTTCTTTCGCTGCTTGATTCATAATTCTTATGATTGGAACCTTAGGATTTATTTAAACTTTAATTTAAAGGAAAATTTTCTATCCATTCAAACATCTTGGGACGATTCCTTGTTTGTCATGCGCTATCAAACACTCTCTTTATCCGAATTCCTGTATTTTTTGACTCTATAGGATTCGGGATGATCCACTTTAGTCATGTATGTTTCATATTCCAGCATTTTGAGTATCCTGCAAACTAAGGCTGCCCTTACTTTGAAATTACATGCAGATCATAGAATATTTCATATGGTTGTAGTGATGTTTCTCCTCAAAGTTGTGCTTTATGCTGTAATAAAAATATAACAACAATAAAAAAAATATTGTTCTTACTTACGAAGCCTTTTATCCCAAACAAGTTGGGGTAGGCTAGATATGAAACCCTTTCACGAGGACTTCCCAGGAGGTCATCCATCCTAGTACTACTCTCGCCCAAATGGGTTTCATACCCAAAAGACTGGCTAGTTTTTACGTTGGCTCGCCAAGCCTATCACAACCCTTAGATATGAAACCCTTTCACGAGGACTTCCTAGGAGGTCACCCCTCCTAGTACTATTCTCGCTCAAATGGGTTTCATACCTATGGGACTGGCTAGTTTTTACGTTGGCTCGCCAAGCCTATCACAACCCTCCTCCTTTACCCGGGCTTGGGACCGGCTATGCCTAGAAGACATAGGCGGAGTTAATAAAAAAATATTGTTCTCAAGTCTTTTTTATTGTTGGATTTAAGATAGCTAACCGGGCTTGCTGACTGATTTACTTTTGACTCTTTATTGAGAAACTCTATGCAAGTTGACAGCGAATTATATTTTCTCGACTCAATACGGTGAATCTGGACATGCTACCAGCTAGATGGCTTCCTTGGATCGGCCACAACTGCTATCTTGATGGTAGCTTTTTCTAAACTATTTTCACTTTTTAATTTATTAGTCTTGTATCCATTTATTTTCATTTCATTTTTCAGATTTATTGTTTCCTTCATTTGTACATTTCGTTTTTTACTTTCTTCTTTTCTATTTTACTTTCAACATTTTCCTAGTTTCTTTTTTTTATTTTTTTATTTTTAATTATAGTATTTATGTTTCATTTTTCATTAAGGTAATTGCATGAACAACTTTTTGACATACATGACAATGTTCTAAAATAATGAATATTTAATTTCCAAATAGATTAATTTTATACATCTGTGAATATTTACTTGGATATTACTATTAAAATGATTTTATCTATGTCATATTTTTTTGATTCTATGGAAAAGAGAAGTGGAAGCATTTTATTTAATATACATGAATATATCTTTATAATTGTATGCTCAAAATAGAAAAAAAATCAGTGACCTGTGAAAGTTATTTTAAAATGATTTTGGGAAATATTTAAATTTCTAAAAGATAGGAACATTTTTAAAATGAAGAAGCATATATGATGTCATATTGATTTCGCTCATGCATCCTCTCATATTGCTGGCTAAGAGCAGAATAGAAGAACTCAAGATGGAAAAAAAAGAAAAAAGACGATTCCCCTTGCACTCTGAGAAACAATAGGATAATCAAATCCTAGCCGTCGATCGATCAAAGGGAAATTTATTTATATAAACAAGTTAAGTATAACAAGAGTAACATAAAATAGTGTAGCAGACTTAATATCCACACCTTCAAAATATAGCGATTTTCATATGCACTGTGTTTGGTTGATTCAGTGCATAGTATACACCACATAAGTACATTTATTTTCAAAAACATCATTATGTTTTTTTTGCATTACCTGATATGTTTCTACAAGTGATATACTTACTTGGGAATTTTTATCATGAAAATCTTCAAACTTAAAAACAATATCCTTAAGGTATGCATTTGATAATATGTAAGTGTTAAAAACTGCAGAAATCCTATTCTTACAAATACCATAAGTAATTGATGGTTAATACATACTACGCCAAAATAGTAAGTATATATATTCTCTCACAAAAATGATAAATATTGTTAAAATTATACTTACATACATAAAACACCTCCGTTCTTTAATATAAGTCTTTTTAGAGATTTCAATATGAACTACATAGATCCGTGTATGTAGTCCATATTGAAATCACTAAAAAAAGACTTATATTTAGGGACAGAGAGAGTATATGATAAGTTGTGCATGCATTCTAGAAAAGGCAATATTTTCCAACTAAAAAAGGAACATTTCTATATGAAATTCGAAAATAATTAATAAATAGTAATAATTAGCATGTGTCAAGTCTCACCAAATCAATTAACTGCGTGCATGTTCCATTTGTAAAGAAAGAAAAAATAGGAATAGGAATAATATTTATCAAATGGTAATGTTAATAATTTTTTATATTTACTTCTGTGCTTTCATGATGCTATATAATTTACTTCCTTATTACTATTCTGGCCCTCAAGCACTATTAATAGTCTCTACTAGTACTACCACTGTTGTCCCGCATTATCACTGTCCTCTGCTGTTGCCGCTACTATTATTCAGAAACAGTACTTAAAATTCCGCGTGAATATTAAAATTAACAGAACGATTCCTGCAAAATGTTCTTCATTGAGAGGGGGGAGGAGTCAGTTCCTTCTCATCCAAGAACTTTGCTACTAGCATGCGTGTCGACAAGTAGCATATTTAGCTTAGACGCGATGGAGAACATATTCGTCGTTCTACATATGCGCGCAGACGCGACGAGACAACGACTATATAGGAGCAACGTGTACATTGCACCGGAAACCCCTCTTTTTGCATTTTTCTTTTTCTTTCTAATAACTGTTCAAGCATGCCACCTCACGAGTCACGACAGTCGTCTCGTGACCAGCAATATCATCAGGATGAAAAGGAAAAACAAAACAAGAACATTCAACACCTGAGATTGAACATTTGCATGACAACACATATGGAAGTAATAATCATCATACGATAAGTCCACAAGTTTACTTACATGACCTAATTAAACAGACAGAACAACAGCAACATACATCATGATATATTATTTCAATTCCGTAAGATAAGAACAACGACACTAGCAGCAGAGTCATCTCGTGCTCACCTGATCACCGGTCCCCGTGATTTCGACCGATACTCGCGTTCCCCCGCGCCGCCACGGTTACCACCGCGACTGACCTGGTCGTTAGAAGCAGCAGTAGGCGCGTCGTCGTCTCCAGCCCGGCGGGTGAATAGCCGTGCCGGACCTTGCCTCGTCCAGTCCTCCACCGGCCGCGGAGCTGCCAGTGGCTCATGGCGAGGAGCACCGGCAGGAACGTACCCCTGGTGAGCCTCTGGAGATAGTGGCCCCGTCTTCTCCGCGGCACCCGAGTTGTTCATCCAGCCTGGTGCAGGATGCGCTGGTCCGTTATCCATCCTCCTGCCTCCGGCATTTCCAGGGGCTGCTTGCTTCCAGTGGGGTATTGCTGAATGATCTGAAAATGCATGAGGGTGCTGCGGCGGCGGGGATCGATGGTGCCGCGGGGACGGCCCGTGATCATCGCGGCCGCCGCAGAGGAACGGGAGACACATCGATCGCCGAGGTAGGCTCTAGTTACGTACCTAGTGGTGATTGGATTAAGCCTACTGGCTGGGAATTGCGTGCTAGACCTTAGAACAGGCGAGGATGATGGGCGAGACAAGGGAAATATAGCTTAGGCAGGGTGAGCTCGTACGACTTAAGCTAACGAGAACCAGGACTGGGACCAGCGTATGAAGCAGCAGAAAGATGCCAGGCTGGGCACCAATTATGGGGAATCTATGCCCTCCGTGCTTAACAAAACAGCTCCCGTCCTATCCTATCAAGAAACTTTCACGCGCCTCACTGTGGGACTCCTGCCAAGAGAGACACCTGAGTGTTGACTCCGAGTCTCGATGTTTTTTTTTTGAACAACCGATGTTTGTTTTTTTGGTTCATGCAATTGGTTGGTGCGCCCGGGACATGATGTGCATGCAGTTTGTCAACTTTGGACGCGTTTGGTAGGTTGCACAGTGCATACAGCCCAACCAGACCCGGGCGGGATGATTTTGGGCCGTTTGGTTGCCCGCAAGTAGGCCTGGCTCGCATCGCGATGGAACTTAAAGCATCGCAGAGCCTGGCTCGCAACGCTCGAATCAGGCGTTTCCGGCGAGCCAGGCTGAGTCGGGCGGAAGATGAAGACGACGCGGTGAGGGGGGATCCGGTTGGAGATGGCCGGAGGGGAAAATCGGCCGAGATGGGATGGCACGAAATATAACCTCACCACCCTTTTTACTCGCTCATCCCTGGCTCTAGGACATGCCCTCCTTTGTTATTGGTACCGGCGGCGACGACGACTCAGATCTGTGGCTGCGACAGCGGTGGCGGCGTTGGTGGCGGTAGCAGCACTCCGGGGTAGCGGCAACTGCTTCTCCCCTTCTTCTTCGACTCCGTCCGGCCATCCTCGTCTCGGTCATGCCTCCCCCGACCCAGAAGCTGGTAAGCTACCCCCTCCCTCTCCTCTGTTAGGTCATTCAGTACGAACGTTTAGGGTCGATTGCGCCATTGCTGACCGCATCATGGATGTCGCTTAGGTTATGAATGAACGGGCGAAGCTTCTAGTTCAGGCAGCAACGCTGATAGCTGTGGTTTAGGCATGGATCATGTTGGTCCAAAGACAGTTGTTTGTCAAAATGACAAACCTCTCATCCAGTATGGTCCGATGTTAATCCGGGATCAGGAGAGGGTAGTGAATTTGAACTACATCTACAACTGCAACGACGCAGAGGCTCTGTGGATGCTTTGAATGAAAAGAGCACCTTTCGTTACGCTTGTGCATACGTTCAGGAACAAGGGCTGGTAGAAGATAGCATCCACACCACTGTGGAAGAGCAAGTAGCTATGTTCCTCCATGTTGTTGGTCATAACCTGAGGTTCAGGGTTGTACACAACACCTTCAGGAGATCCATGGAGACCATCTCTAGCACTACTAGGAAAAGGGCTATAGATATGATTGATACTAATGACGTACCAGGTAAGTAGTGCGCCACTACTATATACTAATGGCGCACTGGTCGGTGATGCGCCATTAGTGTAGAAGACACTAATGGAGCACCAGACACACGGTGCGCCACTAGTATTAATTTTTTTGTTCCATTTTTCCATACATACTAATGGCGCATGAGGTCGAAGTGCGCCATTACTAGTTCTAACTAGTAATGGCGCACCGTGCAGACAGTGTGCCATTAATATTTTTTTACTTTTTTGCAAAACTACTAATGGCGCACCTTGTCACAGTGCACCATTACTAGTTTAAACTACTAATGGCGCACTTTTCCACAGTGCGCCATTAGTATATATTTTTTTTACTTTTCTGCAAAACTACTAATGGCGCACCACCTGCAGATGCGCCATTAGTAATCAGAGTTACTAATGACGCATTTGCTGGTGGTGCGCCATTAGTAACCTGGGACCAACAAGATGTTTTGGACAACCCACCTACCCACTCACTTTCCCCACTTCATTCTCTCCACCTCCTCCTCCAAGCTTGTCTCGGCTGCCTCCTCCTCCTTAGGTCATTTTCACCATAGATTCATCAAAATTAAGTGGTGAAATTACCTTATTTTGATAGGTAAGTAAGGGGAAAGCGATCTTCATGATGTAGATCTATTTTTTTTCTCCCTAGCTCGCTCCAACAACGTGCACATGCACTTTTTGTGGCCTAGCTAGATCTATGTATGTTTGTAGTGTTGCATGTGTTTGTGGTGTTGCATATATGTTTGTGTTTGCGGGTACCGGTATTTGAAATGCGATAGTTGCCAATATTTTGCCGGAATGTTGATTCATTTCCGTTTCGGCGAGAATTTTGGCACTATGCATTCTTTTTGGTCCTATTTTTAGGGAAGGTCATGCCAAATTTTTTCTTGGTTCTAAAATATCGTTTTGCTCTACCCCGCAGGCCACCATGGTCCGCACGATGACCGAAGGCATCGTGAATAGGTTTTGGAGCTCCGCGAAGGCCGAGATGCTTCAAAAGAATGAGACGGAGATAAGATGTCCGTGTCGAAGATGCAAGCTGAAGAGCCTTATTGCGGACCCGGATTCCGGGCAGGTGCGGGACCACCTGCTCTTGTGTGGTTTCATAGATGGCTATAGGTGGCAAGGTGATGAAGATGACTATGAAGTCGTCCATGGGGGCCGGGCAAGAAATTAGGAAGGGCAACAAGATAAGTACCACCGCGGCGAGGGCGGGCGAGAAGACGAAGAATCTCCAGGACATGATCATGGCGGTGATGCTGTACACAGTCATCATGTAGAAGATGTCGTACATGATGATGAGGAAGATCAAGACGAAGGGCATGATCATGAAGATGAAGATGTCGGAGCAGACGACGATGGAGGCTGGGTGCAGGACCCTCATATTCAAGAGCTGCTTCTCAAGCAGACGGATAACGCAAGAGCTGCCGCCCGAGAGAAAGCCAAGCTGGATCAACTTGAGATAGACGCGGTTACTCCATTGTATGAATGATGCAAGCCCGAGGATACCCGCCTGAAAGTAACGCTCATGGCTCTGGAGATGAAGGTAAAACACAAAATGACCGACGCATGCTTCGACGAGAACATGTCATTCTGGCACGAACGTCTTTCCAAGGGGAACAAGTGCCCGACTAGTTTCGAGGAGGCGAAGAAAATTGTGTGTCCTCTGGATTTACCGCACGTGAAATACCATGTGTGCATGAACAATTGCATCATTTATCGGGACGAGCACGCGGAGTCTACCATATGTCCGGTGTGCGGCGTCACTCGATACAAGAAGAGGAAGAAAGCTCCTCGAAAATCGGTGTGGTACTTTCCGATCACTCCTCGTCTGCAGCGGTATTTCGCGGACCCTAAGGTAGCAAAACTCCTGCGTTGGCATGCGGATAGGGAAGAGAAGAAGCGGGAAGATGACGGAAATGATCCAGAGATAAATAAAAAAGACAAGATGCTGAGTCACCCTAAGGATGCGAGCCAGTGGCAAGCGTTGAACTTCGAATACCCAGAATTTGGGAAGGATCCAAGGAACATCGTGCTGGGTGCGAGCACCGATGGAGTCAATCCGTTTGGCAGCCAGAGAAGCACACATAGCACCTGGCCTGTGTTTGTGTGGATGTACAACCTTCCCCCCTGGTTGTCCATGAAGAGGAAGTAAATTCACATGAGTATGCTAATTGAAGGGCCGAAACAACCAGGGAACGACATCAATCTGTATCTGGGGCTGCTGAAGGAGGAGCTAGACACGCTGTGGAAAACGCCAGCCAATACGTGGGACACCGCAGAGAAAGAATATTTCCCTATGAGAGCCGCACTGCTCACGACGGTGCACGACTATCTCGGTTACGGATATCTCGCGGGGCAGGTAGTCCAAGGATTTTCTGGATGCGTAAGGTGCATGGATGACACAACGTATCGCCAGCTAGATAGAGATCCCGGGTCTTCGAAAACCGTGTTCATGGGACATCGAAGGTGGCTTCGCGACGATGACCCGTGGAGGAAACACAAGGATCTGTTCGATGGTGAAACCGAACCCCGAAAACGCCCGTGTATGAGGAGCGGCGAGGAAATAGACGAGCTGTTGAAAAATGGGAAAGACTGCCCACTGCCGGGAAAGAAGCAAAAGGCGCCAGAGCCGGGAAAGAAGCGAAAGGCGCCAGAGCCACTGCTGAAGGTATGGAAAACGAGGTCTGTTTTCTGGGACTTGCCGTACTGGAAGATCCACCGTGTGCCTCACATCCTTGATGTCATGCATATCACGAAGAACGTGTGCGAGAGCCTGCTTGGTACCCTGCTCAACATGCCAGAGAGGACCAAAGATGGGCCGAAAGCAAGGGCAGACTTGAAATCAATGGGCATCAGGCAGGAGCTTCACGCTAATGATGATGATGACGATGATGATGAGGCGAAGCAGGACACAGAAAGTCGTCTCAAAGGCAAAAAGTCCAAGAAGATCGGAAATGACTACCCTCCCGCGTGCTTCACTCTAAGTCAGGAGGAGATCGAGCAGTTTTTCACCTGCCTCCTAGGAGTAAAACTTCCTTACGGTTACGCGGGGAAGATAAGCAGATACCTAGACCCGGCGAAGCAGAAGTTCAGCGTGATGAAGTCTCACGACTGTCACGTGCTGATGATGCAGATACTTCCAGTTGCAATCCGTGGGATCATGGACGCGCACGTCCGTGAAATGCTATTTGGCCTATGCAACTTTTTCGACGTCATCTCTCGGAAGTCGATTGGCGTGAGGCAACTCAGAAGGCTACAGGAAGAGATCGTGGTGATACCATGCGAGCTTGAGATGTACTTCCCGCCCGCATTCTTCGACGTTATGGTGCATCTGCTGGTCCATATCATGGAGGATATCATCCAACTCGGGCTGACGTTCTTGCACAGCATGATGCCGTTCGAAAGGATGAATGGTGTCATCAAAGGATACGTTCGCAACATGTCATGTCCAGAGGGAAGTATAGCCAGGGGCTTTCTGACCGAAGAGTGCATCTCCTACTGCACGAATTATCTAGGCATCGAGAACCCCGTTGGTCTGCCCGTCAACAGGCACCTCGGCAGGCTCGCTGGATAGGGTCACCATGAGGGTCGCCGCGAAATGCATGTCGACTTCGAGGGTCGACTCGCCGACTTTGAAAGAGCAAACCTAGTCGCGCTACAACACATAGACGTGGTCGATCCTTGGGTGGTAGAGCACAAAACCTTTATTGAGAAGACGTACAATGACCGAGGCCAACAGAGGACGGACGGAGATATAATCAAAGAGCACAACTCATGTTTCACGTGTTGGTTCAAGCAGAAGCTTCTGTCGTACCCTTTACATGAGGATTCTTCCGCGGAAGAACAACTCATATTCGCCTTGTCACAGGGCGCTGAGCACAACCTGATGACCTATGAGGCGTACGATATCAACGACTACACATTCTACACCGAGAACAAGGACATGAAGAGCGATGGTTATCAGAACTCCGGGGTAACGATGGAATCCTACACCGGCAACGACAAGGACAGATACTACGGAAGGATCGAGGAGATCTGGGAGCTGAGCTATGCTGGAGAGAAGGTCCCGATGTTCCGTGTCAGATTGGCCAAGAGCGTCCTAAAAGAAGACCGGTATTTCACCACCATGGTTATACCCGAAGCCAAATCCAAGACCGCGGGCGCAAATGTCACCGCGAAAAATGAGCCATGGGTACTGGCTTCCCAAGTGGACCAATGCTTCTTCATTACCGGCCCGTCAAAGCCCAGTCGTGTTGTCGTGACGAGAGGCAAAAGGAAGATCATCGGAATGGATGGAGTAGCCAATGAGCAAGACTTCGACAAGTACGGTGACCCGAAGATCGAACATGACGACGACGATAAAGTAGCAGCACACACCACAAGAAGAAGCAGGACCACCCTACCTAAAGGACGTCCGTTCCATAGAATAACTCCATTTGTGAAAAAGAAGGGCAAGAAGATTGTGAACAGATAGCTAGCTAAGATCGATTGTATTTAAATCGTAGTCTTCATTTCTCGATTGTATTTTGACATTTTGAAATGATATTTCTTCTGTTCTAGTCCTCATGAATATTAAATTATGTTTATTATGGTATTGAATTTCTAACTCACAAAAAGTACTGAATTTGTTAATATATTGTGAACTCATTAATATTTTTAAATTTTTATGATATTTTTTCAAATATTTTCAAATAACAAATTTGATGATATTTTTTAATATTCATAAATAATTTCAAATAAGAAATTTGATGATGTTTTTTCACATTCATAAATGTTTTCAGATTTGATTTGTCATTTTCTAAAAAATATTAGAAACAATAATTTTTATCAATAAAAAATAAAAAAATAAAAAATAAAAAATAATTTTTATCAATAAAAAATAATCTTTATCAATAAATAATTAGATTTGATTTGCACCCTCCCTCCCTCCTCTACTCATCTCCTGTATATAGTGTAATATTTTTTATCAATAAAAAATAAAAAAAATAAAAGTTACTAATGGCGCACCAGGAGAGGGTGCGCCATTGTTATAAATAAAAAAAACTACTTATGGCGCACCCCTCGGTGGTGCGCCATTGCTATGGATGTACTTATGGCGCACCCCTGGGTGGTGCGCCATTGCTATCCCTTTCCCCCTCGCCCCCACGCCAGATCCCTTTCCCCCTCGCCGCCGACGACCCCTTTCCAGTGCACCCCGTCCCCACATCCAGCGTCCCTCTAGTTCGATTTGAACTCATCAGATCGCACGGTGACCGCGGCCCCCTTGTCGTTGCCGCGACCACCGTCGTCGTTGTCACGCGGGAAGACGTCCAGGAGGATCACCGTGTTTGGCTTCTTCCGTTCAGTGAACCAGCTCGAGCCGGGGTCTCGTGTAGCCGCCGCCGTCACCACCTTCTTCGTTCGTCCGCCCACATATCGTCACCCCGGCCTCGTCGAGCTCTCCTCCGGCCCTCCCCGTGGTGAGCGTCCTCCACCCCACCCATTCCCCCCTCTGTCGCATGCACCCGTCGCCCCCATCGGCCGCCCCTTCCCCCTGTTGCTCCCATCGCTGATGGTTCTGCTGCCGCTGCTCTGTTGTTTTGCTGCCACTGCTGACGCTGCTTGCTCTGCTGCGCTGCTTCCTGTCCTCGCACAGCCGCCCGCGTCCCGCGCGTCCTGGCCTCAGAATGGAAATAGGGTTGTTGTTCTAAACTGAAATGGATCAGAATGGAAAAGTGCGTGTTTCTCTCAAAAATTTCAAAAGAGTAGGATGGGTCTTTGTTCAAAAATGATTTATAGGAATTATAGGGTCTCCCAAAAAATTTGTGGCAATTTTATAAAAATTATTTGAATTAGTTTTAGTGCAACACAGGCAACTCAGAGTTTGAAAATGGCATTAAAGGAATTTGTTTTTGGGGTAAATTCTATTATGAAATAATTCGTACTGTTATTTAAATATAAATGAAATGATTTGGAACACCAAGCAAGAGTTACGTTTCAAGTTGCTGAACCTTTTCATATAAGCTTGCAGAAGATTTAATTGATGATACAGAAAATGAAAAACGAAGGTCATACCGATCCTAATTGGTATTATTTTCCTCAATTTTAAGTGTTGAATGAACACATAAAGAGAGTGCTAAGTGATTTCAATATATCAAGTTTCAGAATAATATATAGGATTGTTGGTTTTTAAACTTAGTTGCCATTGTTTCTATTTGTAACGGTCTGAAGAATGACTCATGCTGTTTGTGCTAACAATCTCTAAGTGAAAGCAACTAGTTGGAGTAGATTTGTGCACACAATACTCCTTCCAAGACAATTTGCTTCCAAGGAGTAGTTTCAGTTTGCTTGCGAGGAGTAGTTTCAGTAAAGTTTTAGCATGGTTTCAGTATAGTTTCAGCATGGTTTCAGTTTGCTTCCAAGGAGTTGTTCTCTGTCTGGTCCAATTCTGAAGAAATAAAAAGTGAATAGTTTGTTTGTTCCCTGTGTGGTCACTCTATTTTTTGAGTACTGACATTAGTTATGTTTGTTAGCAGCAAGATATTTAAATGAAGCTTGTTCTTTTTCAACTGTTCAACTGATGCCATGAAACTGAATATAGTAGTTGAAAACCCTGTTTTTCTTCCTGATCGTGAAAATTTGAAGTCCTGTTTGTGTTTTGGTTTTGTTGGTTGACAATTATGTTTAGTTTTTCATTTCATGGGTGCTGTAAAATGTGCAGGTGGTGAGTTGAGGCTCAACATACAACTTGTTTGGACTAACCAAGAGGACGAGGTATGTTGCTTGCCCAAGCTAAGTGACACGTACGCGCCAAGTTTTCTGTTATATAATTACATGTTAGTGCTTAGTTAAACTGCATGATACGACCATAGCAGATGGATGGTACTAGGTGTTGTTTTGTTTCTTGCCAATGTATTCAGAGAGCAGATGTGCCACTGCAGATTTCTTTTCTTGAAGGCAGCTCACATAAGTTGAGCTACAAGTGAACAACTTGCTGCTATTAGATCTGGAATGGAAGCTCACATAAGTTGACCTGATTTTTGTCCATATGAAAGCGGAGGACCATATGGTCTGTGGCCTTTTCATCCATATGAAAGTAGAGGCACATTGTGGTGCTAGTTTGCTGGGTTTTGTCTCCGACCATCGTGTCGTGATGATTTTGCAGGTACCCCGAGAGGCCCTTGAGTTTGCCAGAATGTTGATTAACTTCCATTCCGGCAAATTCGGGTACTCCATATGTCCTATTTTCAGCAAAGGACATGCTGAAATTTTCCGTGAATTTTAGCATGACTTTGCTAAAAATAGGACATATGGGGTACTTGCTACTAATGCATGGGCCGGGGTATCTTAGTACTTAATTAAGTAGGATCAACTACCCCTTTATTCTTGCTGCATTAAACCATAGGTGGCAATAGAGCCAAGTGATTAGGCCCAACTTAGAATTCTCCTTAGCATCGATAAACCCTAGATGATAAACCCAACATAGGTGGCAATAGAGCCAAGTGATTAGTGCCAAGTGATTAGGCCCAACCTAGGGTGCCTCGGCATCGATAAACCCTAAATGATGAAAACTTAACTTGGCTGTCCCGGATGCCTCGGTGTCGATGAGAACCTAAATGATGTACGCTTAGGCTTTTAGGATGCCTCGGCGTTGACAAACCCTAAATGATGAAAGCTTAGGCTTTTAGGGTGCCTCAGCGTCGACAAACCCTAAATGATGAGACCATGATCTTGTTCCTTGACAATAACCAACTTTTTGACCAAACTTTTTTCCTATTTAGAGCGAAACATGGCCCACAATGATGAGGCCGGTGGTTCGGGCGGCAAGCAATTGTGGGAGCTGTCCCAGGAGATGGAGGAACAACCTCACCGCTATGAGGACGCCGCGGAAGACACCGATCCTGACTACACAACCCCTAGTGGCGTCGGGGATGACAACACTGATGGTGCCGCCGAGGATGCCACCACTGATGATGGCTGCACACACACAGATGGCAGCCAACCGAAGAAGCAACGGAAGGACTGGCGCCCGAATGCGCTCCACACCCTCAAGGAGGAATTTACTCTAGTGGATTCCGACGGGCATCCAACGGAGCCCAAACATATAGTCAAGGGGTACTCGCTTCAGCTCGGGTGCATTCTCCGGAGCACCGTCTCGATCAACACCGAGAAACTTAGGCATAAGGACCACGGGAATTTGCGCAACCTCCTCTTCACGAATCTGCACGAACGATACAAGTTCCCCGCCGAATTTGAAAACACATGCCTCTCAGGGAATAAAGTGAATAGTGCCGCCCTCACGAGGATGAGCACGGCCCTGTCTACTTGGAGAAGCGCGGTGAAGAGAATGATTGATGAAGGTGATAGTTATGAGAAGATCAAGGCGAAATATCCTTTGATGAGCGAAGATGAGTACAAGGAGTTCAAGATCAAGTGTGAGAGCAGCGCAACCTCCGAATCAAGTCAGTGGGGGAAAGAAATGCGGGAGTTGAACTTAGGGGAACACAAACTCGGTCCCGGTGGTTACAGAGTGGCGGAGCCTATATGGGACAAGCAAGGCCTACCGCCCCGCTTCGAGCAAGGCCTACCGCCCCGCTTCGAGAAATACAGCGGTGACAAGCAGACCAGGAACTTTGTCAGGGCCCGGAACAAGGAGGACCCGATAACAAAGGAGCTTACCACGGATCCGAAGACCAGGGCGCTTGAGCTTGTTCTGGTAAGGAATACACCCCCGCGTAATTAGCTCCATATGGTTGCACTCTAATTAATCCCCAATATTTCTAAATGGTTCACGTTCCTTTCGCAGGACACTGAAAGCAATAGCGTGGGGTCGTCTCAGAGCTCCCCTTTTGACACCCCTTTAAATAGGGCGTTGAACATAATGAAAAAGAAGGATAAGCTCACTAAGCCGACGTCAGTTGGTCGTGTGGCCGGCAAAGGCTTGTCCACAAAATGGGGGTCATACTATACCGCTGGTGTGCAGAAGGAGAAAAAGACCAGCTCAGAAAGCCAGACGCGCGAGGTTGAAGCACTCAAGGCGCAAGTGGCGCGGATTCCGGAGCTTGTCCAAGAGCAAGTGGAACAACAACTGGGAACGAAGCCCAACACCATGGTGCCTACGTTGATTCATGGGCTGAGTACGTGGATTGCGGGCGGCCAACAGGGGCCTCCCCTGGTTCCCAGCTTCACGGCCAGCAACTCGCACAGCGCGCAGGCGGCGCCATTGGTGTCTCCGGCGGCGGCATTGGTGTCTCAGGCGGCGCCATTGGTGTCTCCGGCGGAGGCGGTATTCGTGTCTCCAGCGCCGGCACGGGCATTGGAGCTTAATGCACCCGGGTGTATGCCGGCCGGCACCTCGCCAGCAAGCGCCCCCTCCGTCAGTTGCACGCCCGCCATTGGCGGTGCCTCGACATTAGCCGAGCTCGATGGCATCACGGTAACTAAGCCTCTCGGCCGATGACTTCATCTCCTTGCCTTTGACTGGGCATCCTTGACGCCCTACATGTTTTCGCAGGGTGCCGCCGATGTTCCTTGTACTCTTCTGCACTTCATGGGCGGCGAGTTGGTCGATGTTGCCAAGGGCAGAATCGTTCAACCGGGCAACCGCATGTTCCACGGTAATCCGATGGCACCCACAGTGTATAGGGTTGAAGTGGTTCAGGTGCTGCCAGGCTGCGACGAGCTGTTACCTCCGATTCGACCCGCTGGGGCCGACGAAGAAGATGAGATGACCCTCAGCGCCTGCGTAAACTGGCCCCTGCTTTGGCCAAAGATCCAGATTCGTTTGGGGGCGGGGGACACCACCCCACAGACAAGACCGCCAGTCTGCCGGTGCCAAGCCATGGCAAGAACGCCGCAACGCTATCGAACCTGCCGGATATCGCTATGCCGGACATCCCTATGGCACAGGATACGGACATCCCTATGGCACAAGATCCGGATGACGACGACAACGACGACGATACATTTACCAAAGTCGCTAAGTACTTTGCCGAACATGGGTTCGCTGATGAGTTCTGCGGGCCTCTTTCTCAAGAACCCAACCAAGACGACCACTATGTAGCTGATACGACAAAGAAATCCAATTGCAACAGGCGTCGTCTAGCGTTCAGTTCTCAGGAGACGCCTCCAGCTCCCGCCTTCACCGAGCCTCAGATAGCTGAGGTGCGAAATATTATCAGCCCCAACACGCTCAAGAAGGCGGTCTGTGAGCAGAACTCGGTCCCATTATAGGAGATCAAGAAGAAGGGGCGGAAACGAAAGACTAACAAGGGCGCCGGTGCGAGCCAGCCGGCACCGAGTTCGATCCGTGCTCAGGATGGGCCACCTTCACCTAAGGATATCTCGAGGAGGGTGCATGTGGCGGGTAGGGCGTGCTACCGCCAAATATGCTCAATGCTGCAACCGGCGCTATGCGGAGTCTGCACGACAGTGTTCTTTCTTTGGAGAAGCGGCATCTCAGAGAGAATGATGTGGCATACCCGGTTTTCGTGGCCAAGGTGCCAGAGGGCAAGGGCTTTGTGGATGGCGACATCGGGGGTACGATCGTCCTGCGGTTTGATGACATCTTTGCTATGTTTAACCTTCATCCGCTGCACTACACCTTCGTTCGGCTGTTTTCGCTGAGTATGGAGATGCGGATCATTAGAGACAAGACCCCAGACCTCGTGATAGTCGACCCCTTCTACATGCGTGCCAAGCACTTGAGCAGCGCTGGGGACTGCCAAGTTGCGAGTTCACACCTCGAAGGCATCATTCTGGCAAAGCCAGATAAGGATAACTTCCTTGTGGCTTACTTTCCCGAGTAAGTCATCCCTTAACCTCCCCGTAACATATGATTTCTTAGATTTCAACCGTTCTTTTTTTTTCTAACATTCCGTGTTCTGTGCAGTGACACACATTGCACACTCATCCTCTTAAGCCCGAAATATTCCATGGCCACGTATTTCGACCCGAACCGTAACTCCAAGATAGACTACACAAATGTCAAGAAAGTTCTTGATGATGTTCTCCCCGGCTACGCCAAATCTGGAGGCACCTTCACCAGGGCAGTTCGTAAGTACGGCAAGCACACCTTCTCACACAATACAAATTTCTGCTGCGTCAAGCAGCCGCCTGGCGGTCAGAAGGATGCCTACTACGCCCTCCATCACATGCAGGCGATCGTAAGGGACCATCATCACCTTTTGCTACCAGATAGTCTCAAAGATTGGGCCGCGAGGTTGTCGGCAACCCAGGACGCGGACCTCAGACAAGAATTCTTTCGCATCCAGTCGGAGTTTGCGGACATCGTCCATCAAGATGTCCTTCATACCTCGGGGCAGTTCTACCTCAGATATCAACCGTCCAACAATGAGATAGATGGAACGCTACAAATGCAGGGTGACAACGACCGCGATTTCATGACCATCACGACAGACACAGCTTCATCCACGCTCTTGTCCAATGAGTCGAGTCGAAAGTAGTGATGTGTAGTTCTGAAACATTGATTGGCTCATGTTGTAATTAAACTTTAATGAATTGGTATGTCTCTTTGGTTTGGACAGTCATTCAACTTAGATGTAATCGATGCTATTTATTAGTAGGATCATGAATCGTTCTATTAATGTCTTGCTTTTCTCTTCCGAACCTTTTGTTGCATACTTACATATTGCTTATGTATTGTCTGTTGTCTATTGTTTGGCTTGTGCATAGAGATGCCGTCATATGTCGTGTACAAGGGTAAGGTTCCCGGAGTCTACGAGGACTGGGAGGAGTGTCGGAGACAGGTTCACCGTTTCAGCGGTAACTGTCGGCGTTCTGGGAACGGGGGTCCCCAGACTTGCCTGTCTATGGCCTGCGGCGTGGCTCAAAGGGGGGCCCAGCACGGCCCATCTTCATCAGCGCAAGCTCAAGACCCTCACAAGGGGCCAAGCCTCGCGGGGCGGACGACAAGGAGCTTCCTCAGGCACGGCCTCGTCAGGCTGGCTCGCGATGAGGCGGAGAGTTCAAGGCAGGGTACCTCGCGAGGTGCCCATGACGCAAGCCATGACGACCAAGAGCGCCTGCCGGGCGCCAGCCCGCGCAGTGTCCTTCTTTCCTCTTTGGTGCAAGGGGAGCAAGCGCAGGCGAGAGCATCAAGCAAAGGCGTCCATTTCGATGCAACAAGACCAAGACCAGTCCAACGGCAGGATGGAGGTCACCGTGGAGCCCAAGTCGGTGTCACCACCAGAGCCTTTAATAGGCGAGGACCAACTTTAGTCAGGATAAGTGTACTAGATGTTCCCCTTCAAATTGGCCAATTGTTGGCGCCCTTCCCGCTCAATATTTGGGAAGAGGCCCAGGGCCTTCGCCTATAAATAGGACTAGCCACCCACAGGGTAGGGAGAGATCGATCAATTCATCCGGCCGGCAAGGACACAGATCCATCCGGCCAAAGAGAGAGACCACAAGAACAGACCCTCACGAGGCTGTTCTTCCTTGTATTGTTCATCATCAGCACAAGAGGCGATCCACCACACACACACTGGAGTAGGGTATTACACCACAATGGTGGCCTGAACTAGTATAAATCCTGTGTCTCTTGTGTTGTTCTTCTTGTAGTTTAGATCCTAGCGATTCGACGAGGAACAGGTAGGTAGAAGGCAAAACCTCCACGCGCACCCCAGTGTTCGAACCTCAAGGGTCTGCCGGAACCCGAAAACCGACATTTGGCGCGCCAGGTAGGGGTGCTCCGGACTTTGTCTTCGGCCGCCCTGTTCTTCTCCGACCGTCGCGACCATGTCTGACGCACGCCGGGTTCGCGCCGAGCGCCGAGCCGCCCTCGCTTCCCGCGTCGCCCAGACGGCTCCCGTCGGCGGGCGCCCTCGTCGTTCCCCATCGCCTGCCGTCAACGCCGCCACCGGCCCGATGGGGAACGAGCAGCAAGCATCGTCCCAGCACCCGTCCATGAGGCGAGACGGCCGTACCGCTATGCCCTCGCTCACCCCCGCTGATTCTTCATCCCGCGCGCCCCGCGTGGCCATGGAGGCTCGAGCTGCGCTCATTGCGGCAAACGAGCTCCTGCGCTTCCACCCAGTCGACGACGTCTATGAAGAGTGGCTTGACCGAGTCGCTGAACTCGTCTGCGCCGCTGTGGGCTCCCCTACGCCAACTTTCTTGCTGCACCGCGCCCCTCCATGCGCGGGCAATGAAGCTCCTGGGGCGCCTCAGCCGCCTCCCCCTCAAGAAGGCGCCCTGGCTCCAAGGCGTGTGGCCCCTGGGTGGAACCCGCCCCGTCAGGAACCAGCGTAGCGGGAGCAGAGCTGCCAAGAGGTCCCACACCCTCGAGAAGCTGCCCGAGCGCTCCCTGCTCCGGCTCGTCCCGACCACGCTCCTGCTCCAGCACGTCAAGACCCCGCGCTGCACCCAGCTGCGGCGCACGGGGACCCGCAAGACCGAGCCCTTCGTCCTCCAAGCCTCCTGTGGCCACAGCGGGCTGCCGCGCCTTCACCACCGAGCTACGCACCGTCGCATGGCCCGGCAAGTTCAAGCCAGACCTGCCTCCTCGCTACGACGGAACGACAGACCCTGCAGAGTTCCTTCAGCTCTACAAGCTGGGCATCGAGGCTTCCAACGGAGACGAGAAGGTCATGACGAACTGGTTCCCCATGGCTCTCAAGGACGGGGCCCGCACCTGGCTTCTGAACCTGGCCCCAGGCACGATCTCCTCCTGGGACGAGATGCACACCCGCTTCATCGCCAACTTCCAGGGTACTCGCGACCGGCCACCCGCCGTGAGCGACATGCGTCGCATCAAGCAACAACCGGGGGAAACCCTGCAGAAGTACATCCAGCGCTTCAACAACGCGCGCCTCAAGATTCCCAAGGTGACCGAGGAGGCCATCATCTCAGCCTTCTCTGACGGCGTGCGTGGCGTCAAGATGAAGGAGGACCTTGCAATGCATGAAGATCTGTGCACTTCCTTGGAGCTGTTCAACCTAGCGACCAAGTGCGCCAGGGCTGAGGAAGGGCGTCTCTCCCTCCTCGAATTGCCTGCCGCAGACCTTGAAGAGAAGAAGCCCAAGGCCAAGACGTGAAGCGCAAGGGGGTTGCCGTGCTCGCGGCAGAACCAGACACCAAGCGGGGCAGAGATCAGCCCGAATCCTCCAAGGGCAGTCGGTACTGTGTGTACCACGACCTCCACACCCACAACACCAATGAATGCCAAGAGCTCAGGGCCGTGCGTGAAGGACGGACTGGCCGGCGTCCCAACCGCAACGACCGGGGCTACGGCCGAGGAGGAGGAAGGAACGCAGGACGCTGGGAAGACCGCGGCCCACGTCAAGGGTGGCGCGACCAACCTCGCGAGGATCGCTGGCAGGCCGCTTCGCGAGGGAGGCTGGAGGGATCAGCCTCGCGAGGATCGCCCGCAAGGTAACGCAGGCCTCCCTCCGCTATCGCTGCAGCCAAGGAGAAATGAGGACCGTCATCAGGACGAAGGGGCTGGGGGCTTCCAGGAACCACGTGCGATCGCCTGCATCCTAGGCGGAGCTCAAGACTCAGCCTCTCAACGCATCTTCAAGCAGTTCACCCGCGAGGTGAATGCAGTCCTCCCCAAGCTCGAGGCCACGCGCCCTCTCAGGTGGTCGGCGTGCGCCATCACGTTCAGCTCAGCGGATCAGCTCAAGTGCGCGGCCACAGCCGGAGTCCTCCCGATGCTTTGTTCCCCAATCATCAGCAACGTGCTAGTCACCAAGACCCTCATTGATGGCGGGGCAGGGCTCAAAGTCCTGTCCGTGGAAACATTCAACAATCTCCAAGTACCCTACAGTCAGCTTCAGCCCACCAAGCCTTTCTCCGGAGTCACCGACGGCTCCACGGTCCCGATTGGGCAGGTCCACCTCCCTGTCACCTTCGGGGCACGCGACAACTACCGCACCGAGCTCATGGACTTCGACGTCGCCCACATTCGCCTGCCGTACAACGCCATCCTCGGGTACCCAGCGCTGGCCAAGTTCATGGCCGTAACCCACCACGGCTACAACGTCCTCAAGATGCCAGGAAGTGGCGGAGTCATCACGGTGCCCTGCGAAGAGAGAGACGTAGTCTGCTCCCTAGAGAGAGCCTTTCAGGTCGCATCACTGGAAGACCCGGATAATGGAAGCAGGAGGCTTCCCGAGGCCGCCCCCAAGAAGAAGAAGACATCGACCGGCCCGGCCCCTCAGGAGGCAGGTCCCTCTGGGCCCGCGCCTGCTCAGGGGGAACCTCCCTCCATCGCATAGGGAAGCGCACCCGGCGCCCTCCTCAGGCAGGGCTCGGGGGCTCTCGCCTGGAGGGCCCTTGACCTCGCCAAGGTCACGAGGGAGGCGCTTGGGCACCACATGGAGGCGTGTTTCGAAGCATGTTTCTATCGAGAAGGAGCAAGGCAAGGAGGGCCAAACCCTCAGGAGTTCGTCAGCAAGACCATTCAGGAGCTACAGGAGTCAAGGGTCATGAGAGGCAGCCGCCGCTTACCCGCTGTGGCCCCCCATCTAGGCGAGGATGGTGGGCTGCGCGTCTGCATCGACATACCAGGGCTCAACCAAGCCGCGTCTCAAGAGCGCCTCTGGCCTTCGTGAGTGGGACGCTGCGAGGGCCCGCCCCACAGCTACGTTCGCATGCCTTACGGCTTGCCGAACGCAGCTGCTACGTACCGGCGCATCATGAGGGCCATCCTGGAGGCTCAAGAGATCAGGCATTCCGCAGCCCTGGCGGAGATGGAGATGGTCCGCGAGGAGCCACCAGCGCCTCCGGAGCCTCCTGAGGCCCCAGGGCCTGGGGGCTCATGAGGATCTGCTCCCGCAGCCCACCGAGTCTGCTGCGTTAACACCCCTTCGTCTTCAGCATCATCAGGTGACATCTTTCTAGTTTCATTTCCAGCTGGGAGCGCCCCCAGGGCTGCATTATTCCCAGGCCGCATGGGTCCGTCCTTGTGGCATGTATCTCTTTTATTTCATGTTCTTAGCTCACTCTGCTGGGGGCGCCCCTCGGGCTGCATTATCCCCAAGCCGCTCGGGTCAGACCCAGTGGCATGTACCCCTCTTGCATTTATCTTAGGGTCGTGTTTTCGACCCGTCATGCTTGTTGCTTGGTGCCTGTTTATGGTACCTCTTTTTCTTCCTGGATGTCGCAAGCTTGCGCGTTAAAGGGGGGTGCCTGAGCATCGCGACTCAGGGCTCCTACCGGCTCTCTGGCCCTCACCCTCTGGTCTGCCCACGGCATCGCGCCCCGGCACACCAGCGACGGCTGAGACCAGCCCGAGAGCCGGGACCCGAGGACGTAGAGTTTCGACATCTAACCAAGCTTGCGCGTTAAAGGGGGGGGTGCCTGAGCATCACGACTCAGGGCTCCTACCGGCTCTGCGGCCCTCACCCTCTGGTCTGCCCACGGCATCGTGCCCGGCACACCAGCGACGGCTGAGACCAGCCCGAGAGCCGGGACCCGAGGACGTAGAGTTTCGACATCTAACCAAGCTTGTGCGTTAAAGGGGGGGGGGTGCCTGAGCATCGCGACTCAGGGATCCTACCCGCTCTCCAGCCCTCACCCTCTGGTCTGCCCACGGCATCGCGCCCCGTCACACCAGCGACGGCTGAGACCAGCCCGAGAGCCGGGACCTGAGGACGTAGAGCATCGGCATCTAGCCAAATTTACAGGAACACACTCCAAGATAAGGCCCAGAGCCAGGCGCAACCCGCCTTGGGGTAGGACCCCGTGAGTCCCGAGCTGGATCACGGGTGAACTAGCACACCTCGCTAGGCCTTTCACACCTCGCCGCCTCTCCAAGGCAACTAACGGATGACCGTCGTTTGTCGCGGCGAACTCTCGTTTCTTCTATGATGAGCCTGTAGGGTTCCCCCAGGAGCATCGTCATGCGAGGCCCCCACAGTGTCTTCTTCACCCTCGTCCACACAAACCGCTTTCACGTTAAAGGGGGGGTGCCTGAGCATCACAACTCAGGGCTCCTACTGGTTCTCCAGCCCACACCCTCTGGCCATGTCCACGGCATCGCGACCTGGCATGCCAGCGACGGCTGAGACTTGCTCGGGGGCCGGGACCCGAGGACGTAGAGCAGAAAGGAGAGCGAGGGCGAGAGGGGAGAAGCACGTGGTGACCTCGCCAAACAACCCTCCGACGGCCAAGACACGGACTTAGCGCCACACCAGGAAGCGTTCCTGACCCTCGAGATAAGTCACCCCCCGGGAACACTAGCTATCGCAGCACCGTCCCCGCACCTAATACCATTCCGTCTTAGCAACGTCGCTCTCCTTTCTCACTGAATGATGGCTGCTTGAGCGCCAAGGGGGACCTCCTGAGCATCGCGACTCAGGGGCTCTTACCGGGCCCCGGGCCGCTCACCTCCTGGCCTTGACCACGGCATCGTGACCTGGCATACCAGCGACGGCTGAAGCCGCCTTGGGACTGGGACCTGTCGGCGCAGAGCACCAAGCCCTCACGAGGTCTGACAGGAAGGAACTAAGCTAAGACCAAATAACCACTTCGCACTGCTTCATAATGAGCATCATATTGACAAAAGGAGCTACAGACACCTTACAAGCCCCCACGGGGTGTGTTCTTGGCTCCTCGTAGGGACAAAAGACGCATATCCTAAGGAGTCCTAACTACAGGAACCGCAGCAGCAGACGCCATCATCAACAGTGGGCCGTCAGGCACCAGCGCCAACCTCATCAAGATCAGAGACGGCGGCGGCCTAATGAGCCCGTCCTGCTCCGAGAACGGCGCAGGCTTGGGGGCTCGTAGCTGTCGTCGCTCGTCTCCGGAGTCGCGAAGGGCTCGGCGGAGCCACTGGATCCTTAGAGGCGTCCGCTGCCACCGGAGGAGCTGCTAGAAGGGCGAGTGGCAGGCCTAGTCCTCGCCGCCCTGGAGCTCCGGCCGCTGCCTCTGGGGCAGCACTCCAGCCGGCGCCCTTCTTCGTCGAAGACCTTGAAGAGCATCGCGGAAGCGCCATCGAACTCCAAGTGGATCACGAGGGCGCCCCTCGTGCCACAAACCCGGGCGATCTCGCCCCAGCCATGGGTCATGAAGACCTTACCTGGAGCGACTACCTCGACATCCGCATCGGTCGTGGGGGTCTGGCAGTCAGTGTGCTGCAGCCGGAGCCTGAAAGGCCCCCTTGACGGGATCTCAAAGGCGAAGGAAGGAGGGAGGCGAATCCAAGATCGAGGAGGCATGGCGGCGTGGATCACAAACTCTCGGGAGGAGCCCTCGGCGTGGATTCGAGGAGGAACAACACGCACTGCTGTGCCCCGCCGGCGCCGACGGCGGCGTCGTCCGTGGTGCTCGGCGTCAACTCCTGCAGGGCCTTCGAGGTGGGCGTACAAGGGCAACGGAAACCCCGGCGGCGGTCGCTCGCACCAAGGCCTCGACACCTCCTGCCGCACACCCTCATCTCGGCGGTAGAGGACCAACCGCTTCTTCGGCGGGAGCGGGTCAGGACCCTCTCAGGGGGCCTTTCCCTTCTCCTTTGCGGAGAACCGGCGGATCGGAGCCATTTCGGCAAGGCGGGGCAATGGCGAAGATGAAGAGGAGGAAGAATAGCAGAGGAAGATGAACTGGAATGACTCGCGCCGATCGATACTTGTAGCCGGAGGAGGCCAACCGTCGGCTTCCACGATCGCAGGTAATCATGACCCGTTTTTGCATGCAGGGACTTGTCAGTTCGTGCAGTTGCCGAGGCGTCGTGGGGGAGCGGGGACGCCCACGTCCAATCAACCGCCACGCGGCGCCCAAGGCCGTAGGCTCTAAGGGCCCACGACGCTTCGCACTTGCCCTTTCGCCTCTCTGCTCGGCCAAGTCCGGGCGCGCCTTGGGCCCGGAGGCTACTGTCGGCATTCTAGGAACGTGGGTCCCTAGACTTGCCTGCCTGCGGCCTGCGGCGTGGCTCAAAGGGGGGCCCAGCATGGCCCATCTTCATCAGCGCAAGCTCAAGACCCTCGCGAGGGGCCAAGCCTCGCGGGGCGGATGACAAGGAGCTTCCTCAGGCACGGCCTCGTCAAGCTGGCTCACGATGAGGTGGAGAGTTCAAGGCGGGGTACCTCGTGAGGTGCCCATGACGCAAGCCATGACGACCAAGGGCGCCTGCCGGGCGCCAGCCCGCGCAGTGTCCTTCTTTCCTCTTTGGTGCAAGGGGAGCAAGCGCAGGCGAGAGCATCAAGCAAAGGCGTCCATTTCGGTGCAACAAGACCAAGACCAGTCCAACGGCATGATGGAGGTCACCGTGGAGCCCAAGTCGGCGTCACCACCAGAGCCTTTGACAGGCGAGGACCAACTTTAGTCAGGATAAGTGTACTAGATGTTCCCCTTCAAATTGGCCAATTGTTGGCGCCCTTCCCGCTCAATATTTGGGAAGAGGCCCAGGGCCTTCGCCTATAAATAGGACTAGCCACCCACAGGGTAGGGAGAGATCGATCAATCCATCCGGCCGGCAAGGACACAGATCCATCCGGCCAAAGAGAGAGACCACAAGAACAGACCCTCGCGAGGATGTTCTTCCTTGTATTGTTCATCATCAGCCCAAGAGGCGATCCACCACACACACACTGGAGTAGGGTATTACACCACAATGGTGGCCTGAACCAGTATAAATCCTGTGTCTCTTGTGTTGTTCTTCTCATAGTTTAGATCCTAGCGATTCGGCGAGGAACAGGTAGGTAGAAGGCGAAACCTTCGTGCGCACCCCAGTGTTTGAACCTCAAGGGTCTGCCGGAACCCGAAATCCGACAGTAATAGTTACAAAGGGTACACCACTAGGGCGGAGGCCGAATCTAGATATGCCCGCTATCTAGAGGGAGAGAGGAGGGAGCGTTGGAGGAACCGGATGAAGACCAGTTTGATTGCGATGATGCTCATCGTGATGACCGCAGCTCTCTTTTATGTGATGGTAGTTTAGATGATCGATATCGACTTGTAATGTGAAGACAAAATCGATACTCGCGGTCTTGAGACTTGTAATGTTTTATCTTTGTTCGGTCTTTTGAATTCGGAGACTAATATGATGAATTGTATTCGGAGACTAATCTTCTATTGTGTTCGATGAATCTGCTGTTGCTGTGTGCTGCTGTCTATATTCTGTCCAATAATATATTTTGTAACCTGTGCAAAAATCAGAAAAGCAAAAAAAAACAAATATTCGTACTAATGGCGTATCACCACAAGGTGCGCCATTAGTATGCCAAAGGATACTAATGGCGCATCAAGGCAGAATGCGCCATTAGTATGACAAAGCACATGGTTACATATGCCCCCCCGGGAGGCATACTAATGGCACACTGCCTGGTGCGCCATTAGTACACCAGATACTAATGGCGCACCAGTGGTGCGCCATTACTAAAAAATACTAGTGGTGTGCTACTAATGGCGCACCAGTAGTGCGCCATTAGTAGGCAAAACCGGTGCGCCATTAGTAGGCCTTTTCCTAGTAGTGTAGGTACTTCAAGCAAGTGTTGTATGTTGTTGGGGAGCTCAGAGGAGAGATGATCAGGTCACCAACCGTCTGGACTCCTACCAAGATCCGCACTAGCCCAAGATGGCATCCATACTTCAAGGTGAGCACTAACAATATGTAGTTCGTGCCTTGATATGTTGTTATTGTTTTGTTGTGGCCATAACAACAACTTGTAATGCCATTCCAGGATTGCATTGGAGCAATAGATGGTATTCATGTTACTGCCAGAGTACCGAGGTCACAAGCATCAACATATAGAGGGAGGAAGCACTACACAAGCCACAATGTGCTAGCTGTTGTTGACTTTGATCTGAAGTTCACATATGTGCGGGCTACCTGGGAAGGATCAACACATGATGCTAGCATTCTTAGTGACAACATGAGTCAACATGTTGGCATCAACATCCCCGATGGCAAGTTCTACCTAGGAGATGCTGGTTGTGCATGTCGACCGGGTGTTCTTCCACCCTTCAGGAAAACCAGGTACCATCTGAACAAGTTCTTTGATGGAAATATGCCCTAGAGGCAATAATAAAATGGTTATTATTATATTTCCTTAATCATGATAAAGGTTTATTATTCATGCTAGATTTGTATTGATCGAAAACTTAAATACATGTGTGAATACATAAATACATAAACAAATACTGTGTCCCTAGTAAGCCTCTACTAGACTAGCTCGTTGATCAAAGATGGTTAAGGTTTCCTAACTGTAGGCATGTGTTGTCATTTGATAATGGGATCACACCATTAGGAGAATGCTGTGATGGACAAAACCCATCCGTTAGCTTAGCATATTGATCGTTCAGTTTATTGATATTGCTTTCTTGATGACAAATACATATTCCTTCGACTATGAGATTATGCAACTCCCGAATACCGGAGGAATACCCTGTGTGCTATCAAACGTCACAACGTAACTGGTTGATCATAAAGACACTCTACAGGTATCTCTGAAGGTGTTTGTTGAGTTGGCATAGATCGAGATTAGGATTTGTCACTCCGACTATCGGAGAGGTATCTCTGGGCCCTCTCGGTGATACACATCATAAGAAGCCTTCCAAGCAAAGTGACTAAGGAGTTAGTTGCAAGATGATGTATTATGGAACGAGTAAAGAGACTTCCGGTAACGAGATTGAACTAGGTATGAAGATACCGACGATCGAATCTCGGGCAAGTAACATACTGACAAACAAAGGGAATTACGTATGTTGTTATAACGGTTGGACCAATAAAGATCTTCGTAGAATATGTAGGAACCAATATGGGCATCCAGGTTCCGCTACTAGTTATTGACAAGAGAGGTGTCTCGGTCATGTCTATATAGTTCTCGAACCCGTAGGGTCCGCACGCTTAACGTTCGTTGACGACATAGTGTTAAATGAGTTATATGATTTGGTGACCGAATGTTGTTCGGAGTCTCGGATGAGATCACGGACATGATGAGGAGCTCCAGAGGTAAAAATTGATATATAGTACGATGATATTCGGAGACCGGAGGAGCTTCAGAGTCCACCAGGTAGTTATCGGGTCGCCAGAAGGGGTTCCGGACAACCCCAGTAGGTGTATTAGCCTAATGGCCTAGGGGGAGACAGACCATCCCACAAGGGGGCTAGGGCGCCCCTCTCCCTCGCCGCCGGCCCTAAGGAAGGAAAGGGGGAGGGCTAGCCCCTCCTGCCTTCCCCTCCACATGTGAGAAAGGAAAGGGGGGCGCCACCCTCCCCTGCCTTTCCCCTCTCACCTAGAAAGGAAAGGGGGGCGCGTCTTGGGGACGACCCCAAGTAGGATTCAGCCTACTTGGGGTGCCTCATTGGCTGCTCCTCGACGACAATCTCTTAGCCTTGTGTGGGCACCCCCCTCCACAGTTTAGTCCCTCAGTCATATTTTCGTAGTGCTTAGGCGAAGCCCTGCGGTGATAGCATCACCATCACCGTCACCATGCCATCATGCTGCTAGAACTCATCCACTACTTCGCTGTCTTGCTGGATCAAGAAGGTGAGGACGTCACCGAGCTAAACGTGTGCTGAACACGGAGGTGCCATATGTTCGGTACAAGATTGGTTGGATCGTGAAGAAGTTTGACTACATCAACCACATTACTAAACGCTTCCGCTTACGGTCTACGAGGGTATGTAGACACACTCTCCCCTCTTGTTGCTATGCATCTCCATGGATAGATCTTGCGTGTGCATAGAATTATTTTTGTTTTCCATGCAACATTCCCCAACAGTGGCATCCGAGCCAGGTCTATGTGTAGATGATATGCACGACTATAACAGAAAAGGTTGTGGGCAGTGATAGTCATACTGCTGACCACTAACGTCTTATTTTGATTCAGGAGTATTGTGGGATGAAGTGGCCCGGACCAACCTTACATGTCCATGCACATGAGACCGGTTCCACCGACTGTCATGCAAGTTCTGCATAAAGGTAGCTGGCGAGTGTCTGTTTCTCCTACTTTAGTTGAATCGAATTTCACTACGGCCGATCCTTGAAGAAGATTAAAACGACAAACTTAATGAATCACCGTTGTGGTTTTTGCATAGGTAAGAACGGTTCTTGCTAGAAGCCCGTAGCAGCCATGTAAAACTTGTAACAACAAAGTAGAGGATCTCTAACTTGTGTTGCAGGGCATGTTGTGATGTGATATGGTCGAGACGTGATGTGATATATGTTGATGTATGAGATGATCATGTTTTGTAATATCGACAACCTGCGGGAGCCTTAGGGTTGTATATTTATTGTAATTGCTTTACTTTATCGCTATGCATTAGCAATAGTTGGCGAGATGACTCCGACACAATGATGGAGATCAAGGTGTCGAGCCAGTGATGATGGAGATCATGACGATGCTTTGGAGATGGAGATCAAAACACAAGATGATGACGACCATATCATGTCACATATTTTGATTGCATGTGATGTTTATCTTTTATGCATCTTATTTTGCTTAGAACGGCGGTAGCACTATAAAATGATCCCTTCACTAAATTTCAAGATAAAAGTGTTCTCCCTAAGTATGCACCATTGCCAAAGCTCGTTGTCTCAAAGCACCACGTGATGATTGGGTGTGATCGACTCTACATTCACATACAACGGGTGTAACCCAGTTTTGCACATGCAGAATACTTGGGTTAAACTTGACCAGCTTGACACGAAAGGTCGAACGTGAGTCATATAGTAGATATGATCAACATATATAGAGATGTTCGCCATTGAGGACTACCCCATCTCACGTGATGATCGGACATGGGTTAGTTGATTTGGATCATGTATCACTTAAATAACTTGAGGGATGTTAATTTAAGTCGGAGTTCATTAGTAATTTGATTAATTGAACTTAAACTTATCATGAACTTAGTCTTAGTAGTTTGGCATAATTATGTCGTAGATCAATAGCTCGCGATGTAGCTCCCATGTTTTTTGATACGTTCCTAGAGAAAAATAAGTTGAAAGATGATGGTAGCAATAATGCAGACTTGGTCCATGATCTGAGGATTATCCTCATTGTTGCACAGAAAAATTATGTCCTTGATGCACCGCTAGATGACAGACCTGCTGCAGGATCTACTGCAGATGTTATGAACGTTTGGCAGGCTCAATCTGATGACTACTTAATAGTTTAGTGCCCCATGCTTTACGGCTTAGAATCGGGGCTCCAATGACGTTTTTGAAACGCCAAGGAACATATGAGATGTTCCAAGAGCTGAAATTGGTATTTCATACTTATGCTCGTGTTAAGAGGTGTGAGACCTCTGACAACTACTTTGCTACTAGATGGAGGAGAATAGCTCAGCCAGTGAGCACGTGCTCAGAATGTCTGGGCTACAATCGCTTGAATCAAGTGGGAGTTCATCTTCCAGATAAGATAGTGATTGACAAAGTTCTCTAGTCACTATCACTAAGCTACTAGAACTTCATGATGAACTATAATATGCAAGGGATGACGAAAATGATTCCTGAGCTCTTCAGGATACTGAAATCGGCATAGGTAGAAATCAAGAAAGAGCATCAAGTATTGATGGTTAACAAGACCACTAGTTTCAAGAAAAAGGGCGAGTAAAAGAAAGATAACTTCAAGAAGAATGGCAAGCAAGTTGCCACTCCCATGAAGAAGCCCAAAGCTGGACCTAAGCCTGAAACTGAGTGCTTCTACTGCAAAGGGAATGGTCACTAGAAGCGAAACTGCCCCAAATACTTGGCGGATAAGAAGAATGGCAAAGTGAACAAAAGTATATTTGATATATATGTTATTGATGTGTACCTTGCTAGTATTCGTAGTAGCCCCTTGGTATTTTGATACTTGTTCAGTTACTAAGATTAGTAGCTCAAAACAGGAGTTGCAGAATAAACAGAGGCTAGTTAAGGGAGAGGTAACGATGTGTGTTGGAAGTGTTTCGAATATTGATATGATCACCATCGACACACCCTCTACCTTCGGGATTAGTGTTGAGCCTAAATAAATGTTATTTGGTGTTTGCGTTGAGCATGAACATGATTAGATCGTGTTTATTACAATACAATTATTCATTTAAGTCTAAGAATAATTGTTGTTCTGTTTACATGAATAAAACCTTCTATGGTCATACACCTAATGTGAATGGCTTGTTGAATCTCGATCAAAGTGATACACATATTCATAATATTTATGCCAAAAGATGCAAAGTTGATAATGATAGTGCAACATACTTGTGGCACTACTATTTAGGTCATATTGGTGCAAAGCGCATGAAGAAACTCCATGCAGATGGACTTTTGGAGTCAGTTGATTATGAATTATTTGATACTTGCGAACTATGCCTCATGGGCAAGATGACTAAAACTCCGTTCTCCGGAACATGGAGCGAGCTAATGACTTATTGAAAATAATACATATCTGATACATCTCCAATGTATCTATAATTTTGTTATTGTTCCATGCTGTTATATTATCATTCTTGGATGTTTTACAATCATTTTATATCATTTTTTGGTACTAACCTATTGACATAGTGCCCAGTGCCAGTTGTTGTTCTCTGCATGTTTTCTACGTCGCAGGAAATCAATATCAAACGGAATCCAAATGCAACGCAACTCCTCGAGGAATTTTTTTGGCCCAGAAGAATGCCAATGGGCCAAGGAAGCACCTGAGGGGCTGCTCGAGGGGAGCAACACCCACCAGGGCGCGCCAGGGGGCCCAGGCGTGCCCTGGGGGGTTGTGCCCACCTCGGGTGCCCCCGAACCGCCTCTTTTCTTTATAAATACCCAAATATTCTAGAAACCCTAGGGGAGCCGATGAAAATCAATTCCATCCGCCGCAGAGTCCAGAACCACTAGAACCAATCTAGACACCGTCATGGAGGGGTTCACCACTTCCATTAGTGCCTCTTCGATGATGCGTGAGTAGTTCTTTGTAGACCTACGGGTCCGTAGTTAGTAGTTGGATGGCTTCCTCTCTTTCTCTTGATTATCAATACAATGGTCTCTTGGAGATCCATATGATGTAAGCATTTTTGCGGTGTGTATGTTAGGATCCGATGAACTTTGAGTTTATAATCAGATCTATGTTTTATCCATGAAAGTTATTTGAGCCTTCTTTGATCTCTTATATGCATGATTGCTTATAGCCTCGTATTTCTTCTCTGATATTTGGGTTTTGTTTAGCCAACTTGATCTATTTATCGTGCAATAGGAAGAGGTGCTTTGTAGTAGGTTCGATCTTACGGTGCTTGATCCCAGTGACAGAAGGGGAACTGACACGTATGTATCGTTGCTACTAAGGATAACAAAATGGGATCAATATCTCCGCAATAGATAAACAGACCCCGCCTACATCATGTCATTGTTCTTATTGCATTACTCCATTTTTCCATGAACTTAATGCACCAGATGCATGCTGGATAGCGGTCGATGTGTGGAGTAATAGTAGTATATGCAGGCAGGAGTCGGTCTACTAATATTGGACGTGATGCCTATGTAATGATCATTGCCTGGATATTGTCATGATTATTTGAAGTTCTATCAATTGCCCAACAGTAATTGTTTTCCCACCGTTTGCTATTTTTCTCGAGAGAAGCCACTAGTGAAACCTACGACCCCCGGGTCTCTTCTCATCATATATGCCTTGGCGATCTATTTTCCTTTGCATTTTTTTCAGATCTATTAAACCAAAAATACAAAAATACCTTGCTGCAATTTATTTGTTCCGCGATCTATTTATTCTATCCACCACTTTTACCTCACGTTATTTGCCTATTTTGAGGCGCCGTACCCGGAAGGGATTGACAACCCCTTTAACACGTTGGGTTGTGAGTATTTGTTATTTGTGTGCAGGTGCTGTTTACATGGTGTGAGGAGATTCTCCTACTGGTTCGATAACCTTGGTCCCATCACTGAGGGAAATACCTACCGTCGCTATATTGGCTCTGTTGGGGAACGTAGTAATTTCAAAAAAATTCCTACGCACACGCAAGATCATGGTGATGGCATAGCAACGAGAGGGGAGAGTAATGTCCACGTACCCTCTTAGACCGTAAGCGGAAGCGTTATGACAACACGGTTGATGTAGTCGTACGTCTTCACGATCCGACCGATCCAAGCACCGAATGTACGGCACCTCCGAGTTCAGCACACGTTCAGCTCGATGACGATCCCCGGACTCCGATCCAGCAAAGTGTCGGGGATGAGTTCCGTCAGCACGACGGCGTGGTGACGATGATGATGTTCTACCGGCGCAGGGCTTCGCCTAAACTCCGCGACGATATGACCGAGGTGGAATATGGTGGAGGGGGGCACCGCACACAGCTAAGGAACGATCACGAAGATCAACTTGTGTGTCATGGGGTGCCCCCTGCCCCCGTATATAAAGGAGCAAGGGGGGAGGTGGCCGGCCCTAGGAGGGGGCGCGCCAAGTGTGGAGTCCTACTAGGACTCCCTAGTCCTAGTAGGATTCCACCTCCCTTGTTGGAGTAGGAGAAGGGGAAAGAGGGGGAGAGGAAGAAGGAAAGGGGGGCTGCGCCCCTTGTCCAATTCGAACCAGAGTGGGGGCGCATGCCTCCTTCCTTTTGGCCTCTCTCCCCTACTCCCGTATGGCCCAATAAGGCCCATATACTCCTCGGCGAATTCCCGTAACTCTCCGGTACTCCGAAAAATACCCGAATCACTCGGAACCTTTCTGAACTCCGAATATAGTCATCCAATATATCGATCTTTACGTCTCGACCATTTCGAGACTCCTCGTCATGTCCCCGATCTCATCCGGGACTCCGAACTCCTTCGGTACATCAAAACTCATAAACTCATAATATAACTGTCATCGAAACCTTAAGTGTGCGGACCCTACGGGTTCGAGAACTATGTAGACATGACCTAGAACTATTCTTGGTCAATAACCAATAGCGGAACCTGGATGCCCATATTGGCTCCTACATATTCTACGAAGATCTTTATCGGTCAAACCACATAACAACATACTTTGTTCCCTTTGTCATCGGCATGTTACTTGCCCGAGATTCGATCGTCGGTATCCAATACCTAGTTCAATCTCGTTACCGGCAAGTCTCTTTACTCGTTACGTAATGCATCATCCCGTAACTAACTCATTAGCTACATTGCTTGCAAGGCTTATAGTGATGTGCATTACCGAGAGGGCCCAGAGATACCTCTCCGACAATCGGAGTGACAAATCCTAATCTCGAAATACGCCAACCCAACATGTACCTTCGGAGACACCTGTAGTACTCCTTTATAATCACCCAGTTATGTTGTGACGTTTGGTAGCACCCAAAGTGTTCCTCCGGTAAACGGGAGTTGCATAATCTCATAGTCATAGGAACATGTATAAGTCATGAAGAAAGCACTAGCAACATACTAAACAATCAAGTGCTAAGCTAACGGAATGGGTCAAGTCAATCACATCATTCTCCTAATGATGTGATCCCGTTAATCAAATGACAACTCTTTCGTCCATGGTTAGGAAACATAACCATCTTTGATAAACGAGCTAGTCAAGTAGAGGCATACTAGTGACACTATGTTTGTCTATGTATCCACACATGTATTATGTTTCCGGTTAATACAATTCTAGCATGAATAATAAACATTTATCATGATATAAGGAAATAAATAATAACTTTATTATTGCCTCTAGGGCATATTTCCTTCAGTCTCCCACTTGCACTAGAGTCAATAATCTAGTTCACATCATCATGTGATTTAACACCAATATTCACATCTGTATGTGATTAATACCCATAGTTCACATCGTCATGTGATCAACACTCAAAGGGTTTACTAGATTCAATAATCTAGTTCACATCGCTATGTGATTAACACCCAAAGAGTACTAAGGTATGATCATGTTTTGCTCGTGAGAGAAGTTTAGTCAACGGGTCTGTCATATGACAGAGTCGTATGTATTTTGCAAATATTCTATGTCTACAATGCTTTGCACGGAGCTACTCTAGCTAATTGCTCCCACTTTCAATATGTATCCAGATTGAGACTTAGAGTCATCTGGATCGGTGTAAAAGCTCGCATCGATGTAACTCTTTACGACGAACTCTTTTATCACCTCCATAATCGAGAAACATATCCTTATTCTGGTAAGGATAATTTTGACCAATGTCCAGTGATCTACTCCTAGATCACTATTGTACTCCCTTGCCAAACCAGGGCAGAGTATATAATAGGTCTGGTCCATAGCATGGCATACTTTTATAGAACCTATGACTGATGCATAGGGAATGACTTTCATTCTCTTTCTATTTTCTGCCGTGGTCGGGTCTTGAGTCTTACTCAATTTCACACCTTCGCAACACAGGCAAGAACTCTTTCTTTGACTGTTCCATTTTGAACTATTTCAAAATCTTGACAAGGTATGTATTTATTGAAAAACTTATCAAGCGTCTTGATCTATCTCAATAGGTCTTGCTGCTCAATATGTAAGCAGCTTCACCGAGGTCTTTCATTGAAAAACTTTTATTCAAGTATCCTTTTATGCTATCCAGAAATTCTATATCATTTCCAATCAACAATATGTCTTGCACATATAATATCAGAAATGCTACAGAGCTCCCACTCACTTTCTTGTAAATACATGCCTTTCCAAAAGTCTGTATAAAACCATATGCTTTGATCAACTGATCAAAGCGTATATTCCAACTCCGAGATGCTTGCACCAGTCCATTGATGGATCGTTGGAGCTTGCACATTTTGTTAGTACCTTTAGGATTAACAAAACCTTCTGGTTGCATCATATACAACTCTTCTATAATAAATCCATTAAGGAATGCAGTTTTGACATCCTTTTGCCAGATTTCATAAAATGTGGTGATTGCTAACAGGATTCAGACAGACTTAAGCATCGCTACAGTTGAGAAAATCTCATTGTAGTCAACACCTTGAACTTGTCGAAAACCTTTTTGTGACAAGTCGAGCTTTGTAGATAGTAACACTACTATCAGTGTCCGTCTTCCTCTTGAAGATCCATTTATTTAACATGGCTTGCTGATCATCGAGCAAGTCAATCAAAGTCCATACTTTGTTCTCATACATGGATCCTATCTCAGATTTCATGGCCTCAAGCCATTTCGCGGAATCTGGGCTCATCATCGCTTCCTCATAGTTCGTAGGTTCATAATGGTCTAGTAACATGACTTCTAGAACGGGATTACCGTACCACTTTGGTGCGGATTTTATTCTGGAAGACCTACGAGGTTCGGTAGTAACTTGATCTGAAGGTTCATGATCATCATCATTAACTTCCTCACTAATCGGTGTAGGCATCAATGGAACTGATTTCTGTGATGAACTACTTTCTAATTTGGGAGAAGGTACAATTACCTTATCAAGTTCTACTTTCCTCCCACTCACTTCTTTTGAGAGAAACTCCTTCTCTAGAAAGGATCCATCTTAGCAACGAATCTTGCTTTCGGATCTGTGATAGAAGGTGTACCCAATAGTTACCTTTGGGTATTCTATGAAGACGCACTTCTCCGATTTGGGTTTGAGCTTATCAGGTGAAAACTTTTTCACATAAGCATTGCAGCCCCAAACTTTAAGAAACGACAACTTTGGTTTGTCGCCAAACCACAGTTCATAAGGCGTCGTCTCAACGGATTTTGATGGTGCCCTATTTAAAGTGAATGCAGCTGTCTCTAATGCATAACCCCAAAACGATAGTGGTAAACCATAAGAGACATCATAGATTGCACCATATCCAATAAAGTGCGGTTACAACGTTCAGACACATCGTTACGCTGTGTTGTTCCAGGTGGCATGAGTTTGTGAAACTATTCCACATTGTTTTAATTAAAGACCAAACTCATAACTCAAATATTTGTCTCCGCGATCAAATTGCAGAAACTTTATTTTCTTGTTATGATAATTCTCCACTTCACTCTGAAATTATTTGAACCTTTCAAATGTTTCAGACTTGTGCTTCATTAAGTAGATATACTCATATCTGCTCAAATCATCTTGTGAAGGTCAGAAAATAATGATACCCGCCACGAGCATCAAAACTCATTGGACCGCATACATCAGTATGTATTATTTCCAATAAGTCACTAGCTCGTTCCATTGTTTCGGAGAACGGAGTTTTAGTCATCTTGCCCAAAAGGCACGGTTCGCAAGCATCAAATGATTCATAACCAAGTGATTCCGAAAATCCATCTTTATGGAGTTTCTTCATGCGCTTTACATCGATATGACCCAAACGGCAGTGCCACAAATAAGTTGCACTATCATTATTAACTTTGCATCTTTTGGCATCAATATTATGAATATGTGTATCACAACGATCGAGATCTAACAAACTATTTTCATTGGGTGCATGACCATTGAAGGTTTTATTCATGTAAACAGAACAACAATTATTCTCTGACTTTAAATGAATAACATGATCAAATCATATTCATGCTCAACGCAAACGCCAAATAACATTTATTTAGGTTTAACACTAATCCCGAAAGTATAGGGAGTGTGCGATGATGATCATATCAATCTTGGAACCACTTCCAACACACATCGTCACTTCACCCTCAACTAGTTTCTGTTTATTCTGTAACTCCTGTTTCGAGTTACTAATATTTAGCAACCGAACAAGTATCAAATACTCAGGGGCTACTATAAACACTAGTAAAGTACACATCAATAACATGTATATCAAATATACCCTTGTTCACTTTGCCATCCTTCTTATCCACCAAATATTCAGGGCATTTCCGCTTCTAGTGACCATTTCCTTTGTAGTATAATCACTCAGTTTCAGGCTTTGGTCCAGCTTTGGGCTTCTTCACGGGACTGACAACTTGCTTGTCATTCTACTTGAAGTTCCCTTTCTTTCCCTTTGCCCTTTTCTTGAAACTAGTGATCTTGTCAACCATCAACACTTGATGCTCTTTCTTGATTTCTACCTTCGTCAATTTCAACATCATGAAGAGCTCGGGAATCGCTTTCGTCATCCCTTGCATACTATAGTTCATCACAAAGTTCTACTAACTTGGTGATGGTGACTAGAGAACTCTGTCAGTCACTATCTTATCTGGAAGATTAACTCCCACTTGATTCAAGCGATTGTAGTACCCAGACAATCTGAGCACATGCTCACTAGTTGAGCGATTCTCCTCCATCTTTTTAGCTATAGAACTTGTTGGAGACTTCATATCTCTCAACTCGGGTATTTGCTTGAAATATTAACTTCAACTCCTGGAACATCTCATATAGTCCATGACGTTCAAAACGTCTTTGAAGTCCCGATTCTAAGCCGTTAAGCATGATGCACTAAACTATCAAGTAGTCATCATATTGAGCTAGCCAAACGTTCATAACGTCTGCATCTGCTCCTGCAATAGGTCTGTCACCTAGCGGTGCATCAAGGACATAATTCTTCTGTGCAGCAATGAGGATAAACCTCAGATCACGGACCAAGTCCGCATCATTGCTACTAACATCTTTCAACACAATTTTCTCTAGGAACATATCAAAATAAACATATGAAAGCAATAATGTAAGCCATTGATCTACAACATAATTTGCAAAATACTACCAGGACTAAGTTCATGATAAATTTAAGTTCAATTAATCATATTACTTAAGAACTCCCACTTAGATAGACATCCCTCTAATCCTCTAAGTGATTACGTGATCCATATCAACTACACCATGTCCGATCGTCACGTGAGATGGAGTAGTTTCAACAGTGAACATCAATATGTTGATCATATCTACTATATGATTCATGCTCGACCTTTAGGTCTCCGTGTTCCGAGGCCATATCTGCATATGCTAGACTCGTCAAGTTTAACCTGAGTATTCTGCATGTGCAAAACTGGCTTGCACCCATTGTAGATGGACGTTGAGCTTATCACACCCGATCATCACGTGGTATCTGGGCACGATAAACTTTGGCAATGGTGCATATTCAGGGAGAACACTTCTTGATAATTTAGTGAGAGATCATCTTAAAATGCTACCGTCAATCAAAGCAAGATAAGATGCATAAAGGATAAACATCACATGCAATCAATATAAGTGATATGATATGGCCATCATCATCTTGTGCTTGTGATCTCCATCTCCGAAGCACCGTCATGATCACCATTGTCACCGGCGCGACACCTTGATCTCCATCGTAGCATCGTTGTCGTCTCGCCAATCTTATGCTTCTACGACTATCGCTACCGTTTGGTGATAAAGTAAAGCATTACAGGGCGATTGCATTGCATACAATAAAGCAACAACCATATGGCTCCTGCCAGTTGCCGATAACTTCGGTTACAAAACATGATCATCTCATACAATAAAATATAGCATCACGTCTTGACCATATCACATCACAACATGCCCTGCAAAAACAAGTTAGACGTCCTCTACTTTGTTGTTGCAAATTTTACGTGGCTGCTACGGGCTTAGCAAGAACCGTTCTTACCTACGCATCAAAACCACAACGATAGTTTGTCAAGTTGGTGCTGTTTTAACCTTCGCAAGCACCGGGCATAGCCACACTCGGTTCAACTAAAGTGAGAGAGACAGACACCCGCCGGTCACCTTTAAGCAATGAGTGTTCGTAGCGGTGAAACCAGTCTCGCGTAAGCGTACGCGTAATGTCGGTCCGGGCCGCTTCATCTCACAATACCGCTGAACCAAAGTACGACATGATGGTAAGCAGTATGACTTATATCGCCCACAACTCACTTGTGTTCTACTCGTGCATATGACATCTACGCATAAAACCAGGCTCAGATGCCACTGTTGGGGAACATAGTAATTTCAAAAAAATTCCTACGCACACGCAAGATCATGGTGATGGCATAGCAACGAGAGGGGAGAGTAATGTCCACGTACCCTCGTAAACCATAAGCGGAAGCGTTATGACAACGCGGTTGATGTAGTCGTACGTCTTCACGATCCGACCGATCCAAGCACTGAATGTACGGCACCTCCGAGTTCAGCACACGTTCAGCTCGATGACGATCCCCGAACTCTGATCCAGCAAAGTGTCGGGGATGAGTTCCGTCAGTACGACGGCGTGGTGATGATGATGATGTTCTACCGGCGTAGGGCTTCGCCTAAACTCCGCGACGATATGACCAAGGTGGAATATGGTGGAGGGGGGCACCGCACACGGCTAAGGAACGATCACGAAGATCAACTTATGTGTCATGGGGTGCCCCCCTGCCCCCGTATATAAAGGAGCAAGGGGGGAGGTGGCCGGCCCTAGGAGGGGGCGCGCCAAGTGTGGAGTCCTACTAGGACTCCCTAGTCCTAGTAGGATTCCACCTCCCTTGTTGGAGTAGGAGAAGGGGAAAGAGGGGGAGAGGAAGAAGGAAAGGGGGGCTGCGCCCCTTGTCCAGTTCGGACCAGAGGGGGGGCGCAGGCCTCCTTCCTTTTGGCCTCTCTCCCCTACTCCCGTATGGCCCAATAAGGCCCATATACTCCCCGGCGAATTCCCGTAACTCTGTGGTACTCCGAAAAATACCCGAATCACTCGAAACCTTTCCGAACTCCGAATATAGTCATCCAATATATCGATCTTTACGTCTCGACCATTTCGAGACTCCTCGTCATGTCCCCGATCTCATCCGGGACTCCGAACTCCTTCGGTACATCAAAACTCATAAACTCATAATATAACTGTCATCGAAACCTTAAGCGTGCGGACCCTACGGGTTCGAGAACTATGTAGACATGACCTAGAACTATTCTTGGTCAATAACCAATAGCGGAACCTGGATGCCCATATTGGCTCCTACATATTCTACAAAGATCTTTATCGGTCAAACCGCATAACAACATACTTTGTTCCCTTTGTCATCGGCATGTTACTTGCCCGAGATTCGATCGTCGGTATCTAATACCTAGTTCAATCTTGTTACCGGCAAGTCTCTTTACTCGTTACGTAATACATCATTCCGTAACTAACTCATTAGCTACATTGCTTGCAAGGCTTATATTGATGTGCATTACCGAGAGGGCCCAGAGATACCTCTCCGACAATCGGAGTGACAAATCCTAATCTCGAAATACGTCAACCCAACATGTACCTTCGGAGACACCTGTAGTACTCCTTTATAATCACCCAGTTACGTTGTGATGTTTGGTAGCACCCAAAGTGTTCCTCCGGTAAATGGGAGTTGCATAATCTCATAGTCATAGGAACATGTATAAGTCATGAAGAAAGCAATAGCAACATACTAAACGATCAAGTGCTAAGCTAACAGAATGGGTCAAGTCAATCACATCATTCTCCTAATGATGTGATCCCGTTAATCAAATGACAACTCTTTTGTCCATGGTTAGGAAACATAACCATCTGTGATAAACGAGCTAGTCAAGTAGAGGCATACTAGTGACACTATGTTTGTCTATGTATCCAGACATGTATTATGTTTCCGGTTAATACAATTCTAGCATGAATAATAAACATTTATCATGATATAAGGAAATAAATAATAACTTTATTATTGCCTCTAGGGCATATTTCCTTCAGCATCATCTCCTCCTCTTTGGGGAAATACCGATGTAGTTCTAGCAGACATCAAAAGGATCTTCTGGAGCCATTGCCGGGGAGGATCTTCAACATCAACCAGGTTCCTAATCACAAATCTCATCTCCTCGAAATTTACATTATTTGCCATTTGCCTCTCGTTTTCCTCTCCCCCACTTGACAAAAAATTTGCCGTTTTATTCGCCCTCTTTTTCGCTCGCCATTTTCTTGTCACATCTGGTTTTGAGTGCAATCTTGTTGCGTAGTCATCATGATTCAGGAGAACACCAAGTTGTCTGATTTCTCAAATACCAACAACAATGATTTTATTAGCACTCTGATTGCTCCTCCCGCCACTAGTGCGGAGTCTTGTGATATTAATACTGCTTTGCCGAATCTTGTCATGAAAGATCAATTTTCCAGTACTCCTAATGAGGATGCCGCGTCCCATCTTAACACATTCGTGGAATTATGCAATACGCAAGTTTAAATTATGTCTGTTTTCTTTGCGAGATCATGCAAAATTTTGGTTTTCTTCTTTGCCTCGCAATAGTATCGATTCTTGGAACAAGTGCAAAGATGCTTCTATCACTAAGTATTTTCTGCCCACAAAAATTATTTCCCTTAGAACCCAGATCATGAATTTCAAGCAACCTGAACATGATCATGTTGCACAATCTTGGGAAAGGATGAAATTGATGCTAAGGAATTGCCCAACTCATGGGTTAAATCTTTGGATGGTCATACAATTTTTTTATGCGGGATTAAATTTTGTTTCTCGTAATCTTTTAGATTCCGCCGCAGGGGGTACTTTTATGGAAATTACTTTGGGTGACGGTACTAAATTGCTAGACAATATTATGTCAAATTACTCACAATGGCATACCGAAAGAGCTCCTACTTGTAAAAAAGTCAATTCAGTAGAAGAAATAAATTCTTTGAGTGAAAAAGTTGATGCTCTTATGAAGTTGGTTGCTAATAAAAGTGCTCCTATTGATTTTAATGATGTTCCTTTGTCTACTTCGATTGAGCAAAATAGTGATTCCATAGATGTGAATTTTGTCTCGCGAAATAATTTCAATAACAATCCTTATAGAGGTAATTTTAATCCTAGGCATTTTCCTAGTAATTCCTCTAATAATTATCATAATTCCTATGGTAATCCCACCTAAAATAATAATAGAAACACCTCTGATCTTGAGAGCAATATTAAAGAATTTATCAATACACAAAAGGTTTTCAACACTTCGATAGAAGAAAAGTTGAATAAAATTGATGATTTGTCTAGAAGTGTTGATAGAATTTCTCATGATGTATTTCTTTGTTGCAATCCATGATAAATTTAGCTAAAAGGTGTCCCTATGACTTGTAGGGTGAAAATCTTGTTGAGAAATTATAAAAGTGGGTTTGAAGAGGTCAAGACTTTAACTGGTGATGTGCCCACTATTTTGGATTAAAAGACTTTAATTATGATAGTTGCTCTTTGGTTGATTGTATTTCTTTGTTGCAATCCATGATAAATTTACCCCATGCTTATGAACAAAATAAAGCTTTTACTAAACATATAGTTGATGCCATGATGAAAGCTGTTGAAGAAAAATTGGAATTAGAAGTTTCAATTCCTAGAAAATTGCATGATGAGTGGGAACCTACTATCAGAGTCAAGATTAAAAATTATGAGTGTTTTGCTTTATCTGATTTGGGTGCTAGTGTTTCTACAATTCCGAAATCTTTATGTGATGTGCTTGGTCTTACCAATATTGAAGAATGCTCTTTAAATTTGCACTTGGCGGATTCTAGTATTAAAAAGCCTTTGGGAAGAATTAATGATGTTCTTATTCTTGCAAATATGAATTATGTGCCCATAGATTTTATTGTTCTTGATATTGATTGCAATCCGTCTTGTCCAATTATTCTTGGTAGACCGTTTTTGCGTACTATTGGTGTCGTGATTGATATGAAAGAAGGCAATATTAAATTTCAATTTCCACTAAGGAAGGGAATGAAACACTTCCCTAGAACAAGAATTAGGCCACCATATGAATTAATCATGAGGGCATCTTATGGATCTAGAACTAAAGATGACAACACTTAGATCCTACGCGTTATGCCTAGCTAGGGGCGTAAAATGATAGTGCTTGTTGGGAGGAAACCCAATGAATAAAATTTATTTTTGATTTTTGCTTTCTGTTCTTGTGTGTTAGAACAATTATGCTACTGTTATTATTTTGTTTTTTGTGTTTTAGTTAGTGTTTGTGCCAAGCAAGGCCTTTGGGAAGATTTGGGTGAAAGTTTATTTGATCTTCCTGAAAAACAGAAACTTTTGTGCTCACGAGATTATTTGTCATTTTTAACGGAAGAGTGATTTTGAGTTGATTCTTTTTGAAGAAGATTAATAAACAAATTTCTCACGTCCACCAGTTTAGTTCAGAATTTTTTTGAGTGACATAAGTATTATAAATATTCATATTGATACAGACTTTTCTATTTTGACAGATTCTGTTTTCTTTGCGTTGTGTGCTTGTTTGATGATTCTATGGTTTTCTTTGATGATTTTTTGCCATAGAAAAGTTGGAATGCAGTATATATAATGCAAAAACAAAATAATAATAGGTTTGCTACAGTACTTATAGTAGTGGTTTGGTTTCTTATACTAACAGATCTCATGAAGGTTTTGTTTGAGTTTTGTGTGATTGAAGTTTTCAAGTTTTGGGTTATCTTACTATGGATGAAGAAATAAGGATTAGCAAAAGGCTAAGCTTGGGGATTCCCGAGGCACCCCAAGATAATATTCAAAGAAGTAGCAAGCAACTAAGCTTGGGGATGCACCCTAGTGGCATCCCCGCTTTCTTCCAACAACCATCGGTATTTACTTGAAACTATATTTTTATTCGTCACATAATATGAGTTTTGCTTGGAGCGTCTTATATGATATGAGTCTTTGCTTGTTTTGCTTTCTGTCTTAAATGTTGAATCCTTGCTGTACATACCCTTTTTGAGAGACCCAAAAATTATGCTATGCTTGCTCCTATGCTTCACTTAAATTTTTAGAGCCATGGATTTGCTCTAGTACTTCACTTATATCTTTTTGAGCATGGTGTGCTTTGTTATTTTTGAAGAAATGCTCTCATGCTTCACATTGATTTATTTGGGAGTTAGTAAAATTTTAAGAAATTCTCTCTTGCTTCATTTAGATTATTTTGGGAGAAAGAAAAAATTATTCTCATGATCTTCACTTATATTTGTTTGAGCTTATGAAAGGCAACATATGAAAATAGTCCCAAAGTGATAGATAACCAAGGAGGATATAATAAAAAAATTCATGAAGATCATTGGACAAAATAAACTTGATTCTTGGTAATGGTTTTGATATATGACGATATGATATGTGAGTCATGTTGATGAGTAATTGTGCTTTAGTAAGAATATTGATGTTAAGGTTTGTGATTCCCTATGCAAGCATGAAAGTCAATAGTTATGCAACGAAATTTATATCCTACTTATGGTGCATTATTCGGTGTTACTTATGCTTAAAGCTTGGGTATGAGATTTTTTGCTTTTTGGTTGGTCGCTTCTCAATATTTTTGCTAGACTTCATTTTGCACTAAGTATGATCTCTACTTGTGCATACAAAACCCATTAAACCAGTTTTGCCTTATGAGTCCACTATACCTACCTATCTGCGGTATTTCCATGTCGTTCTAAGAAAATTTGCATGTGCCATCTCTAATTTTCAAAATAAATTTCTCTTTTGTGTGCTCTACCACTCGCGAGGCGGTGAAGGGTAGCCAACATTTTCCATGCTAGATGTGTTATTCTCACGATGAGTGTTTATTCACTTGTCATTGCATGAGAGTATGACAAAGGTATTAGGGATGCCTAGTCCCGAAATGAAAAATGAATTTACTTTATGTTTTAAAATAATAAATTCCTTGGAAACTGTTGGTATGGAGGGCACCCGTGGATACGGTTAGCGATGGAAAGTGAAAGTAATGGTGGAAAAAGTAATAAACATTATTTTTTGTTTTGGAACCGCCTATGATGTATCTAGCATGGAAAGTGTTGGGATGCTCCAAGTCGTTTTTGTTAGTGGGAAAAGTATGCCTCTCAAAAATATTTTTATCTCTCAATTTAAGCTTTGAGCTCTGGCACGTCTACAAATTCCTACTTCCCTCCGCGAAGGGCCTTTCTTTTATTTATGCAATTTTTATTTTGAATTTGAGTCTCCATCTTCTCTTATAAAGCACCAACTAAGGGGCACTATGATCGTATTTGAGCATTGGGTGTAGCTAATATTCGAGTGTGTTTCATGAATGGATCAATAATTGAGCATGATGGGCTAGGGATAACTTGCTTTAGTGTTGATATTTTGAAACACATGGTTGCTTGTTGTATGCTTGAGTATTAAAGTCTTCATGTCAAAACTAGACTATTGATTTGAATCATATAAAAGTCCATATGTCCATGCTATAAATAAAAGAAATGTGACAAACATGCTAAGCAGCATTCCACATCAAATATTATGTTTTTATCATTTACCTACTCGAGGACGAGAAGGAATTAAGCTTGGGGATGTTGATATGGCTCCAACTTATCTATAGTTTTTTATTGTTCCATGCTATTATATTATCATTCTTGGATGTTTTACAATCATTTTATAGTCATTTTATATCATTTTTTGGTACTAACCTATTGACATAGTGCCCAGTGCCAGTTATTGTTTTCTGTATGTTTTTTACATCGCAGGAAATCAATATCAAACGGAGTCCAAACGCAACGCAACTCCTGGAGGAATTTTTTTGGGCCAGAAGAATGCCAATGGGCCAAGGAAGCACTTGAGGGGCTGCTCGAGGGGAGCAACACCCACTAGGGCACGCCAGGGGGCCTATGCGTGCCCTAGGGGGTTGTGCCCACCTCGGGTGCCCCCCGAACCGCCTCTTTTCTTTATAAATACCCAAATATTCTAGAAACCCTAGGGGAGCCGACGAAAATCAATTCCAGCCGCCGCAGAGTCCAGAACCACTAGATCCAATCTACCACTTTTACCTCACGTTATTTGCCTATCTTGAGGCGCCGTACCCGAAAGGGATTGACAACCCCTTTAACACGCTGGGTTGCGAGTATTTGTCATTTGTGTGCAGGTGATGTTTACATCGTGTGAGGAGGTTCTCCTACTGGTTCGATAGCCTTGGTCTCATCACGGAAATACCTACCGTCGCTATACTGCATCATCCCTTCCTCTTTGGGAAAATACCGACGTAGTTCTAGCGACATCAATACCGATGTATGCGGTCCGATGAGTGTGAAGCACACGGCGGGTATCGTTATTTTTTGACCTTCACAGATAATTTGAGTAGGTATGGGTATATCTACTTGATGAAACACAAGTCTAAAACATTTGAGAAGTTCAAAGAATTTCATAGTTAAGTGGAGAATCATCGTAACAAGAAAATAAAGTTTCTATAATCTGATCGTGGAGGCGAATATTTGAATTATGAGTTTGGCTTCATTTGAAACTATGTGCAATAGTTTCACAACTCATGCCACCTGGAACACCACAACGTAATGGTGTGTCCGAACGTTGTAATGGTACTTTATTAGATATGGTGCATTCTATGATGTCTCCTACCAATTTGGCACTATCGTTTTGGGGTTATGCATTAGAGACAGCCACATTCACGTTAAATAGGGCACCGTCTAAATCTATTGAGATGACACGGTATGAACTGTGGTTTGGCAAGAAACCTAAGCTGCCATTTCTTAAAAGTTTGGGGATGCGACACTTATGTCAAAAGGCTTCAGCCTGATAAGCTCGAACCCGAAGAGGAGAAGTGCGTCTTCATAGGATACCCCAAGAAACTATTGGGTATACCTTCTACCACATATGTGAAAGCAAAATCTTTATTGCTAAGAATGGGTCCTTTCTAGAGAAGGAGTTTCTCTTGAAAGAAGTGAGTGGGAGGAAAGTAGAACTTGATGAGGTAGTTGTACCTTCTCTCGAATTGGAAAACAGCACATCAGAGAAAATTGTTCCCGTGATGCCTACACCAACTAGAGAGGAAGCTAATGATGATGATCACAAAACTTCAGATCAAGTTACTACTGAACCTCGTAGGTCGACCAGAATACATACCGCACCAGAGTGGTACGGTAATCCTGTCCTAGAAGTCATGTTGTTGGACAAGGCGAACCTACAAACTATAAAGAAGCTATGATGAGCCCAGATTCCGATAAATGGCTTAAGCCCACAAAATCTAAGATAGAATCCATGTATGAGAACAAAGTATGGACTTTGGTGGACTTGCCCGATGATCGGCAAGCCATTGAGAATAAATGGATCTTCAAGAAGAAGACGGACACCGATGGTAACACTAGTACAACGAGGTGCTATACAAATGGTTTTTAACCCCTTACTGCTATGGCGTTTGGAACCGTCGCCCAAGTGAGTGACTGCGATAGGGGGGGGGGTCCTTCCCACACGACCCAAAAACCGTCAGGGGTAGGCCATCCTGGCACACACGCTCGGCAAAATGAAGTCATGTGCGATGGGTGAGCAATGAAATACGATTGTATAGACCCAATCGCTTCCATTCGTAAGTACGTCTCACACAGTCAGTCCCAAACAAACGTTTTTGTTTGTTATGTACATTCCACACAGTCAATCCAAGGAATATGTTTCCGTTCTTATGTACATCCCACACAGTCAATCCAGGGAAAACGTTTCTGTTTGTATGTACATCCCACACAGTCAATCCAGGGAAAACGTTTCCGTTCGTATATACACCCCACACAGTTTTATGTATAGCCTTGTGTGAGATAGGTGTAACTTTCACAGACGCTCTGCCTCGGTTAACCGTTTGATTTTATTCAACTACACCACACACGATTTGATGAAGAAAATTGTATGGCGTCGGACTATCCATCACAAGCGCTTTTACTGGAAGAACCGTTGCAAAGTTCCATGACCCATTTAGCAAGTTTATTAGTTTATAATTAATAATTCTAGTATTATGAAAATTCACATTTCATAACAAGCAACTGTTTTCCAATTTCATATCAGGCACATAACTATATTTTAACATCATAGTACGATAGCAACCTGAAAATAACATAGTACAACATATAGCTAGTTCGTCTTCATAAGAAAAATATTAGAACAATATATTCATTTCCCTAATCAAGATCATCCAGGCTCGTCTTATCGACCTCTGCTTTCAGTTCAGTAAGAACCTGTTTTGCACCGGCCAACTGGGAAAGTGTGTCCTCTTTCGCCAACACCATCTTAGCAAAGTCTGATTAAAAAAATCTGAGCTCATTCTCCATCTTTCTCTTTTTATCCCGCATCTTCAAATATTCTTCACCATTGACAACACTTTCTCTAAGCCTACCTATGTTCTCTTCCTCATACATGCTCCAAAGCTTTGCTAGGCACATCTTCAAAGGCTGTGGCCACTCTTGATCAACCCACTCCAGGTAAGAACACTTCCGTTCATCCTATAATATTTAAAACTAGACCGGTAACAATTGTAGGGGAAATGGGTTTCTAGCAACATAGAAAATCACCAAATACATATTTTGATAAACTGAAGAAACATGTTAGTTATGACATATCTTCTCAAAAGGATCAATGTGCAAATGAATAAATTGCTACTAAGATAACAACCAAATTCTGAAACATCAGAAGCTATAAGTAACTACAACAGTGCTACAAATTCTTAGTCATGTACAATAAATAAAAAATTGAACAATTTATGAGGAAGCTAGATATAACTGTACCAGCATAGCGACAATGTTTAGATGACATCAAATTGATACTAACAGGTGTGTACATTCACAAATTTAGTACATGACTTCACTTGTACTAAGCGGGAATACTGCTTGTGCATCCACTTCCATAAACCCAAAGTTATTCCATATGTGTCCACCATACCTTCCTATATGTGGTATTTATCTGTCGTTCCAAGTCAATTTGCATGTGCCAAACTCTAAACCTTCAAATGAAATTTTGTTTTGTATGCTCGAATAGCTCATGTATCAACCAGGGTTGTCTATATCTTCCATGCTAGGTGGGTTATTCTCACGATGAGTGGACGCCGCTCATCATTAACGAGAAAATGGACGGTAACCGGGATGCCCCGTCCCATGCTCAAATCAAATCAAAATAATCGCAAACAAAACTCCCCCAGGATTGTTGTTAGTTGGACGGTACCCATTGTTTCGGACTAGCCATGGAATGTGCTCATTGGTGGTGGGGGAGTATAAACTTTACTATTCTATTTGGGAACCACCTATAATGTATGTAGCATGGAAGATATTGAGATCTCTTGGTTGTTATGTTGAAAATGAAAGTATGCTGCTCAAAATATTATTTATCTCTGTTTCAAAACTCGAGCTCTGGCACCTCTGCAAATCCCTGCTTCCCTCTGCGAAGGGCCTATCTATTTACTTTTATGTTGAGTCATCATCCTCTTATTAAAAAACACTAGTTGGAGAGCACTGCTGTCATTAGTATGCATTATTATTAATTTACATTGAGTATGACTGTGACTGGATCCCTTTTGCCATGAATTACAATGTCTAGTCAGTCCTTGATCTTCAGGCGTGCTCTGCATTTATGTTTTGCGGTCTCAAAAAGGGCTAGCGACATACCATCTTCTTATTTCATATTATGATTGTTTTGAGAAAGTGTTGTCATCTGTGATTTATTATTATTGCTCCCTAGTTGATTATGCAATTGATATGAGTAAATGAGAGACCTAAGTGTTATTGTGAATGTGGTTAGTTCATAATCTTTGCTGAAAACTTGAATGCTGGCTTTACATATTTGCAACAACAAGATTAAACAGAGTTTGTAAAAGTTTTTCTTGATCACTTTCAGTTTGTTAACTGAATTGCTTGAGGACAAGCAAAAGTTTAAGCTTGGGGGAGTTGATATGTCTCCAGCATATCTACTTTTCCAAACACTTTTACCCTTGTTTTGGACTCTAACTTGCATGATTTGAATGGAACTAATCCGGACTGACGCTGTTTTCAGTAGAATTGCCATGGTGTTATTTTTGTGCAGAAATAGAAGTTATTAGAATGACCTGAAACTTCACGGAGTCACATTTTGGAATTAATAAAAAATATTGGCGAAAGAATCACTAGAGGGGGACCCACACCGTGTCCACGAGGGTGCAGGGCGCGCCCCCTACCTCGTGGGTCCCTTGGACCTCCACCGACCTCAACTCCAACTCTATATATTCACGTTCGGGGAGAAAAAAATCAAAGAGAAGGATCCATCACGTTTTACGATACACAGCCGCCGCTAAGCCCTAATCTTCCTCGGGAGGGCTGATCTGGAGTCTGTTTGGGGCTCCAGAGACGGGAATCCGTCGCCATCGTCATCATCAACCATCTTCCATCACCAATTTCATGATGCTCACTACCGTGCGTGAGTAATCCCATCGTAGGCTTGCTGGACGGTGATGGTTTGGATGATATTTACCATGTAATCGAGTTAGTTTTGTTAGGGTTCGATCCCTAGTATCCATTATGTTCTAAGATTGATGTTGCTATGACTTTGCCATGCTTAATGCTTTTCACTAGGGCCCGAGTGCCATGATTTGACATCTGAACCTATTATGTTTTCATGAATATATGTGAGTTCTTGATCCTATCTTGCAAGTTACAGTCACTTACTACGTGTTATGATTCGGCAAAACCCGGAGTGACAATAGTCGGGACACTTCCCGGTGATGACCGTAGTTTGAGGAGTTCGTGTATTCACTAAGTGCTAATGCTTTGGTCCGGTACTCTATTAAAAGGAGGCCTTAATATCCCTTAGTTTCCAATAGGACCCCGTTGCCACAGAGGGTAGGAGAAATGATGTCATGCAAGTTCTTTTGCATAAGCACGTATGACTATATTCAGAGTACATGCCTACATTACATTGATGAACTGGAGCTAGTTCTGTGTCACCCTATGTTATAACTATTGCATGATGAATTACATCTGACATAATTATCCATCATTGATCCATTTCCTATGATCTTTTCACATATTGATCTTTGCTTAGTTACTTATCCATTGCCACTGTTACGATTGCTACAAAACTGCTACTGTTACTTTTGCCACCGTTACCGTTACTTCCATACTACTTTGCTACTAAATACTTTGTTGCGTATATTATGTATTTTAGGTGTGGTTGAATTGACAACTTAGCTGCTAATACTTGAGAATATTCTTTGTCTCCCCTTGGGCCGAATCAATAAATTTGGGTTGAATACTCTACCCTCGAAAGCTGTTGCGATCCCCTACACTTGTAGGTTATCAAGACCTTTTTCTAGCGCCGTTGCCGGGGAGCATAGCTCTATTCTTTGAGTCACTTGGGACTTATATCTGTTGATCACTATGAGGAATTTGAAAGATGAAAGAACCAAGATTTTTCTGTCAACTACGAGGGGAGGTAAGGAACTTCCATCTAGCTCTGCACTTGATTCACCTTCTGCTTTAAGTAAACTTGCGACACCTGCACCTGCTATTGATTCTAATATGTCGCATGTTATTGATGATGCCACTTTTGCTATGCATGATTCTTAGGATGAAACTACTTCTATGCTTGATAATAATGTGCCATTAGGTGAATTTCTTGATGAACAACTTGCTAGGGTTAGAGAGAATGAAATTATTGAAACTGATGATATTAATGAAAGTGATGATGAAGATTCTCCCCCTAGATATGAATTGCCTATTGTGCATGAGGGTTATGTTATGGATGAAGAAACTGCTAGAGACCTTTTTGCTTGCAATGATAGATATGGTCTTAAGAAACTGTTAGCTAAGCTGAAAGAACAGTCTCTGAATGCTAGAATGAAATATGACCCTGCTTTTGCTACTTCACCTATCTGTGCTACTGATAAGGATTATGAATTCTCTGTCGATCCCGAGTTAATTACCTTGGTTGAATCTGATCCTTTCTATGGCTATGAATCTGAAACTGTTGTGGCACATCTCACTAAATTGAATGATATAGCCACCCTATTCACTCATGAGGAAAAAATTCGCTATTATTATATCCTTAAATTGTTTCTTTTCTCATTAAAGGGTGATGCTAAGATATGGTTTAATTCTCTTGCTCCTGGTTGTGTGTGTAGTCCCCAGGATAAGATTTATTACTTCTCTACAAATATTTCCCCGATCATAAGAAACAAGCTGCCCTAAGGGAAATATTTAATTTTGTGCAAATTGAAGAAGAGAGTCTCACACAAGCTTGGGGTAGGCTTCTCCGATTACTTAATGCTTTGCCTAATCATCCTCTCAAGAGAAATGAAATACTTGATATCTTTTATAATGGACTAACCGATGCTTCCAGAGACCACCTGGATAGTTGTGTTGGTTGTGTTTTCAGGGAAAGAACTGTTGAGCAAGCTGAATTGCTATTGAATAATATATTGTGTAATGATAATGATTGGACACTTCCTGAACCAACTCCTAAGCCAACTCTGAAGAAAAGGGGTATTCTATTTCTCAGGCCTGAAGATATGCAAGAGGCAAAGAAATCTATGAAAGAAAAAGGTATTAAAGCTGAAGATGTTAAGAATTTACCACCTATTGAAGAAATACATGGTCTTGATCACCCGACACAGGTAGTAAAGGTAACTTCTCTCTACAGATTTTATAAGTGTGAAATCCCATCTACTAAGTTTGCTAGTCAATGCTTTGATGAGTTTGATGATTTTATTGTTAAACAAGAAGTCTTCAATGCTTATGTTGGTGACAATTGAAATGTAATGCTTATATCGTTGAACACTTGAGTGATTATATGTCTAGATTTAAAGGTGATCTTATGCTTATTAGTAAACATGCGTCCATGGTTACCACTCAAGTAGAACAAGTACTTAAGGCACAAGATGATTTTCTTAACGAATTAAATAACAAGAATAATGATAATGTTGTTAGAGTCATGACTAGAGGTGGTAGAATGACCCAAGAACCTCTGTATCCCGAGGGCCATCCTAAGAGAGTTGAGAAAGATTCTCAGAGAACTAATGTTGATGCACCTAGTCCTCCTAAGAAAAAGAAAAAGGAAAAGAAAAATTATAGGACTTTGCATGCTTCTAGTGAACCTGTTGTTGACACCCCTGAGAATCCGAATGAAATTTTTATTTCTGCTGCTAAAACATAATCTGGTAATGAACATGAACCTAGTGATAATGTTAATGATGATGTTCATGTTGATGCTCAACCTAGTAATAACAATGATGTAGAGATTGAACCTGCTGTTGATCTTGACAACCCACAATCAAAGAATCAACGTTATGATAAGAGAGACTTCGTCGCTAGGAAGCATAGTAAAGAAAGAGAACCATGGGTTCAGAAACCCATGGCTTTTCCTCCTAAGCCATCCAAGAAAAAAGATGATGAGGATTTTGAGCGCTTTTGTCGGAGTAAATGACCATGGGTAGCCTAACCGGCTCCCCTTGGCTCTTCAAAAAATATCGGGCCGACTGTCAAACATCCAAGACGCATGGCCGCCTTCTCTTGGCCGACTGTCCCATCGGCCGGCTGCTGGAAGGCGGCGAGGCTCTAAGAGCTCTCTCGAAGAGGGCCGACTCCTAGCAGCCGGCCACCAGGGTGGCCGACTCTTAGCAGGCGTCCTGACCCATACCCTCGAAGTTTGTACCCACATAACGGTGATAAGACGGGGCGTGGCTACAGTGAAGCTTGCCACCCCCGAATCCCGGAGCGAGCGTGGCCACAGTGCACCGTACGGGGCGGCCACTCCCCGTCTGGCACGACACTGTTGCCACGTTGACCATGACATCACCCATGACAGGCTGTCAATACGGCCCGCAGGCGGTGGGCCCCTCCTGCTAGAGAGATACTAGAAGGCGGCTGGACTTGACCAGTCGGCCTGGGGGGAGGCCGACACCTAGCAGTCGGCCTATCCCCGCCCTGGAAGTTTGAGCACCATTTAGCAGATAATATGGGGTAAGGCTACAGTGAATGCCTACCAGGTGGCGGCACTGTAGCCATGCTTATCCCGACAAAGCCATCGTCACCAGGAGTAAGGCTACAGTAACCATCAGCCGACAAGACCCCCGGGCGGTGGACCAGGCCTGTCGACAAAGAGGCCGGCAGTCGGAGGGACCCTCCAGTCGGTAGGCCCCAGTGGTCGGCGGAGAAGCCGGCGATTACATACACTGACAGCCTGGACCCGCATCCAGCCGGATTACCATTGTACCCCTAGGGGGTAGGCCTATATAAACCCACAGGGCACCCATGCAAAAGGTTGTTCTCTTAGAGTTTTAGACACCACATAGAGAGAAGAGGAGAGTTAGCCTTTCCCTTCTTCTTCCTCTAGCAAAACAGCTTAAGGAGCATCTTGTAGCTACTTGTTGATCTAGTGATCATGCGGAGACCCCGCAGAGCAGGATTAGGGGTGTTATCTCCATGGAGAGCCCCGAACCTGGGTAAGATTCGCCGGCGTGCATGTCTTCGCCTTATCCCGTTTCCAGGCACCGGCGATGTCTTACTGGCCCCACAATGATTAGCCACCCGTTGGCATATGTCGCACCTACCACCCGACATTTGGCACCCACCGTGGGGATAGGTGCACCGTCGTTCGGAGACCTGCTCTGGACGAGAACCCTCTTCCTTCCTAGCGAGTGTAGCCAGCCTGGCACGCCCGATGGCGCTTGCCCCGACGTGCTGCATGGCGTCGATGATGCCTGTACAACGAGTTGCCTCGCCGATCTTCTCGGCGAGGTCCGCCTCTCCGACGAGCCTGCGCCAGGCACGGGTGCCACCAGCTCCGAGAGCTGCCTCATCGACTTCCTTGGCAAGCTTGACATCACCAAGGAGCGCACCTCCGACCTGGAGTAGACCGGCTCCACCGACCCGATTCTTGTCGACTCTAACACGGCATTGCTTGACGCCTTCCCCACCAATGTGGTGGTCATTGACGACCCCCTTCCTCGTGCCGACATCGGTGGCGGCACCATCACTGAGGTGCTGGTCATCAGTCACGGCGCCACCTCTGGCGGAAACGTCCACGACACCTTACAGACGGCGCTGCATGACCTGTCTGCCCCCATCCCGGCTGACGCTGACGCCGACACGCTGGAGGCCCACCGCCTTGCCCTCATCAAGAACGGCAAGAAGATAGCCTCCATGAGACGCCTCACCGAGGCTTACCAGCGCGAGGTTGATCGTGCCGCCTCTGGCACGCCGCCTGCTGGCGGACCCAGCCAGACTGGCATTATCAAGAAGCGTGGTGCGGCCATCGCCAGGATGCTGGGTGCTGACTGCCCAGTCTACGCCATTCCACTCGAGAACCTACGTGCCACCTAGGCGGTAGTAGACGAGCTGGAAGGGCTGGAGGGCAACGAGCTTCACTGCATGACCAGACGTGTCCAGCAGCTGATCGACGCGGCAACAGAGCGGCATGAAGCCGGCGCCCGCGCTGAGAGTCCTCCCCCATGCCGAGAGCACGGCGCGGCATCCCGGACGCCGACTGCAGGCGGTGCCCGTGAGCGAAAAGACAAGGAGCCGACTGCTAGCCGTAGTCGGACATGCCTCACCATGGAGCGCGACGCAGAAGGTCACCCACGAAGTTGAGGAGCGACGAGGCAACAACCCTCTTCCTCCTCCGCCCCACGGGGAGAGATATCCCACTCCGCCGCCTGTCACGCACCCGATGCTCAGCGGCCGGCTGGGCCACCGCGAAGGAATCGGTGAGAATGATGCCCGCCATCGGATCGACCGCCTGGCGCTAGAAGAAGAAGACGATGTTGGCCTGCCTTGCTTCGGCCCCAGCATTCGCGACGAGCCTTTCCCCAGAGGGTTCTCGCTCCCAAGAGACACGCCAAAATATAACGGCTCGGTGAAGCCAGAAGAACTGTTGATAGACTACTCCACTGCAGTCAGCATAGGGAATGGCAACAGGCGCGTTGCCGTGAAGTACGTCCCTCTCATGCTTCAAGGCACGACACACACCTGGCTAAACAGCCTCAAGCCCTACAGCGTCAACAGCTGGCTAGACTTCACGGAAGTCTTCATTCGCAACTTCACCAACATGTACAATCGGGCACGCAAGCCACGTCAGCTCTCCCTTTGTGTCCAAGGCCCGACCGAGTCCAGCTGCGACTACCTGACGCGCTGGGCCGAGCTCCAAAACTCCTGCAAAGGGGTGCACGAGGTGCAAGCAATAGAGTAATTCACCGCCGGGTGCTGAGAGGGCACCCTCCTCAAGCATCGACTTCTCTGCAGCGAGCCGGCTACACTCGACGAGCTGCTGATCATAGCAGACAAGTACGCCATGGCCGACTCGATGAAGACCGAGCTCGGAGTGGACGCCTCTGGAAAGGTGCTCCCTCCGGCTCCAAAAATGCCGGCTAGCGACTCCAATCGGTGTCCGCACCAGAATGACAACAAGCGCAAGGCCCCGATTCCGACTTCCACCAGTCGACAAGTGGCGACGGTCGAAGACGAGTAGCCTGAAGGGCAGCCTATGCCCAAGCGTCCGAAAGGAGGCAGGCCGGCTTGGCAGCTGACTTTCTCCTACGAGCAAACCCTTGATGCCCTTTGCAAGTTCCACAACGGCGCGAAGCCGTCCAGCCAAAAAACCCGGAAGTGCCATTGGCTCACCCGAATCTCCAAGGGAGAAGGACTACTGCCCCGTCGCCTACTGGCCAGCCGCATCTGGATCCATAGCCGCTGGTGGCCCGCCCAGCAGTCGGAGCCATCCAAGACGAGTTCCCCGACGAGCATGTAGCCTACGTCATCTTTACGAGCCAAGCTGAAGACAGGCACAGCCGGCGCCGACATCACCAAGAAGTCAATGCGGTCGCCTCCTAATATCCAGAGTTTATGCATTGGTCTGAAAAAGCCCATCAGATGGAGCCGAGCTGATCACCCAGAGGTGATGCTGTCTCCAGGCTCCTATGCATTGGTGTTGGATGCCACCTTTGCAACAGAGAGGCGAGTTGCTCGTTTCTCCCGAGTTCTGATTGATGGCGGGAGCAGCATCAACATCTTGTACCATGAAACCATGGAGAAGCCGAATATCAAGACGAAGCAGCTCTTGCCTAGTCGGACCATTTTCCATGGCATTGTACCCGACCTGTCATGCTCACCAATCAGCAAGATCAAGATAGATGTCCTCTTCGGAGACAAAGATCACTTCCGCCGTGAAGCAGTTTGGTTTGAGGTAGTGGATCTAGGGATCCCTTACCATGCTTTACTTGGCCGACCTGCCTTGGCCAAGTTCATGGATGTGCCCCACTATGCCTACCTCAAGATGAAGATGCCGAGCTCCAAGGGCATCATCACCATAGTCAGAGACAACAAGAAATCCTCTGCCTGTGCTACAGCTAGCAGCCGGCTGGCCGAGTCCCTCGTGATTGCTGTTGAGAAGAAGATCCTCGACCGGGTTGTGGCCATGCCTGACAAGCAGCCGGACCTGTCGTCTGATCCCAAGGAGTCAGAAGCTCAGGGCTCCTTCCAGCTGGCCAAGGAAACAAAGAAGATACCTCTGGACCCAGAGCACCCGGAGAGGTTTGTTGTTCTAGGAGCAAACCTGGACATCAAATAGGAAAGCGAGCTCGTCGATTTCCTCCGTGAAAATAGGGATATCTTTGCATGGTCCCCCAAGGACATGCCGGGTGTTCCGACGGATTTCGCCGAGCACAAGCTACATGTCCGAGCAGATGCAAAACCAGTCAAACAGCCCCTCCGCCGACTGTCGGAGGAGAAGAGAAGAATTGTTGGTTAAGAGATAGCCCGGCTTCTGGCAGCCGGCTTCATTATGGAGGTGTTCTTTCCAGAATGGCTTGCCAACCCAGTCCTTGTACTGAAGAAGAACAAGAAATGGCGCATGTGTATAGATTATACCAGCCTCAACAAAGCTTGCCCCAAAGATATGTTTGCTTTTCCCTGGATTGACCAAGTGATAGACTCCACAGCCGGATGCGAGCTGTTGAGTTTCTCGGATGCCTACTCAGGTTACCATCAAATCAAGTTGGATCCAGTCGACTGCCTGAAGACTGCCTTCATCACACCATTCGGAGCTTTCTCCTACCTAACTATGACATTCGACTTGAGAAATGCCGGTGCCACTTTTGAGTGTTGCATGCAGAAATGCCTCCTCAAGCAACTCAGCAGAAATGCCCACGTCTACATAGACGATATTGTGGTGAAGACGGAAAAGCGCAACACCTAGCTACAAGATCTCAAGGAAACATTGACAACTTGCGCCAATTTCAGATCAAGCTCAACCCTGAGAAATGCATGTTCGGAGTACCATCCGGCCAGCTCCTAGGCTTCCTGGTCTCTAAACGCGACATCGAGTGCAACCCAGTGAAAATCAAGGCCATAGAGAGGATGGATATTCCCACCCGGCTTCGAGATGTCCAAAAGTTCACCGGATGCCTAGCCTCCATTAACCGCTTCATCAGTCGGCTAGGGAAGAAGGCTCTCCCCCTATATCAGCTCATGAGGAAATCCACTCACTTCGAGTGGAACGACCAGGTGGACGAAGCTTTTCACAAGCTGAAGAAGATGTTGACCACGCCTGCCCTGGCAGCACCGACTGAGAAAGAGCCCATGCTCCTTTAGATTGCCGCAACTAGCCGAGTGGTCAGCACTGTCATCATGGTTCAGCTGCCAGAGGAAGGCAGAGCTCAGCTGGTCCAGAGGCCGGTGTATTACCCGAGTGAAGTACTGTTGACCTCAAAGCAGAATTACCCCCACTACTAGAAGATGTGCTATGGCGTATACTTTTCCGCCAAGAAGCTCAAGCCCTACTTTCAAGAGCACCCCATCATGGTCGTTTCCACCGCCCCGCTTGCCTAGATCATGGGCAGTCGGGATGCATCTGGCCGGGTGGTCAAGTGGGCCATTGTGTTGGCTCCTTACACTATCTTCTACCAGCGTCGCACCGCCATCAAGTCCCAAGTGCTGGCCGACTTCCTTGTCGACTGGGCCGAAATTCAGTACCTGCCAACAACACCCGACCCACTCATTGGCGAATGCACTTTGACGGATCCAAGATGCGCACCGGCTTGGGAGCCGGCATCGTCCTGTCACGCCCAATATGTGACCCTATCCAAAAGGAACTCGAAGGTCCCACCAAGGATAGACCCGCATATTGAAACGCTTTTGCAAGGTGGATATCATTACATCAACATTACATAATAGATGGGGATACATACAAGAGGCATACAATGCCACACGAATACAACATCACAATACATAAGAGAATCATCCGACTACGGATGAAACACAAACAGAAACTCAAACGACATCGACCCTGCTAGCCCAGGCTGCCAACCTGGAACCTATCCCCTGATCGAAGAAGAAGCAGAAGAAGAACTCCAAACAAGCAAGCATCACTCTCGCGTCATGATCATCACACAACCTGTACCTGCAACTGTTGTTGTAGTAATCTGTGAGCCACGAGGACTCAGCAATCCCATTACCATGGGTAACAAGACTAGCAAAGCTTAAAGGGAAAGGAAGAGGTAAAGTGGTGAGGCTGCAGCAGCGACTAAGCATATATGGTGGCTAACATACGCAAATAAGAGCGAGAAGAGAGCAAACAGAATGGTCGTGAAGCTAGCAATGACCAAGAAGTGATCCTGAACTCCTACTTACGTCAAACATAACCCAGAAACCGTGTTCACTTCCAGGACTTCGCCGAAAAGAGACCATCATGGCTACACACACGGTTGATGTGTTCTAATTCGGATCTGGTGTCAAGTTATCTACAACCGGACATTAACAAATTCCCATCTACCTATAACCATAGACACGGCTTTCGAAATATTATACCCTGCAGGGGTGTCCCAACTTAGCCCATGATAAGCTCTCGTGATCAATGAAGGATATACCTTCTCCCAGGAATACCCGATCAGACTCGGAATCCCGGTTTACAAGACATTTCGACAATGGTAAAACAAGACCAGCAAAGCCTCCCGCTGTGCCGACAAATCCCGATAGGAGTTGCACATATCTCGTTCTCAGGGCACACCGGATGAGCTAGACGTCGGGTTGGCATAGACCATGATTGCCGAGGGGCGCCGGACATCGCTCGGTTCGGGCCAACACTTAGACAAGCACTGGCCTGGGGGGGGGGTAAAATAAAGATGACCCTCGAGAGCGCGACTCCCAAGGGAAAAAGGGCTAGGTGAGGCAAATGGTAAAACCAAGGTTGGGCCTTGCTGGAGGAGTTTTATTCAAAGCGAACTGTCAAGGGGGTCCCATAAATCACCCAACCGCGTAAGGAACGCAAAATCCAGGAACATAATACCGGTATGACGGAAACTAGGGCGGCAAGAGTGGAACAAAACACCAGGCATAAGGCCGAGTCTTCCACCCTTTACCAAGTATATAGATGCATTAAATAATATAAGAGATATTGTGATATCCCAACCAAAATCCTATCCACCATGGAGCAATCTTCAACTTCACCTACAACTAGCAACGCTATAAGAGGGCTGAGCAAAGCGGTAACATAGCCAAACAACGGTTTGCATAGGAAAGGTATCAAAGGTCAGAGGTTCATGGCAATATGGGAGGCTTGATAAACAGGTGATAGGTAGCGCAGCAAAGCGATAGAACGAAGCAACTAGCATAGCAATGATAGTAGTGAGATCCAGGGTAGCGGTCATCTTGCCTGAAATCCCGCAAGGAAGAAGAACGAGTCCATGAAGAAGACGAACTGATGAAGCCGAACCAAGCGTAGATGAACGAATCCTCATGATCGCAACGAAACAGGAACTATCGAAAAGAAGCACACAACACGGTAAACACACCACACAAGAATAAGGCATGATGCACAACAAGCATGATGCATGACAAAGCTACATGAAGCTACTCTTGGCAAGGGATGACGCAAACAAGAACAACACATCAAGGCAAGTTTAAATGGGGCCGGAAGCAACATATAACAATTCCGGTAAGTCCTCATATGCAATTTTCGAAATTGGTCCAGATCTGAATAAACCTTATGTTCGAGTTGTTAAACAGCAAGTTACGATGCACCAAGATGATCTACACGAGATTCTAGTCAAGTTACATATAAAGTTCATTTAGTTCGGAGCTACGGCCTAGAAGATATGAGCAAAACAAGTTAAACATGGCATTGATGCAAAATGCACCCAAACATCAAGCAAAACACCTCAAAACAAGGGTGCAACATGATAATATGGAACTACATGCAATTCTAAGCAAGTTTCATATAGAGCACACTCAAAACGGAGCAACGGTTCAACAGACACATGAAACAAGTTATAGCAACAATTTGTCCAAAACAGCAACTAGGCATAGTGCAAGCACCAAAACAACATGCTACAGTACCACAATATGAAAACAAAAGGCATGGGCATGATGTACATGTAAAGCATAACAAAACATGAACACTGAGCTATCTCTAGACATCACTAGAACATGCTCAAACACACATGGCAAGATTGCAAATAATAACAGTTCAGACTTTGCAGAAAATAACATCAGGTTGCAATGTTCAGAGCTATCAAACAACATGTTAAAGGAACTTATCATGGCAAACAAAGGCATGGAATGATACTACTAAATGCATAGATCAAATATCCTTTACTGACCATGAGCCAAAAAGGATCAGAAAATATGATGGCACCCATGTAAACATAGCAAGTTATAATACAGATTCAAACATGGCAGGAACAACGATACGAAGGCATGTTGGTGACCTTGTGCAGCTCACCACAGAGCAATAAATGGCATGGCAAGGCAACCAACAGTAAGAAGACATGTTTGAAGCTAAGCATGGCAATAGCAAGTTCATAGGGTGCATGGGTCACTAACAACAATCATGGCAACAACTGAACTTAATGTTAACAGGCTGACAACAACATTATATAGCAACTTTGGAGCAAGGAAACAACAATCTACAGCAAGCCATAAATGCAACCAGGGGCATGGATGGATAGAGCATGACATGTAGAACAAAACACCCCTAGTGACCATCTCCAGATTATGCATAGAATGACTTGTAGCAGCAGGTTTACATAGCATCACGAAATAACAGATTCAGCCTAGCAAAATAGCAACAAGTACCCTACTTAACAAGCTCGATTCACTCACCACAAGTCATTGCATGACAAGATAAGCATAGCGTCATCAAGAAGACATGTTTATGAAACAAACCAAGGCAATAACAAGTTCATAGCATGCAAGGATCAACTACAACAACCTTGGCAAAATTGAATAACATGTAAACAATCTGCCAGGAAACATTTTGAAGCAAAAGTAGAGCACGAAAATGACATGCTAGACTATTCCATAATTGCAAAAAGGGGCATGAATGGTTAGAGCATAACCATATGCTCAAAACATCCTTACTGAAGTATCTCAAAATATGCATGGATCTCTCTGTAGCATCAAGTTTACATGGCATCAAAATAACAGCAGAACAGGGACTGAATCAACAATATCACGAAGCCTAGTTTGCATGCTTGTGCTAGTCACCAAATTGATCACAAAAATACTTGGTAAGCACCTCTGTAAAGAAGACTTGGCATAGTTCAAAACACATGAAGACATCAACCTCATAGGATGCACACATCAATCATGGCAAAAATGACAAAAGTGCATGTTCTGTTAACAGACAACAGACAACATTATGAAGCACTCTTGCAACGATGATTCATGCATCAAGATGAGCTCAAATGAAAATGATGCAATAGAATGAAATGATTTACTCGTCGAGGCGAACAATCTGACATATTACACGCACGAAACGGAGCTACGGATGCAGAGATATGATGCGTTGAACATGGCATGATAATGTCAAAATATTCGGGACAGTGGAATTTTCGGAGGGCGAAAGTCAACTTTCGGTTTTGCAGATCTGGATCCAAAGCGCGGATCCCGAGGATGGCCGAAACCTTGCCGGAGATGGACGGGGCGGCGGCCGGACGAGGCCGGGGATGGGGGCGCCGGATCCGGGCGGCGCCGGCCCGGATCTAGTGGCACATGGCGGTGGCGACCCGCGGGAGGCGGCGGC